>NW_027205492.1:6517433-6869933 GCF_024711535.1 Dipodomys merriami
CTGCTGAGTAGGACACTCACAGGCCTGAACCAGCTTCCTTCCTCATCAGTGCTTGCATCTAGAAGTTTCTCCAGTGACACCCTGGCCCTCCTGTGAATTCTTGAGCTTTGTTCTCAGCATTACCTAAGAATTTGAGTGTGAAGAAATGTAGTGAAGCACTGACCACCCATCGTTCGGTCCCCAATGCCCACAGCAGGCCCCAATGGGGCATCAAGTTCCCCCACCCTGAGATAATGTGGCTTTTCTCCTTTGCTGCTGCTTCAGGTCAGGCCCCATGCCATCCCCTAGGGGGCGCTGTACAACAGGGCCCATCCCAGTGCTGGGCCTGCTCTCCCCACATTCTCAATTTATGGTGGTATTGACTTCCATCTGGAATTCCAGCAGCCCAGAGACTAAACCAACGTGCACAGGGGGCATTGGAAGACAATCGAGAGCCAACTTAGCACCAACCTCAACAAAGACAAAGCAGAAGTAAGACAGAGAGTAATTTCATCAAATCTCAACTTCACTCTTGGACCCCTCACACTTTCCTGAAGGGGATTCCACTCACCAGATTCTGTACTGAATCGCAGACTTCCCTCCACACTCCACCCCGGCCTGTGGACTTCTTCCTCTTGCCTGCCTTTCTCTGTGATTCCAGCACAGTTTCCAAGAACTGTAATCTGCCCCCAGCACAATTATCCAGCAATCTCTATGCCAAGGAACAGCCCCAGGGGCCTTCTCTACTACCTAAAGAAACACATCTATGGAAATATCTGTTTGTTCCACACATCCTCCTCAGTCAAAGTCACGTCCCCATCTCCAAAGCCCTTTAAAAGTGTCCCCTGGTCTGAGGCCCAATGTCCCATTCTTAGTAGACTACAGGAGGCTGCAGAATTCCCTTGTCCAGCCTCAGTCCCGCCAGGGGGGAAGGCTGTGAAGCAGGACTGCCACACTCCCATCCTGACTCTGCCATCACCTGCTCAGATAAGCACCTCAGTTCTGTGGGCCTAGGATTCACGAGGAGAGCACTTCCCACTGTGGGCAGATGCAGTGAGCTCTTGTAGTCAGAGTGGGTGCTGAGCACTGGGTCTGGAAGCAGAGAGCGACTGCTGCTGTGCTTGTCAGTTCCCCACTCCTATTTGTGCTTCTGAACCCTTTTTTGCAGGCCAGCATTGCCAGGGCTGCTTTCCAAATCCACAGATTGTTTTGCTTTCCTTAGAATGACAATAATAATTTAATAATTTTGGATTTTTACTTTAATTTTCTAGAGTCCTGTAGCTTGAATTCATGTCCAGGTTATCTCAAGCTTCTTTTGCTCAAGGTTAATTCTCTACCACATGAATCACAGACCTACTTTGAGCTTTTCAGGTGGTAAACGTTATGCAGTGAGTAACCAGAGAGGCCATATTTTGAGAGGTTGAATTGGGAGTTTTGTTTTTTTTTGGATCCAGTCGTGGGGCCTGAACTCTGGGCCTGGGTGCTGTCCCTCAGCACTTCAGGAGTTTTGGGTTTTTTTGGATCCAGTCGTGGGGCCTGAACTCTGGGCCTGGGTGCTGTCCCTCAGCTCTTCAGCTCAAGGCTAGCACTCTACCACTTGAGCCACAGAGCCACTTACGGCTTTTTTCTTATGTGGTGCTGAGGAATCGAACCCAGGGCCTCAAGCATGCAAGGCAAGTGCTCTACCACTGAGCTACCTTCCCAGCCCCCTTGAATTGGGAGTTTTAATTAGAGGGCTAGGAAACACAACGCAGACTTTGTCACAAAGACCTGCAATCCTGCAAATACACTTAACACTGTCAGAAAACTGAGCCAAGAGTCCAGGAGAGGAAAGAAAGAACAGAAAAGCAATACCAACAAATTAGATCAGCTCCAATGGAAAGCTGAAGTGAGCTGCCATGCTGACAGGAGGAGAGCCAGGAGACAGGACATGAGCAGACAGGAGACAGGTGGCAAGGCATAGCCACAACTGAGCTGGTCTGGGCCTAAATAGGGGACTTCAGTCTCTCAGGAGCTCAGGTCAGGGGGCAGGGTCCCAGGGAGCTTGAGAGTTCACAAGCCAAGACTGGCAGGTCCAGTAACCTATTGCCCAAGTCCTGCCCCTGCCTCTAGGAATTCAGGCACCCCCATCCCCCGGGAGGTGGCACTTCCCTGCCTCCAGCATGAAGACAAGATGGCACCAGTTAAACCCAGTACCCATCATCTACCATGTGGCCAATATGGTAATGGTAAGATTCAGCAGCCTTCCATCAGTAATTGGAGAAAAGGATCTCCTGGATTTCCTGCTCATTCTGAATTTGAACCCCAACACACATATCTCCTTCTCCTGAGTAGCTAGGTTTACAGGTGTGAGCCACTGGCCCCGGGCTTTTAATGTTTTTTGTTCCTCTTCGTTGTGGTCCTTGAACTTAGGGCCAGGCTCTGTCCCTGAGCTATTTAGCTCAAGGTTAGTGAAATACCACTTTGAGTCACAATGCCACATCCGGTTTTCTGGTAGTTAATCAGAGACAAGTGTCTAAAGGACTTTTCTGTCTGTGCTGGCTTTGAATTTCCTTCTGGATTGCTAGGAGTATAGGTGTCAGCGCCCGGCTCTGGAAAAACCTGGGTTTTTTAATTGCTGATGTTGTTGTTGTTTTCCACTGTATTGGTTTGTCTTTTCTTTTTATTGGTACTGCAGGTTGAACCCAGGTGGTAGCACTTGCTACACAAGTGCTTTCTCACTGAGCTACATACACCCCAGAACCTTAGTGATCTTTAAGGGAACCTGGTAGGTGTGCTAGAACTCAGGTACTTATACTCTTGTTGCCTTGCTTCCAGAAATTTGCTGCTCTATCATTTGGGCCTCACCTCCAGTATGGTGCATTCATGGTTAATAGAGATGGAATCTCCCAGACTTTCTATTCTGGCTGGCCTTTCAAATCTATCCTTGAGCTCTAAGCCATTGCAGTAGCTAGGTGCACAAGCTAGAGACTCTCGGGTGTACTCAGAACTAAAACTCTGCCATGGAGCTTTGGCCTCTGTCACCTCTGCATTCAAGAAGTGACCCAGGAAATAAATTAGCATTGGGGGAAGGCCTCAAAGAAAAGAATCTCCTTAATCTTAACCAATCCCCCACCCCTATCCCATGCCAGGCTCTAACAAGAGCTAGGAGATCTTGTATCCTTGTCCACCCACTCCATCCTCTAGAGGAGGAAGCAGCCTTGCTGTCAATGGAGCCAGCAGCACAGGGCTGGAGCCTGGGCCTCCTGCAGTGTCCTGGTTATATCAGTGTCCTTTGGACAGTGGGTAGAAGCCCTCTATGAACTCCCCGTGGCCTGAGAACCATCAGTTCCATGATGCTGGCCCTCCCTTGGATTAGAAGGACTCTTTGCCCATGGAAGAATCAGGAAAAGAGAACTAAAACTCTAAAATGGAGCCATGTGCCAGTTGCTGGAGTCTGTAATCCTGCTTACTTATGTGGCTGAGATCTTAGCATCATAGTTCAAAGTCAGCCCAGGTAAGATATTCTTAACTGGGTAAGATATTCTTTTCCTTTCTTTTTTCCTTTATTTTTTGGGGGGTCGGGTCGTGGGGCCTGAACTCTGGGCCTGGGCGCTGTCCCTCAGCTCTTCAGCTCAAGGCTAGTGCCCTACCACTTGAGCCACAGCACCAGTTCCGGATTTTTTCTTATGTGGTGCTGAGGAATCAAACCCAGGGCCTCTGGCATGCAAGGCAAGCGCTCTACCACTGAGATACCTTCCCAGCCACCTGAGTGAGATATTCTTATCTCCAATTTATTGCCAATAAAAATAGCTGAGAGCTAGACTGGACCTGAAAGATACAAGAACATAAAATACAATAAAATAAAAATAAAAATTCCAAATTGTCTGTAGATTCTTCTCACAGCAAGTAGAGGTGATCGCGTGGATAGAAAGACATGCCACCTCAAACCCCTCTGCTTCAGGAACAAGGACCTTATCACCTTCTTCTCATTCCACAGGACACAGAGTTGCAGGGCTGCGCTGGGACCCCCATTTCTCCCCTCGCCCCAACCTTCATGCCTGGGGACACATCCAAGTGGATTTAAGGAACCCAGGGACAGGCCTGTTAGCAGGCATCAGCACCCTTGAGTCCCAAGGCTCCCCCAGTTTCTTGCTCCGTCCTCAGGACCTGCAGAAAACTGGACTGCACAGCTTCTAGAATTTGCCACGTGGTTGGAGTTGGCCTTGCTGTGGTGTCCTAAGGATGGAGCGAACAGGGACCCTGGTGACCATGGGGACAGTCCACATGCTGCTGCTGCTGTCCTATCTGAACTTGAGTGGCTGTGTTATTATCCGTTTTTCCACACCTGATTCTCTCTTTAATCCATCTCACTTCACTTGGAAAGACTCAAACTTCACACTCTCCTCAGTGAGGAAATCTCTCATTCTTAGGTTTAAAAATGAGACTGAACAGAAATTTCAGGCTCTTGAATGGCCACTTTGTGTTATACATCTACCAAAAGGAGAGCCTTTCACGGGTTATCTGTATTTTAGAGATAAAGACCCTGCATTCTTAGCTCTTAGAATCCGCCCTCAATTCCAGGTAAATACAGATACCATAATCGAAGAAGAGGGTAAATCAGATTACTGTATTGCTATTGACACTGATGGTACTTTGTTAAAGACAGTTCCTGGCTATAATCCTGGAACCCTTGTGAGCCCATGCCTTGTTTGCTCCAGTGCAATGTGTCCTGTGCAAAAGCAGCCCTGCCGATGCGGCTGGCTTCTTCTCCATCACGACCCCACCAAGGAAAATAAGCTAATTAAGCTCCAATATGTTGGGGTCCTGTGGTTGGATGATGCTGACAGGAAATGAAATGACCCCAAATCGACCCTGTCATGGAGGATGGGGTGCAGCCTAGTGGCCTGGCCCCTGCCCTACCATTCCCCTTTCCTAGTGCCTGCTCCAGTGCCTGTGTAATGCACTCCTCTTTCCTTCTCTGTGGCTGTGAAAGTGCTTGTAGGAAGCTACTACTTTTCCTGAAGAGAATGCTTGCTCCAGGATTGATTCTCCAAAGCTGTGGTCAGTGGACTATGGTTCAGAATAAACTGGTCTTTCAGTCTTGCAATCAGAGCATGTCTTTTTGTCAGTGGGTAGAACAGCAATTCTGAGCAAAAACTTGGCCTTGGTGGCTAATGCTTATAATCTGAGCTATTCAAGAAGCTGAGGTATGAGGGTCTCAGTTCAAAGCCAGCCCAAGCAGGAAAGTCTGTGAGACTGTTACCTCCAATGAACAAAAGAAAATCCTGAAGTGAACATGTGACTCAAATTGTAGAGCACCAGCCTTCTGGCAATAAAAAAGCTTAAGGACAACTTGAGTCTAAGCCCCAGGACTGTCCCAATAAATCAATAGATAAATCAGCAAATCAATGAATGAATGAATGACAAGTGAATGAATGATATTTTGGACAGAGTGAGCACAGCCCATGGCATCTCCAGGCCGGGCACACTCTGCCCAGCCTCTGCTGTCCTGGCTGTGCTCTGCAACTGGAAGCTGAAGCCAGGTCTGTGTCTGTGGAGGTGGGAGGTGGGAGGATGAACTCTGGGCCCATTTCTGACTTTTCTTTCCCAGACAGGAAAAACACTGGGATGTGGGGGCTGACAGGGGAATGTCTGAGCAGAGGGCACCTTTCTGATGAGCAAGGCATTTCCAGACCGTGAGCAGAAGCAGCCTCTGATCAGAGCCTGACAGTACGTGCATTCATCCACCACAATCTCTGAGAACTTTTCTGGTATCTGTGCAGACACCAGATATGGTGCCAACTGACTCAAGAATCTCCCATGAGACAGGTCACAGAACTATGTGCCGCCATATTCATATCAGGAGACAAATGTGCCATCCTCCATATTGCTTGCCCAGCTGTCTGTGAGTCCCAGATGCTGCCCCTCATTTCTGATGAAACCCTCCTACCTTCACTGCCTTTGATCCTCACAAATGGCCTCTTCCTCTGCTCTCAGCCTCCACAGCCAAGGTTCCAGCTACGGTCCTATAGTCCATCCACCCGCAGTCTCCAACCCCAGAGCCCAGGTGTGGCTCAGGTCCCAGGGTCTGAGCAGCGCCATGGGCCTTCCTTCTCAGGACCCAGCAGCATCCCGGCCTGCCTCTCTTTACTTCCTTCTATCTGTGCACAGAGTTAGGGACTGTGTGTCCACTTATCTATCCACACAAATGTGTAGTCCACAGTCACAACCACACTGATTGCACTGCAAATATATTTGTAATGGCTGCCTCCCCATTTAAGTTATTTTTTCTTTTCTTTGCATTCGTTTCTTTTTTTTCTTTTGAAAGTACTCTGTTTTGAACGCATGCCCTGGGGCATACTTAGCTTCCTTACTTAGTCAGTACTCTACCTCCTGAAATATGCATCTGGCTCAGGTTTAGCTGGATACTTTACAGATGACGTTTAGGGCACTTTTCCACTAGGCTCACACTAAATTGTAATCTTCCTGGGGTGGGAAGCGTGGCTCAGCCAGTAGAGCCCCAGCCAGTGAGATAGCACTTCAGGGACAGAGTTCAATTCCCACTCTGAGATTTGAACAAGACTAGCAATCTTCTGATTTCAGCCTCCTGAGTAGCGAGCTGACAGGAGTAGAGCCTTCCTCATCAGTCTGCTGCCTTCTTCTTACATCAGGAAGACCCTGCGGTGCCACCCACACCTGCAGAGAATTTTGAGCCTCTGTCTCAGCACTAGCTTGAATCCTGTACAGTCATCATTTGAATGCGAGGAAACACGGTGAAGAACCGTCCTCCCCTCACTGAGGTCCCAACACCCACAGCTGTTGTGGACCCCAAAAGGGTATCAAGTCCCCACCCGGAGGACACATGAAATGTATCCTTCCTGTCTTCCCTCCTCACCCCACGCCAGCCCTATGGACTTCCTCCCTCATCTGCCTTTCTCTGTGATTTCAGCACAGTTTCCCTGCCCCGGTCAGGACTGTAGTCTGCCCATTGCACCATTATCCAGCTATCTCTCTGCCAAGGAACAGCCCAAGGCCTCCTTCTCCAACATCTGTAGACACACATCTGTGGAAATTTCTGGTTGTTCCACACGTCTTCCGCAGTCATAGTCACGTCCCCATCTCCAAAGCCCTTTTAAAGTGTCCCTCTGTCTCATGCCCAGTGTCCCATTCTTAGCAGACCAGAGGAGGCTGCAGAACTCCCTTGTCCAGCCTCAGCCCCAGCCAGCGGGGAAGGCTGTGAAGCAGGACTGCCACACTCCCATCCTGACTCTGCCATCACCTGCTCAGGTAAGCACCTCAGCTCTGTGGGCCTGGGATTCAGGAGGAGAGCACTTCCCACTGTGGACAGATGCAGTGAGCTCTCGCAGTCAGAGTAGGTTCTTACAACTGGGGCTGGAAGCAGAGAGCTACTGCTGCTGTGCTTGTCAGCTCCCCACTCCTATTTGTCCTTCTGAACATTTTTAGCAGGCCAGCATTGCCAGGGCTGCTTTCCAAATCCATAAATTATTTTGCTTTGATTAGAAAGACAATAATAATTTAATAATGGTTTTTACTTTAACTTTTTCTCAAGTCCTGCAGCTTGAACTCATTCATGTCCCGGGTTATCCTCCAGCTTCTTTTGCTCAAGACTAATCCTCTACCACGTAAATCACAGATCTACTGTGAGCTTTTCTGGTAGTAAATGTTTTTTGGTTAGAAAACAAACATTTTGAGAGGTTGAATTGGGAGTTTTAATTAGAGGGCTAGGAAACACAGGCAGACTCTTGTCACAAAGACCTGCAATCCTGCAAATACACTTAACACTGTCAGAAAACTGAGCCAAGAGTCCAGGAGAGGAAAGAAAGAACAGAAAAGCAATACCAACAAATTAGATCAGCTCCAATGGAGAGCTGAAGTGAGCTGCCATGCTGACAGGAGGAGAGCCAGGAGACAGGACATGAGCAGACAGGGGACAGGTGGCAAGGCATAGCCACAACTGAGCTGGTCTGGGCCTAAATAGGGGACTTCAGTCTCTCAGGAGCTCAGGTCAGGGGGCAGGGTCCCAGGGAGCTTGAGAGTTCACAAGCCAAGACTGGCAGGTCCAGTAACCTATTGCCCAAGTCCTGCCCCTGCATCTAGGAATTCAGGCACCCCCATCCCCCGGGAGGTGGCACTTCCCTGCCTCCAGCATGAAGACAAGATGGCACCAGTTAAACCCAGTACCCATCATCCACCATGTGGCCAATATGGTGATGGTAAGATTCAGCATCCCTCTGTCAGTATTTGGAGAAAAGAGTCTCCGACATTTCCTGCCCAGTCTGAATTTGAACCCCAGCACACATATCTCCTTCTCCTGAGTAGCTAGGTTTACAGGTGTGAGCCACTGGCCCCGGGCTTTTAATGTTTTTTGTTCCTCTTCATTGTGGTCCTTAGGGTCAGGCTCTGTCCCTGAGCTATTTAGCTCTAGGCTAGTGAAATACCACTTTGAGTCACAATGCCACATCCGGTTTTCTGGTAATTAACCAAAGACAAGTGTCTAAAGGACTTTTCTGTCTGTGCTGGCTTTGAATTTCCTTCTGGATTGCTAGGAGTATAGGTGTCAGCGCCGCGCTCTGGAAAAACCTGGGTTTTTTAATTGCTGATGTTGTTGTTGTTTTCCACTGTATTGGTTTGTCTTTTCTTTTTATTGGTACTGCAGGTTGAACCCAGGTGGTAGCATTTGCTACATAAGTGCTTTCTCACTGAGCTACATATACCCCAGAACCTTAGTGATCTTTAAGGGAATCTGGTAGGTGTGCTAGAACTCAGGTACTTATACTCTTGTTGCCTTGCTTCCAGAAATTTGCTGCTCTATCATTTAGGCCTCACCTCCAGTATGGTGCATTCATGGTTAATAGAGATGGAATCTCCCAGACTTTCTATTCTGGCTGGCCTTTCAAATGTATCCTTGAGCTCTCCGCCATTGCAGTAGCTAGGTGCACAGGCCAGAGACTCTCGGGTGTACTCAGAACTAAAACTCTGCCATGGAGCCTTGGGTTTGTGAGGGTCTGGCCTCTGTCACTTCTGCATTCAAGAAGTGACCCAGGAATTAAATTAGCATTGGGGGAAGGCCTCAAAGAAAAGAATCCCCTAATCTTAACCAATCCCCCACCCCTATCCCATGCCAGGCTCTAACAAGAGCTAGGAGACCTTGTATCTTTGTCCACCCATTCCATCTCTAGAGGAGGAAGCAGCCTTGCTGTCAATGGAGCCAGCAGCACAGGGCTGGAGCCTGGGCCTCCTGCAGTGTCCTGGTTATATCAGTGTCCTTTGGACAGTGGGTAGAAGCCCTCTATGAACTCCCCGTGGCCTGAGAACCATCAGTTCCATGATGCTGGCCCTCCCTTGGATTAGAAGGACTCTTTGCCCATGGAAGAATCAGGAAAAGAGAACTAAAACTCTAAAATGGAGCCATGTGCCAGTTGCTGGAGTCTGTAATCCTGCTTACTTATGTGGCTGAGTTCTGAGCGTCATAGTTCAAAGTCAGCCCAGGTAAGATATTCTTAACTGGGTAAGATATTCTTATCTCCAATTTATTACCAATAAAAGTAGCTGAGAGCTAGACTGGATCTGAAAGATACAAGAACATAAAATACAATAAAATAAAAATCCCAATTTGTCTGTAGACTCTTCTCACAGCACGTGGAGGTGATCGCGTGGACAGAAAGACATGCCACCTCAAACCCCTCTGCTTCAGGAACAAGGACCTTATCACCTTCTTCTCATTCCACAGGACACACAGCTGGAGGGCTGCGCTGGGACCCCCATTTCTCCCCTCGCACTAACCTCCAAGCCTGGTGACACAGCCAAGTGGATTTGAGGAACCCAGGGACAGGCCTGTTAGCAGGCATCAACACCCTAAGCACCAGGGCACCGACACCGATCCCCCAGTTTCCTGCTCCCTCCTCAGGACCTGCAGAAAACTAGACTGCACAGCTTCTAGAATCTGCCACGTGGTTGGAGTTGGCCTTGTTGTGGTGTCCTAAGGATAGAGCGAACAGGGAACCTGGTGACCATGGGGACAGTCCACATGCTGCTGCTGCTGTCCTGTCTGAATTTGAGTGGCTGTGTTATTATCCGTTTTTCCACACCTGATTCTCTCTTTAATCCATTTCATTTCACTTGGAAAGACTCAAACTTCACGCTCTCCTCAGTAAGGAGCTCTCTCATTCTTAGATTCAAAAATGAGACTGAACAGAAATTTCAGGCTCTTGATTGGCCACACTCTGTTATACATCTACCAAAAGGAGAGCTTTTCATGGGGTATCTGTATTTCAGAGATAAAGACCATGCATTCGTAGCTCTGAGAATCCGCCCTCAATTCCAGGTAAATACAGATACCATAATCGAAGAAGAGGGTAAATCAGATTACTGTATTGCTATTGACACTGATGATACTTTGTTAAAGACAGCTCCTGGCTATAATCCTGGAACCCTTGTGAGCCCATGCCTTGTTTGCTCCAGTGCAATGTGTCCTGTGCAAAAGCAGCCCTGCCGATGCGGCTGGCTTCTTCTCCATCACGACCCCACCAAGGAAAATAAGCTAATTAAGCTCCAATATGTTGGGGTCCTGTGGTTGGATGATGCTGACAGGAAATGAAATGACCCCAAATCGACCCTGTCATGGAGGATGGGGTGCAGCCTAGTGGCCTGGCCCCTGCCCTACCATTCCCCTTTCCTAGTGCCTGCTCCAGTGCCTGTGTAATGCACTCCTCTTTCCTTCTCTGTGGCTGTGAAAGTGCTTGTAGGAAGCTACTACTTTTCCTGAAGAGAATGCTTGCTCCAGGATTGATTCTCCAAAGCTGTGGTCAGTGGACTATGGTTCAGAATAAACTGGTCTTTCAGTCTTGCAATCAGAGCATGTCTTTTTGTCAGTGGGTAGAACAGCAATTCTGAGCAAAAACTTGGCCTTGGTGGCTAATGCTTATAATCTGAGCTATTCAAGAAGCTGAGGTATGAGGGTCTCAGTTCAAAGCCAGCCCAAGCAGGAAAGTCTGTGAGACTGTTACCTCCAATGAACAAAAGAAAATCCTGAAGTGAACATGTGACTCAAATTGTAGAGCACCAGCCTTCTGGCAATAAAAAAGCTTAAGGACAACTTGAGTCTAAGCCCCAGGACTGTCCCAATAAATCAATAGATAAATAAATCAATGAATGAATGAATGACAAGTGAATGAATGATATTTTGGACAGAGTGAGCACAGCCCATGGCATCTCCAGGCCGGGCACACTCTGCCCAGCCTCTGCTGTCCTGGCTGTGCTCTGCAACTGGAAGCTGAAGCCAGGTCTGTGTCTGTGGAGGTGGGAGGTGGGAGGATGAACTCTGGGCCCATTTCTGACTTTTCTTTCCCAGACAGGAAAAACACTGGGATGTGGGGGCTGACAGGGGAATGTCTGAGCAGAGGGCACCTTTCTGATGAGCAAGGCATTTCCAGACCGTGAGCAGAAGCAGCCTCTGATCAGAGCCTGACAGTACGTGCATTGATCCACCACAATCTCTGAGAACTTTTCTGGTATCTGTGCAGACACCAGATATGGTGCCAACTGACTCAAGAATCTCCCATGAGACAGGTCACAGAACTATGTGCCGCCATATTCGTATCAGGAGACAAATGTGCCACTCTCCATATTGCTTGCCCAGCTGTCTGTGAGTCCCAGATGCTGCCCCTCATTTCTGATGAAACCCTCCTACCTTCACTGCCTTTGATCCTCACAAATGGCCTCTTCCTCTGCTCTCAGCCTCCACAGCCAAGGTTCCAGCGACGGTCCTATAGTCCATCCACCCGCAGTGTCTCCACCCCAGAGCACAGGTGTGGCTCAGGTCCCAGGGTCTGAGCAGCGCCATGGGCCTTCCTTCTCAGGACCCAGCAGCATCCAGGCCTGCCTCTCTTTACTTCTTTCTATCTGTGCACAGAGGTAGGGACTATGTGTCCACTTATCTATCCACACAAATGTGTAGTCCACTGTCACAACCACACTGATTGCACTGCAAATATATTTGTAATGGCTGCCTCCCCATTTAAGTTATTTTTTCTTTTCTTTGCATTCGTTTCTTTTTTTTCTTTTGAAAGTACTCTGTTTTGAACGCATGCCCTGGGGCATACTTAGCTTCCTTACTTAGTCAGTACTCTACCTCCTGAAATATGCATCTGGCTCAGGTTTAGCTGGATACTTCACAGATGATGTTTAGGGCACTTTTCCACTAGGCTCACACTAAATTGTAATCTTCCTGGGGTGGGAGGCGTGGCTTAGCCAGTAGAGCCCCAGCCAGTGAGATAGCACTTCAGGGACAGAGTTCAATTCCCACTCTGAGATTTGAACAAGTCTAGCAATCTTCTGATTTCAGCCTCCTGAGTAGCGAGCTGACAGGAGTAGACCCTTCCTCATCAGTCTGCTGCCTTCTTCTTACATCAGGAAGACTCTGCGGTGCCACCCACACCTGCAGAGAATTTTGAGCCTCTGTCTCAGCACTAGCTTGAATCCTGTACAGTCATCATTTGAATGCAAGGAAACACAGTGAAGCACCGTCCTCCCCTCACTGAGGTCCCAACACCCACAGCTGTTGTGGACCCCAAATGGACCACCAAGTCCCCACCCTGAGGACACGTGAAATGTCTCCTTCCTGTCCTCCTTCCTCACCTCACCCCAGCCCTATGGACTTCCTCCCTCGCCTGCCTTTCTCTGTGATGTCAGCACAGTTTCCCTGCCCGGGTCAGGACTGTAGTCTGCCCATAGCATCATTATCCAGCTATCTCTCTGCTAGGGAAAAGCCCAAGGCCTCCTTCTCCACCACCTCCAGATACACATCTGTGGAAACTTCTGTTTGTTCCACACGTCCTCCACAGTCACAGTCACGTCCCCATCTCCAATGCCCTTTAAAAGTGTCCCTGGTCTCAGGCCCAGTGTCCCATTCTTAGCGGACCACAGAAGGCTACAGAACTTCCTTGTCCAGCCCCAGCCCCAGCCAGCGGGGAAGGATGTCAAGCAGGTCTGCCACACTTCCATCCTGAATCTGCCATCACCTGCTCAGGTAAGCACCTCAGCTCTGTGGGCCTGGGATTCAGGAGGAGAGCACTTCCCACTGTGGGCAAATGCAGTGAGCTCTCACAGTCAGAGTGGCTGCTTAGCACTGGGTCTGGAAGCAGAGAGTGACTGCTGCCGTGCTTGTCAGCTCCCCACTCCTATTTGTCCTTCTGAACCATTTTTGCAGGCCAGCATTGCTAGGGCTGCTTTCCAAATCCACAAGTTATTTTGCTTTCCTTAGAATGACAATAATAATTTTTTTTTTGGTCGGTTGTGGGGCCTGAACTCTGGGCCTGGGCGCTGTCCCTGGGCTCTTCAGCTCAAGGCGAGCGCTCTACCACTTGAGCTACAGCGCCACTTCTGGTTTTCTGGTGGTTTATTGGAGATAGGAGTCTCACAGTCTCTCTTGCCTGGGCTGGCTTTGAACCGCGATCCTCAGATCTCAGCTTCCTGAGTAGCTAGGATTACAGGCGTGACCCACCAGCGCCTGGGTTATCCTCCAGCTTCTTTTGCTCAAGACTAATCCTCTACCACGTAAATCACAGACCTATTGTCAGCTTTTCTGGTAGTAAATGTTATTTGGTTAGAAAACAGAGAAGCCATATTTTGAGAGGTTAAATTAAGAGTTTTAATTAGAGGGCTAGGAAACACAGGCAGACTCTTGTCACAAAGACCTGCAATCCTGCAAATACACTTAACACTGTCAGAAAACTGAGCCAAGAGTCCAGGAAAGGAAAGAAAGAGCAGAAAAGCAATACCAACAAATTAGATCAGCTCCAATGGAAAGCTGAAGTGAGCTGCCATGCTGACAGGAGGAGAGACAGGAGACAGGACATGAGCAGACAGGAGACAGGTGGCAAGGCATAGCCACAACTGAGCTGATCTGGGCCTAAATAGGGGACTTCAGTCTCTCAGGAGCTCAGGTCAGGGGGCAGGGTCCCAGGGAGCTTGAGAGTTCACAAGCCAAGACTGGCAGGTCCAGTAACCTATTGCCCAAGTCCTGCCCCTGTCTCTAGGAATTCAGCCACCCCCATCCCTCCGGAGGTGGGACTTCCCTGCCTCCAGCATGAAGACAAGATGGCACCAGTTAAACCCAGTACCCATCATCCACCATGTGGCCAATATGGTGATGGTAAGATTCAGCAGCCTTCCATCAGTAATTGGAGGAAAGGGTCACCTGGATTTCCTGCTCATTCTGAATTTGAACCCCAACACACATATCTCCTCCTGAGTAGCCAGGATTACAGGTGAAAACCACTGGCCCCCCAGCTTCTTTTTTTGTTCCTGTCTGTTTTGGTCCTTGAACTCAGGGCCAGGTTCTGTCCCTGTGCTCTTTTGCTCAAGGCTAGGGCCCTAGTGCCACATCTGGCCGGTTCTCTGGTAATTAATAAGAGACAGGGTCTAAAGGATTTTCCTGCCTGTGTGGGCTTTGAACTGCAGTCCTCAGATCTCAGGCTTCTGGATAGCTAGAAGTATAGGCATGGGCCACTGGCCACTGAAAAGCTTTTTTTGATTGTTGTTGTTCTTTTGTTATTGTTGTTTTCCAGTGTATTGGTTTGTCTTTTCTTTTTATTGGTACTGCAGGTTGAACCCAGGTGGTAGCACTTGCTACACAAGTGCTTTCTCACTGAGCTACATATACCCCAGAACCTTAGTGATCCTTAAGGGAATCTGGTAGGTGTGCTAGAACTCAGGTACTTATACTCTTGTTGCCTTGCTTCCAGAAATTTGCTGTTTTATCATTTGGGCCTCACCTCCAGTATGCTGCATTCATGATTAATAGAGATGGAATCTCCCAGACTTTCTATTCTGGCTGGCCTTTCAACTCTGCCTTGAGCTCTCCGCCATTGCAGTAGCTAGGTGTACAAGCCAGAGGCTCTGGGGTGTACTCAGAACTAAAACTCTGCCATGGAGCCTTGGGCTTTTGAGTGTCTGGCCTCTGTCACCTCTGCATTCAAGAAGTGACCCAGCAATTAAATTAGTGTGGGGGAAGTTCACAAAGAAAAGAATCCCCTTATTCTTAACCTCCCAACCCCAACCCAGGCTCTAACAGGAGCTAGGAGACCCATTATCCTTGTTTTACTGTGCCCCTGCTCCATCCTCTAGAGGATGAAGCAGCCTTGTGTCAGTGGAGCCAGCAGCGCAGGGCTGGAGTCTGGGTCTCCTGCAGTGTCCTTGTTATGTCAGTGTCCTCTGGACAGTGAGCAGATGCCCTCAGTGCAGGGACAGCTTGTCTATGAACTCCCGGTGGCCTCAGAACCATCAGTTCCATGATGCTGGCCCTCCCTTCAGTTAGAAGGACTCTTTGCCCATGGAAGAATCAGGAAAAGAGAACTAAAAACTCTAAAATGGAGCCATGTGCCACAGTTTCTGGGGTTTGTAATCCTGATTATTTAGGTGGCTGAGATCTGAGTATCTTAGTTCAAAGTCAGCCCAGGTAGGAAAGATTTTGATACTTTTTTTTTTAATTCCAGTCCTGGGGCACTGTCCCTAAGCTTATTTTTGCTCAAGGCTAGCACTCTACCACTTGAGCCACAGCGCCACCTCCAGCTTTTTTTTTATTTCTGTTTATGTGGTGCTGAGGAACCAAACCCAAGGCTTCATGCATGTGAGGCAAGCACCCTACCACTGAGCCACATTCTCAGCCCCTTTGATACTATTCATCAGCAAAAATAAGTGGCTGAGTGCTAGCCTGGGTCTGACAAATCTAGGAACATAAAATACAATAAAAATAAAAATCCCAAATTGTCTGTAGACTTGTCTCTCAGCACGTGGAGGTGATCGTGTGGACAGGAAGAGACGCCACCTCAAACCCCTCGACTTCAGGGACCAGGACCTTGTCACCTGCTTCTCAGTGCACTGGCCACAGCTGCAGGGCTGCACTGGGACCCACATTCCTCCCTTTGCCTCATCCTCCACACCTGGGCATGCATCCAGGTGGGCTTAAGGCATCCAGGGGACAGGCCTGTTAGCCCCTGAGCCCCAGAGCACCAACCCTGATCTCTGACCCTTCCACCCCACCCCCCCACCCCAGTGTCCTGTTCCCTCCTCAGGACCTGCAGAAGACCTGGCTGCACAGCTTCTAGAATCTGCCACGTGGTTGGAGTTGGCCTTGCTGTGTTGTCCTAAGGATGGAGCGAACAGGGACCCTGGTGACCATGGGGACGGTCCACATGCTGCTGCTGCTGTCCTGTCTGGACATCTGTGGCAGTTTTCATATCAGCATTGCCACACGTGATTCTCTCTTTGATCCATCTCATTTCACTTGGAAAGACTCAAACTTCACGCTCTCCTCAGTGAGGAACTCTCTCATTCTTAGGTTCAATGAGACAGAACAGAAATTTCAGGCTTTTGAATGCCCACACTCTGTTATACGTCTACCAAAAGGAGAGCCTTTCAAGGGGTATCTGTATTTCAGAGATAAAGACCCTGCATTCTTAGCTCTTAGAATCCGCCCTCAATTCCAGGTAAATAAAGATAACATAATTGTACAGGTGGGTAGGTCAGATTACTGTATTGCTATCGACACTGATGGTACTTTGTTAAAGACAGTTCCTGGCTATAATCCTGGAACCCTCATGAGCCCATGCCTTGTCTGCTCCAGTGCAATGTGTCCTGTGAAAAAGTGGCCCTGCCGATGTGGCTGGCTTCTTCTCAATCAAGACCCCACTGAGGGATATAAGCTAATTACACGCCAGTATGTTGTAGTCAGGTGGTGGGATGTTGCTGACAGCAAGTGAAATGACCCCAAATCGACCCTGCATGGAGGATGGGGTGCAGCCTAGTTGGCCTGACCCCTGTCCTACCATTCCTCTTTCCTAATGCCTGCTCCAGTGCCTGTGCAATGCATTCACTCCTCTTTCCTTCTCTGTGGCTGTGAAAGTGTTTGTAACCTGTTCTCTTTCCAGAAGAGAATGCTTGTTCCATGATTGAGGCTCCCAAGCTGTGGTCTGTGGACTGTGGTGCAGAATAAACTGGTCTTTCAGCCTTGCAATCAAACCATGACTTTTTGTCAGTGGGTAGCAATTCTGAGCAGAAACTTGGCCTTGGTGGCTCACATTTTCAATTTGAGCTATTCAAGACGCTGAGATTTGGGGCTTAGGGATTTAGCTCAGTGAAAGACCTGAGTAAGGTCCTCAGCTCTGGAAAAAAAAAAGAAGAAGTATCTCAGATATGAAGGTCCCAGTTCAAAGCCAGCCCAAGCAGGAAAGTCTTTGAGACTGTTACCTCCAATTAACCACATCCTGAAGCGGAAATGTGGCTCAAATTGTAGACCTACAGACTTCTGCCAATTACAAAAAGCTTAGGGAAAACACCTAAGTCTAGAATTCAAACCCCAGGACTGTCCCAATATATAAGTAGATAAATAAATGCATGAACAAATGAATAAATGAATGAACAAATGACATTTTAGAGAGAGTGAACATGCCCCGTGGCATCTCAATGCCAGGCACATACTGCCTGACCTCTGCTCTCCTGGCTGTGTTCTGCACCTGAAAGCTGATCTGTGTCTGTGATTTCTCCCTACCCCATTGGGAGGGGGGAGGATGAACTCTGGGACCATTTCTGACTTTTTTGTCCCAAGAAGGAAAAGCGATAGGATGTGGGGGCTGACAGAGGAGTGTCTGAACAGAGGGCACATTTCTGATGAGCAAGGCATTGCCAGACCATGAGCAGAAGCAGCTTCTGATCAGAGCCTGGCAGTGTGTGCATTCATCTGCCACAATCTCTGTGTGCTTGTCACCTATCTGTGCAGACCACAGGCACAAAGACCACCGACTCAAGTATCTCCCATGAGACCTGTCACAGAACTGTGTGCAGCCATGCTCATTTCATAAGAAAATCCTGCCACTCTGCCCAGCTGTCTGTGAGTCCCAGATGTTGCCCCTCTTTTCTGATGAAACCCTCCTACCTTCACTGCCTTTGATCCTCACAAATGGCCTCTTCCTCTGCTCTCAGCCTCCACAGCCAAGGTTCCAGCGACGGTCCTATAGTCCATCCACCCGCAGTCTCCAACCCCAGAGCCCAGGTGTGGCTCAGGTCCCAGGGTCTGAGCAGCGCCATGGGCCTTCCTTCTCAGGAGCCAGCAGCATCCAGGCCTGCCTCTCTTTACTTCCTTCTATCTGTGCACAGAGGTAGGGACTATGTGTCCACTTATCTATCCACACAAATGTGTAGTTCACTGTCACAACCACACTGATTGCACTGCACATATTTGTGTAATGGCTGCCTCCCCATTTAAGTTATTTTTTCTGTTCTTTGCATTCATTTCTTTTTTTTTCTTTAGAAAGTGCTCTGTTTTGAACGCATGCCCTTGTGCATACTTAACTTCCTTAATTAGTCAGTGCTCTACCTCCTGAAATGTGCGTCTGGCTCAGGTTTAGCTGGATACTTTACAGATGATGTTTAGGGCACTAGGTTTCCACTAGGCTCACACTAAATTGTAATCTTCCTGGGGTGGGAAGCGTGGCTCAGCCAGTAGAGCCCCAGCCAGTGAGATAGCACTTCAGGGACAGAGCTCAATTCCCACTCTGAGATTTGAACAAGTCTAGCAGTCTTCCTGATTTCAGCCTCCTGAGTAGCGAGCTGACAGGACTGGACCCTTCCTCATCAGTCTGCTGCCTTCTTCTTACATCAGGAAGACCCTGCAGTGCCACCCACACCTACTGAGAATTTTGAGCCTCTGTCTCAGCACTAGTTCGAATCCTGTACAGTCATTATTTGAATGCGAGGAAACACAGTGAAGCTCCGTCCTCCCCTCACTGCGTTCCCACCATCCACAGCTGCTGTGGACCCCAAAAGGGCATCAAGTCCCCACCCTGAGGACACATGAAATGTCTCCTTCCTGCCCTCCCTCCTCACCCCACCCCAGCCCTATGGACTTCCTCCCTCGTCTGCCTTTCTCTGTGATGTCAGCACAGTTTCCCTGCCCCGGTCAGGACTGTAGTCTGCCCATAGCACCATTATCCAGCTATCTCTCTGCTAGGGAAAAGCCCAAGGCCTCCTTCTCCACCATCTGTAGACACACATCTGTGGAAATTTCTGTTTGTCCCACACGTCCTCTGCAGTCACAGTCACGTCCCCATCTCCCTTTAAAAGTGTCCCCAGTCTCAGGCTCAATATCCCATTCTTACTGGACCACAGGAGGCTGCGGAATTCCCTTGTCCAGCCTCAGCCCCAGCCAGCGGGGAAGGCTGTGAAGCAGGTCTGCCACACTCCCATCCTGACTCTGCCATCACCTGCTCAGGTAAGCACCTCAGCTCTGTGGGCCTGGGATTCATGAGGAGAGCACTTCCCACTGTGGGCAGATGCAGTGAGCTCTCACAGTCAGAGTGGGTGCTGAGCACAGGGTCTGGAAGCAGAGAGCTACTGCTGCTGTGCTTTCCATCTCTCCACTCCTCTTTGTCCTTCTGAACCCTTCTTTGCAGGCCAGCATTGCCAGGTCTAGTTTCCAAATCCACAGATTGTCCTACTTTCCTTAGAATGACCATAAGAATTTACTACTAAGTAGCTTGTTACTTTAATATTTTGCAAGTCCTGCAGCAAGAACTCGTGTCCCAGGTTATCCTTGAGCTTCTTTTTCTCAAGGTTAATCCTCTACCACGTAAATCACAGACCTATTGTCAGCTTTTCTGGTAGTAAATGTTATTTGGTTAGAAAACAGAGAAGCCATATTTTGAGAGGTTAAATTAAGAGTTTTAATTAGAGGGCTAGGAAACACAGGCAGACTCTTGTCACAAAGACCTGCAAATACACTTAACACTGTCAGAAAACTGAGCCAAGAGACCAGGAAAGGAAAGAAAGAGCAGAAAAGCAATACCAACAAATTAGATCAGCTCCAATGGAAAGCTGAAGTGAGCTGCCATGCTGACAGGAGGAGAGCCAGGAGACAGGACATGAGCAGACAGGAGACAGGTGGCAAGGCATAGCCACAACTGAGCTGGTCTGGGCCTAAATAGGGGACTTCAGTCTCAGGAGCTCAGGTCAGGGGGCAGGGTCCCAGGGAGCTTGAGAGTTCACAAGCCAAGACTGGCAGGTCCAGTAACCTATTGCCCAAGTCCTGCCCCTGTCTCTAGGAATTCAGCCACCCCCATCCCTCCGGAGGTGGGACTTCCCTGCCTCCACCATGAAGACAAGATGGCACCAGTTAAACCCAGTACCCATCATCCACCATGTGGCCAATATGGTGATGGTAAGATTCAGCAGCCTTCCATCAGTAATTGGAGGAAAGGGTCACCTGGATTTCCTGCTCATTCTGAATTTGAACCCCAACACACATTATCTCCTCCTCTGAGTAGATAGGATTACAGGTGTGAGCCACTGGCCCCTGGCTTCTTTTTCCTGTGGGTTGTGGTCCTTAAACTCAAGGCCAGGTTCTGTCCCTAAGCTCTTTTGCTCAAGGCTAGGGCCCTACCATTCTGAGTCACAGTGCCACATCCAGTTCTCTGGTAGTTAATAAAAGACAAGGATCTAAAGGACTTTCCTGCCTATGCTGGCTTTGAACTCAGATCTCAGCCTTCTGCATAGCTAGGAATATAGGCATAAGCCACCAGCCTCTGGAAAAACTTTTTTTTGTTTGTTATTGTTCTTTTGTTGTTGTTTTCCACTGTATTATTTCGCCTTTTCTTTTTATTGGTACTGCAGGTTGAACTCAGGATGTTGCTCTTACTAGGCAAGTGCTTTCTCACTTAGGTACAACCTAAGAACCTTAATGATGTTTAAGAGAATTTGGTAGGTGTGCTAGAACTCAGGTACTTATATTCTTGTTGCCTTGCTTGCAGAAATTTGGTGCTCTATTATTATTTGAGCCTCACCTCCAGTATGGTTAATGGAGATGGAATCTCCCAGACTTTCTTTCTGGCTGGCCTTTCAACTCTGTCCTTGAGCTCTCAGCCATTGCAGTAGCTAAGTTTACAGGCCAGAGACTCTAGGGCGTGTTCATAGCTAAAACTCTGCCATGGAGTGTTGGGCTTGTGAGTTTCTGGCCTTTGTCACCTCTGCATTCAAGAAGTGACCCAGCAATTAAATTAGTGTCAGGGAAGATCTCAAAGAAAAGAATCCCTTAATCTTAGCCCCACACCCCAACAGGATCCAAGAGCCAGCAGACCACGTGTTCTGGTTTTTCTGCCTCCCCTGCTGCCCTCCCCCAACTCCATCCTTAGAGGGCTGGAGTCTGGGTCTCCTGCAGTGTCCTTGTTATGTCAGTGTCCTCTGGACAGTGAGCAGATGCCCTCAGTGCAGGGACAGCTTGTCTATGAACCGCCGGTGGCCTCAGAACCATCAGTTCCATGATGCTGGCCCTCCCTTCAGTTAGAAGGACTCTTTGCCCATGGAAGAATCAGGAAAAGAGAACTAAAACTCTAAAATGGAGCCATGTGCCAATTGCTGGGGTCTATAATTCCTACTTACTTAGGTGGCTGAGATCTGAGCATCATAGTTCAAAGTCAGCCCAGGTAGGAAAAACTTTGATATTCTTATCTTCAATTTATCCAGGCTGAGTGCTAGCCAGGATCTGACAGAAACAGGAACATAAAATACAATAAAATAAAAATAAAACCCCAAATTGTCTACAGACTCTTCTCACAGCAAGTGGAGGTGATCCTGTGGACAGGAAGAGTCACCACCTCAAATCCCTCCGCCTTGGAGACCAGGACCTTGTCTCCTGCTTCTCAGTTCACAGACTACAGGGCTGCACTGGGACCCACCTTCCTCCCCCTCACTCCAACCTCTACTCCTGGGCACACATCCACGTGGACTTGAAGAATCCAGAGGCCAGGCCTGTGGGTCGGCATCAAAGCCCCAGAGTACAAGTGTACCAACCCTGATCTCCCAGTGTTCTGCTCCCTCCTCAGGACATGCAGAAGACCTGGCTGCATAGCTTCTAGAACCTGCCCAGGTGGTTTGCGTTAGTCTTGTTGTGTTGTGCTATGATGTTGGGAACGGGGAGCCTGGTGACCATGGGGATGGTCCAGGTGCTGCTGCTGCTGTTCTATCTGGACACAAGTGGCTGTTTTCATGTCGGAACTGCCACACGTGAATCTGTCTTTGATCCATCTCATTTCACTTGGGAAGACTCAAACTTCACGCTCTCCTCAGTGAGGAAATCTCTCATTCTTAGGTTCAATGAGGCTGAACAGAAATTTCAGGCTCTTGACTGGCCACTCTCTGTTATACATCTACCAAAAGGAGAGCCCTTCTCGGGGTATCTGTATTTCAGAGATAAAGACCCTGCAGTTTTAGCTCTTAGATTCCTTCCTCATTTCCGGCTAAAAACAGATAACATAATTGTAAAGAAGGGTAGGTCAGATTACTGTATTGCTATCGACACTGATGGTACTTTATTACATAAAGTTCCTGGCTATAATCCCGAAACCCTCGTGAGCCCATGCTTTGTCTGCTCCAGTGTGTTGTGTCCTGTACGGAAGCGGCCCTGCCGATGCGGCTGGCTACTTCTCAATCAAGACCCCACTGAGGAATATAAGCTAATTAAGCACAAATTTGTTGGAGTCCGGTGGTGGGATGTTGTTGACAGGAAATGAAATAACCCCAAATCAACCCTAGGATGGGGTGCAACCTAGTGGCCTGGCCCCTGCCTTACCATTCCCCTTTCCTAACTTCTGTTCCAGTGTCTGTGCAATGTATTCCCTTCTTCTGCAGCTGTGAAAGTGCTTGGAACCTGCTCCTTTCCTGAAGAGAATGCTTGTTCCATGATTGAGGCTCCCAAGCCTGGGTCTGTGCACTGTGGTGCAGAATAAACTGGTCTTTCAGTCTTGCAATCAGAGCATGTCTTTTTTCACTGGGTAGCACAGCAATTCTGAGCAGAATCTTGGCCTTGGTGGGTCACACGTGCAATCTGAGCTATTCAAGAAGCTGATATCTGAGGGTCTCAGTTCACAGCCAGCCAAAACACAAAGTCTGCGAGACTGCTACCTCCAACTAACCACAAAACATCCTGAAGTGGACATGTGGTTCAAATGGTTGAAAGCTGGGCAGCCTTTCACCAAATAAAAAACCTTAGAGACAGCACCTAAGTCTAGGTTTCAAGCCCCAGTATTGTCACAATAGATGAATGAATGAATAAATAAATAAACAAACAAACAAATGACATTTAGGACAGAGTGAACATGCCCAGCCTGTGCTCTTCTGGCTGCTCTGCTACTAGAAGCTGAAGCCAGGTCTGTGTCTGTGATTTCTCTGTAACCCACTGGGAGGTGGGCAGATGAACTCTGCACCCATTTCTGCCTTTTCTCTCCCAGGGAGGAAAAGCAATGGGATGGGGGTGGGGAGCCAACAGGGGATTGTCTGCACACAGGGCATCTTTCTTATGAGCAAGGCATTGCCAGACCATGAGCAGAAGCAGCCTCTGATCAAAGCCTGGCAGTGTGTGCATTCATCTGCCACAGTCTCTGTGTGCTTGTCACCTACCTGTGCAGACAACAGGCATGGTGGCCACTGACTCAAGTATCTCCCATGGGACTTGTCACAGAACTATGTGCCACCATGCTCATTTCATGAGAAAATCCTAATGCGCTATACATAGCCTGTCCAGCTCTCTGTGGGATTCACTGACTCTGCCCTTATTTTGGATTTGCCCTCCTCAGAGATCCCAAAACCTGGCCTCCTTTCTCTGCTCTCAGCCTCCCCAGCCTGGGTCCAGCTCAGGTCCTGTGGTCCTGTGGTCCATCCACCCGCAGTGTCTCCATCCCCAGAGCCTGGGTGTGGCTCAGATCTCAGCGTCTGAGCAGCACCATGGGCCTTCCTTCTCAGGAAGTCTCCCAGCCTGCCTCTCTTTACTTCCTTCTATCTGTGCTCAAAGATCTGAATTGTGTGTTATACTGACCTGTTCCCAGGTGGCACACAGATCATAGCCCTAGTAGTAGTATAGTAATTATTTCTGTAAGGGCTGCCTCCCATTCTATTTTATTTTATTTTCTATTCCTTTATTTATTGTCAAAACTCAGGACCCTGTGCACACTTAGCTTCCTTATTCAGCTGCTGCTCTATTCCTAAGTGAAGCATCCAACCCAGGTTTAGATGGTCACTTTGTAGATGAAGCTTAACAAACTTTCCACTGGGGATCGCATTGAATTACAATCTGCCTGAGGTGGGAAGTGTGACTCAGTTGATAGAGCGCCAGCCACTGAGCTAAAGCATCAGGTACAGAGTTTGAGACCCACTCTCAGTGCCTCCCAAAAAAGAAATTATAATCTCCTGACATGAGCCTCCTGAACCCTGACCTTCCAGTCCTGGACCTTCTTCCTCATCAGTCTGCTGCCTTCTTCATACATCAAGAAGATTCTCCAGCACCACCCATGGCCTGCTATGAATTCTTGAGCTTCTATCTCAGCACTAGCTCCAATCCTGTACAGTCATCATTTGAATGTGAGGAAACATGGTGAAGCACCATCCTCCCCTCACTGCGTTCCTGCCACCCACAGCTGCTGTGGACCCCAATGGACCTCCAAGTTCCCACCCTGAGGACACCGGGCATGTCTGCCTCCTGCTTCAGGTCCTTACCCCATGGCTTCCTCCAGCTCTAGGATCAGAGCCTGGCCCAGAGCAGGTCCTGCTCTTCCCAGCTCTTCCCAGCTCTTCCCACGTTCTTAAGTTGTGTGCGGTACTGATTTCCAGTCATCCGGGAATATGATGGTTCCCAGGGTGGGTAGGGCCGGGGATTCCCACATCCTCTAGGTGAGGGAATTTATGTTGGTCGACATACCTTGACTTGGGCTTAAGCTCCCAGACTTTGGGGGATTGGTTATCTTCAGGCAGGGTCTTGTGCTTTTGCCTAATCTGGTTTCTATCTTCCTATTGGTGTCCCACAACTAGCTAGGATTACAGGTGTGCACGCACAGACCCAACTCCTTATATACTTCTTGAAAAGCATTGAATTTGTTCTGGAGTCCAATAGACATGAAGTGTGCGTGCTAAGTGCCTGCTGTGACGTCTCTGGGTTTCTTCCTCCTGTAGCTACTCTGCCTCCATCCCCAGTCTCGGTTTCAGGACAACAATGTGATCATCTTTATTCCTTAACAATGACTTGTATCTTCTCCCCAGTGACTGGGAATTGAGCTCTGGTTTAGGTGTTTGTTTTTTGTTTGTGTGTGTGGATATTTTTTTGGTACCAGTCCTGAGGTTTGAATTTAGGGTTTGAATGCTTTCCCCAAACTTTTTTTTGGGGGGGCCTGGTCATGGGGCCTGAACTCTGGGCCTGGACACTGTCCCTCAGCTCTTCAGCTAAAGGCTAGCACTCTGCCACTTGAGCCACAGTGCCACTTCCGGCTTTTTTATTGTGCTTATGTGATGCTGAGGAATCGAACCCAGGACCTCATGCATGCAAGGCAAGTGCTCTACCACTACTGAGCCACCTTCCCAGCCCTCCCCGAGATTTTGTTCAAGGCTACTACCATTTGAGCCACAGTTTCACTTCTGGCATTTTGGTTGTTAATTGGATGTAGAAGTGTCACAGAATTTTCCTGCCCAGATTTGCTTTGAACGAGGATCTTTAGATGTAATTATTTTGAGTAGCTAGAATTACAGGTATGAGCCACTGGCTCTTGACAACTGCTTAGATATTTAATTAATAGCTTGTTCTCTATCTCTACTACTTGAGCCATGTCTCCAATTCAGCATGTTGCTGATTAATTAGAGACAAAAATGCAGTATCTGAGATTTATTCCCCAGGCTTTTAACAGGGATTCTAGCACTCAGTTTATTGAGTGTCTAGGATTCTAGATGTCAGTTCCTGAGTTTATAGGATTCTCAATCTCAGCTTCCTGAGTTCCTAGGAGTCAGTCTGGATCTCAGCACCCTGAGTTTCTAGGAGGGTTACAGGCACAAGGCACCTGTGCCTGTCTGACATACATCCTGATAATTACCATGTGTGCTGGTCTGTTCTCTCTCACATACACTGCTCCTCTCTCTGGGTTTCTGTGAGACAGGGGCTCACTGTGGAGCCCGCTGAGCATCCAACTAATTCTTGCCTCAGCCTTCTGACTGATAAGATTACAGGCATGGGGCCGGGAAGGTGGCTCAGTGGTAGAGTGCTTGCCTTGCATGCATGAGGCCCTGGGTTCAATTCCTCAGCACCACATAAGCAAAAAAAAGCCAGCAGTGGTGCTGTGGCTCAAGTGGTAGAGTGCTAGCCTTGAGCTGAAGAGCTGATGGACAGCACCCAGGCCCAGAGTTCAGGCCTCACGACCGACAAAAAAAAAGATTACAGGCATACACCACCATCTAGGCTCCAATCTCACCACATTTGGGGTGGGGGTGGGTGTCAGTCCTGGGGCTGGAACTCAGAATCTGGATGTACTATCCCTGAGCTTTTCTGCTAAAGTCTAATGATCTACCACTTTGAGCCACAGCTCCACTTTGAGGTTTCTGCTGGCTAATTGGAGATAAGAGCCTCCCACCCAGGCTGGCTTCAAACTGGAATCCTCAGCTCTCAGCCTCCTGAGTTGCTAGGATTACAGGCGTGAGTCACCAGCGCCTGGCTCTCATCACATTTTGAGAAGGTTCTCCTGTACACATCTGTGATGCAGGCACTGTCCTTATCTCCCTCCATGACGTGCAAATAGATGTTGAAATTGTTTACATTGAGCTCAACTTGAACAAAGCAGAGAGTGGACCATAAGCAACTTCATCACATCACAAGCCACCTTCATTCTTGGTCGCAGACATTTCCCTGCCTTGAAGGATTGCTGTCTCACTAGCTTCACATCTGATACTTCTTATGTCCTATTGACCTTTATCTGAGCCTTCCAATGCCCCCCTCCCTCTATGACTCCAGCAGTCCATCTGCCCAGGCCATGATCATCAGCTGCCCCACAGCCAAACTCTGTTATCTGCACTGCTAGGGAACAGCCTCCCACCAGACCCAGAATCTGCTGAAATCTCTGCTGGGACCACACGTCCTTCCCAGTCACAGTCACGTCCCCATCTCCAAAGCCCTTTAAAAGTGTGCCCAGTCTCAGGCCCAGTGTCCCATTCTTACTGGACCACAAGAGGCTGCGGAATTCCCTTGTCCAGCCTCAGCCCCAGCCAGCGGGGAAGGCTCTGAAGCAGGACTGCCACACTCCCATCCTGACTCTGCCATCACCTACTCAAGTAAGCACCTCAGCTCTGTGGGCCTGATATTCACGAGGAGAGCACTTCCCACTGTGGGCAGATGCAGTGAGAGTGGGTGCTTAGCACTAAGTCTGGAAGCAGAGAGCTACTGCTACTGTGCTTTCCAGCTCTCCACTCCTCTTTGTCCTTCAGGAATCTTCTAGACCAGCATTGCCAGATTGGGTTTCCAAATCCAGATTGTCCTATCTAGCCTCTAATGACAATAATAATTTAGTACTTACTGATTTATTTTTTTGGAGGTCTGGTACCAGTGCTAAAACTCAGTGACGTATACTCTTTCCCTCCTTTCCTCCCTCCCTCCCTTCCTTCCTTCTTTCCTTCCTTCCTTCCTTCCTTCATTCTTTCTTTACTTCTTTCCTTCTTTCTTTCTTTCGTTCTTCCTTTTTTTGTCAGTCATGGGGCTTGAACTCAGTGCCTGGGCTCTGTCCCTGAGCGCTTCTGCTCAAGTCTAGCACTCTATCATTTTAAGAAACAGCTCCACTTCCAGTTTTCTGGTGGTTAATTGAAAATAAGAGTGTCAGAGACTTACCTGGCCATGCTGGCTTTGAACCATGATCTTCAGGTTCTTGAGAAGCTAGGATTATAGGTGAGAGCCACTAGTACCTCCCTTTAGGTACTTATATGCTTGTTGCCTTACTTTTCCAAAGGTGGTGCTCTACCACTTGAGACACGCTGCAGTCTGCTGCATTCGTGGTTCATTGGAGATGGAATCTACCAGACTTTCTATTCAGGCTAGCTTTCAACTCCATCATTGAGCTCTCAGCTATTTGAGTAGCTAGGTTTACAGGCCTGAGACTCTAGGGCCTACCTATAATGATAACTCTGCCATGGAGCCTTGGGGCTATGGAACAGTGTCTGTTCGCTTGTCACCTCTGAATTCAAGAAGTGACTCCAAGCCAAGCACTGGTGGCTTTCATCTGTAATACTAGCTACTCAGGAGGCTGAAATCCAGCCCAGGCAAGAAAGGACAGAACATTCTACTCTCCAATTAACCACCAGACAACCACAAGTGGAGTTGAGGCTCCAAGTGGCAGAGGCATTAGCCTTGAGCAAAAGACCTCAGGGTTTATGCCCCCTCCCTCCCCTGACCCACTCCATCCTCTAGAGGCCGAAGCAGCC
Source organism: Dipodomys merriami (assembly GCF_024711535.1). NCBI lineage: Eukaryota > Metazoa > Chordata > Mammalia > Rodentia > Heteromyidae > Dipodomys > Dipodomys merriami. The sequence continues at coordinate 6,545,682 of NW_027205492.1, forward strand.
TTGCTATCAGTGGCTCTGACAGCACAGGCTGGAGTCTGGGCCTGCTGCAGTGTCCTTGTTATGTCTGTGTCCTCTGGGCATGGGTCGGAAGCCCTCAGTGTAGGGACAGCTTGTCTGTGACCTCCCTGTGGCTATAGAGCCTCCCATGATACTGGCCCTCACTTGCATTGGAGGAATCCTTCAGCCTGTGGAAGCGCCTGGAAAAGAGAACTAAAAATCCTGAATTGTCTGCAGATTCCTCTATCGGTGCAGAAGACCTGGCTACACAGCTTCTAGAATCTGCCCACGTGGTTGGAGTTGGCCTTGCTGTGTTGTGCTAATGATGGTGTCAACAGGAAGCCTGGTGACCGTGGGAACGGTCCACGTGCTGCTGCTGCTGACCTGTCTGGTCCTCAGTGGCCATTTTCCTGTCTGGGCTGCCACACGTGATTCTCTCTTTGATCCATCTCGTTTCACTTGGCAAGATGCAAACTTCACGCTCCCTCCAGTGAACAAATCTCTCATTCTTTGGTTCAATGAGACTGAACGGAAGCTACAGGCTCTCGACTGGCCACACTCGCTTTTACGTCTGCCAAAAGGACAGCCCTTCTCAGGGTATCTGTATGTCAGAGACAGCACCCCTGGGGTCTTAGTTTTTGAATACCTCCCTCATTTCCGGTTAAACCGATACCTAACAAACAGGTTCAAATCAGATTACTGTGTGGCTATCGGCGCTGAGGACGATGACATGTTAAGGAAAGCTCCCGGCTATAATGGCCGAAGCCTTGTGGCCTCCTGCGTTTACTGCAACAGCTCCAGCTGTCCTGGGCTGAGGCGGCCCTGCAAATGTGGCTGGCTCCCTATCAGCATTGATCCTATCAAGAGCTACAAGGTGCAGATACACCCATTTGTTGGAGTGGAATGGTGGGATGTGGATGACACAACGTCAAATCATAACGAAAAGACCCAGGGGCAGCCTAGTGGTAGGGAGGTTGTCCCAGAAACACAAAGTCCTGAGTTCGAACTTCAGAACACTCAGTCCTCATCAGAAGGAGTAGAGGATAATGTCTGACACCAGGCTCATGCTTGTCATCCTAGCTACTCTGGAGGCAAAGATCTGAGGATAGAGGTTCAAAGCCAACCTGGACAGGAAGGTCCATGAGACTCTTATCTCCAATAAACCACCAGAAAACTGGAAGTGGCGCTGTGACTCAAGTGGGATAGTGCTAGCCTTGAGTTGAAGAGCTGAGGGACAGCACCCAGGCCGAGTGCAATCCCCACACCGACAAAAGAGAGAGAGAATAATATATGGCATTGCTAGGAACAATTTCCCCCTTCAAGCAGACTGCCTTCCTAGTGCCCACACCAGTGTATCTGGCTCTGTGGTCATTGATCGGTCTTTATTCTTGGCTGTGAAAATTATTGTAATCTGGACCTTCCCTGAGGGGGCTCTTACTTGCTGACTGAGGTTCCCAGGCCTTGGTGTCTGGTCCCTGGTGCAGAATAAACTGGTCCTTTGGCCTTGCAAGCAGAGTTGTGGTGGTTCTTGTCCATGGGTAGCTCAGCAATTCTGAGCAGAGAAAGTGAGCAAATCCTAGCAGAGCAAATCCAAGGCCTGGAGGGCACAGATTCAGACTTCCTGTCCCGGGTCTGCACCTGGAACTTGTTCTGTCCTAACACAGATTCCAGCAAGCGTGCCCTCACGCTGCAGGTGCTCTCTCTCTCTCTCTCTCTCTCTCTCTCTCTCTCTCTCTCTCTCTCTCTCTCTCTCTCTCTCTCTCTCTCTCTCTCTCTCTCTCTCTCTCTCTCGTATTGAGGTTTGAAATGAAGCCTACTCACTCACTTGGTAGGTTGACCCACTCTCAACTGATTCATGCACCATGAGTTTTTTTTCCTACTCATTCATTGATTCATCCAGATATACATCTACCAGTCTATCTATCCACCCACCCACCTACTTATCTGCCTGCCTACCCACCTATCTGTCTGTCCTTTTATCCATCCATCCATTCATTTATGTATCTGCCTATCTGCCTATCTATCTATCTATCTATCTATCTATCTATCTATCTATCTATCTATCTACCTACCTACCTACCTATCTCTATCTTTCCAGACACCCACCCATTCATTTATTCATTCATTCAATCATTTTTTCTGCCATTAGCACAGCTTGAACTCAGGCCATTCTACAGCTCATCTCTTTGCTCACAGCTGCCTCACTCCAGCCTCGTCTCTCCCCCAGCATCTTGCTGGCTACTTGCAAGAACCAAGAGGCACAAAGGGTCATCCACAGCAAAAAGCATGAACAAAACATGGCCTGGCCACTCAGCAATGTTGGTGTCAGTGGTGGTGTCAGAAGCTCACGAGACCCAGCACACGGGAGGTCACCAGGCACTGAGGAGTCAGAACAGGGCTCAAGGATTCCCTTTAGGCCTCTCTCCTGAATCCTCACCAGGCTTGCTCAGTTTTCTTATATAGCTGGCACTTCATCCCCAGAATAAGCCACCCAGCCTTGTTTTTGATGGTTGTTTAGAGATGGAGGAGTAGAACCAAGATTTCTGCCTAGGCTGGCTTTGAACCACAATTCTTCAGACCTCAGTACCCAGGACTACAAGTGTGAGCCACCTGTACCCCACAAGTTCCAACCTTATTACATAAAAAGGTTTCTAGACATGAACTTCAGTCAAACAGTTATGATGCTCCCACAAATCCTCAGTTTCTTTCTTGGAACTAGCTCAAAACCTGTAGAGTCATCATTTGAATGTGAGGAAATGCAATGAAGCACCATCCACCTGTCACTGTGTTCCCACCACCCACAGCTGCTGTGGACCCCAAATGGGCATCAAGTCCCCACCCTGAGGACACGTGGCATGTCTCCTTCCTGCTGCTTCAAGTCAGGCCCCATGCTTCCTCCAGGATCTCTCTGGGATCATGGCCCACCCCAAAGCTTATCTTGCTCTTCCCAGAAATTCCCACTTCTCATTACGTGTGGTATTGATTTCCAGAGAGAAAGCCTGGTCACACCTGATAGTGATAGAGCCGGGGTTGGGGGCCTACTCAGGAGTCCTCGAGTCCTTTAATAGGGACTTTATGTTCCTGATGTATTTTGCCTTTCCCTGGGGAAATGCTGGGGTTGGCACTCAGGCCTTACATTTCCAGATAGCCTCCATACCTATACAGCCATGTCTCCAGGGTAGCACCTTGCTGTGTCTTGGGCACACGAGTATGCAGGGGGATTGGGGTGCCCTGGCCCACTTGGAACTGAAGTTCTGCATCTCGGGGTCCTGAGGAGCTAGGACGCAGTGGGGCCACCTGTTCAGGGCTGGCTTTACTGCTTGGGCATCACAGGCAGTGGCCGGTCTCGCTCCCACTCTTCTTTCCGTCTTTCCCTGAGATGGGGGCTCCCTATGCAGCCCACCGAGCCTCAGACTCACATTCTCCTGCCTCAGCCTCCTCACTGCTTGGATTACAGGCGTGAACCACCAGAGCCGCCTGGCCAGCACCGCTGTGACCAGTTTATGGACGAGCTCCTCCCAGCATCCTCCCATGGTGATGCAGGAGCAGACGCTGAGTCGCATGTGGAGAAGACAGCCAGGGCCCAGTGCAGGACAAGCCCTCCACATCTGGGATTGCGGGAGCCCAGCACCGAGAGACAGAGAAGCAAGGTGGACGGGGGCACTGGAGACAATCGGGAGCCAACTTCGCATCAAGCTCAGGAAAGACACAGCAGCAGGGAGATGGAGAATAAGTTCATCCCAGCTGCACTTCACCATGGCCCCTCACACTTGCTTGAAGTGGATTCCACTCACCCAGTTCTGCACCGGAACCATCAAGTCTACACCAGAACCACAAGCCTCCCTCCTCACTCTCACCACAGACCTGTGAACTTGGGGCCTGGGCACTATTCCTAAAGTTCTTCACTCAAGGCTAGAGCTATAGCACTTGGAGCCACAGCACCACTTCCGGTATTTTGGTAGCTAATTGGAGATAAGAGTCTCTTGGACTTCCCTGTGCTGGCTGGCTTTGAATGTGGATTTTCAGATCTCAGCCTCATGAATAGCTAAGATTACAGCAGGCCACCAGCTCATATGGATTTCTTCACATAATCTGCTTTTCTCTAAGATTTCAGCACAGTTTCCCTGCTTGGTCAAGACTGTAGTCTGACCACAGCACAATTCTCCACCTATCTCTCTGCTAGGGAATAGCCCCAGGCCACCTTTTCCACCACCTGCAGCCACACATCTGTGGAAGTTTCTGTTTGTTCCTCACGTCCTCTCCAGTCAGTCACGTCCACATCTCCAAAGCCCTTTAAAAGTGTCCCCAGTCTCAGGCCCAGTATCCCATTCTTAGTAGACCACAGGAGGCTGCGGAATTCCCGTGTCCAGCCTCAGCCCCAGCCAGCAGGGAAGGCTGCTGTGAAGCCGGACTGCCACCCTCCCATCCTGACTCTGCCATCACCTGCTCAGGTAAGCACCTCAGCTCTGTGGGCCTGGGATTCACGAGAAGAGCACTTCCCACTGTGGGCAGATGCAGTGAGCTCTCCCAGTCAGAGTGGGTGCTTAGCACTGAGTCTGGAAGCAGAGAGCTACTGCTGCTGTGCTTTCCAGCTTTCAACTCCTCTTTGTCCTTCAGGACCTTTCTAGGCCAGCATTGCCAGATTGGGTTTACAAAACCACAGATTGTTCTTCCTAGACTCCAATGACAATAATGATATAGTACTTAGCCATTTTTTATTTAGAGCATCTCATAAGTGAGCTAGAATTCTCACTGTCTTGCTTTTTCACATGTGGTGCTCTACTACTTTCTCCATGCCTCCAATCTGGTGCTTTTCTTGGTTCATTGGAGATGGAGTCTCCCAGACTTTCTATTCAAGCTGGCTTCTGCCTTTTCAACTACATCCTGGAGCTCTCAACCATTTTAGTAGCGCCATTTACAGGACTGAGTGTCCAGGGCTTATGAGACATAGGTAAAGCTCTACCATGGAGCCCTGGGCCTGCGGGACAGTGTCTGACCCATCACCTCTAGATTCAAAAAGTGACCCCAGCCATTTTACCATGGAGAAGGCCTCAAAGAAATGGATTCAGTCCCCCCGCCAACACACAAACTCCAAAAAGAGCCAGGATACCATGTGTCTTGGTTTTCCTGCCTCCTCTTTTCCCACTCCATCCTGTAGAGGAGAAAGCAGCCTTGCTGACAGTGGAGCTGGCAAAGGGCTGGAGTCTGGGTCTCCTGCAGTGTCCTTGTTATGTCTGTGTCCTCTGGGTCTGAAACCCACCGGGTCTGAAACCCACCGCTGCAAGCACAGCTTGTCTGTGACCTTCCCGTAGCCTTGAAGCCTGCCACCATGCTGGTCCTGGGTTACAGGGACCCTTCTCTCTGTGGAAGAGTCTTGAATGAAGAACTAAAGTCCAAAATTGATCTGGGTACCAGTGGCTCAGGACTGTAGTCCTAACTATTCAGGTGGTTGAGAGCTAAGGACCATTGTTCAAAGCCTAATGGGGTAAAGAAAGTTTCTGAGACTCTTGTTTTCAGTTCATCACAACCCCCACCACCTAAAAGAGCCAGAAGCAGAGCTGTGTGTGAAGTGGTAAGAGCACTAGCTTCCACTCAAAAAACATCAAGCACAGCGTTCAAGCCATGTGTTCAAGATAGGACTGGCTAAACATCAAAAGGAAATTTAAACCCCAAATTGTCTGCAGATTCCTCTCGCAACAAGTGGAGGTGATCGCGTGGGCAGGAAGAGACGCCACCTCAAACCCCTCCACCTCAGGGACCAGGACCTTGTCACCTGCTTCTCAGTCCACAGGCCACATAGTCCCAGGGCTGCACTGGGACCCACATTCCTCCCCTCACCCCAAACTCCATGCCTGGGGACACATCCACGTGGACTTGAGGAATCCAGGGGACAGCCCTGTTAGCCGGCATCAACCACCTGATTCCCAGGGCACCAACCTGGATCCCTCAGTATCCTGATCCCTCCCCAGGACCTGTAGAAGACCTGGTTGCACAGCTTCTAGAATCTACCAGCGTGGTTGGAGTTGGCCTTGCTGTGTTGTCCTAATGATGGTGCAAACAAGAGGTCTGGTGACTGTGAGAACAGTCCACGTGCTGCTGCTGTTGCTACTGTCCTGTCTGCACACCAGTGGCTATCTTAATATCAGCGTTGCTACATATGATACTCTCTTTGATCCATCTCTTTTTACTTGGAAGGACTCAAACGTCACGCTATCCTCAGTGAACGTATCTCTCATTCTTTGGTTCAAGGAACAAGGACAGAAATTACTGGCTCTTTACTGGCCATACTCTTTCATACGTTTACCAAAAGAAGAGCCCTTCTCAGGTTATGTGTATTTCAGAGATCAAAACCCTGCAGTCTTAGCTATTAAATTCCAAACTCATGATCGGCCTCAGCCGTATAATGTGTATCTTGTGAGGAATAAGCCAGACTACTGTGTTGCTATCAACATTGACAATACTAGGTTAAAGAAACTTCCTAGCTATAATCGTAGAAACATAGTGGCCTCCTGCCATGTCTGCCACATCTCTAACTGTCCTTGGCAAAAGGGGCCCTGCAAATGTGGCTGGTTCCCTGTTGACTTTGATCCTACCCAGCCCCAGAGGCTGATCTACCGCCCATTTGTTGGAGTGGAATGGTGGGGCAAGAATGACTGGTAGTCAAATCTTCCCAAAAAGCCAAAGGCCTCGGAAATTGGAAGGTAGTTTAACAAAGTCCTGAGTTTGAACTTCAGAACACTGAAACCCAGCAGAAAGAACAGAGAATAACGTCTGACATCTCTACAAACAACTTCCTCCTTCAGGCAGACTGCCTTCCTAGTGCCCACACCAGTGTCTCTGGCTATGTAGTCATTGATCTTTGTTCTGTGAAAGTGATTGTAATCTGGACCTTCCCTTAAGGGGGAGCTGGCTTGCTGACTGAAACTCCCCAGCCTTGGTGCCTGGTCCCTGGTACAGAATAAAGGGGTCCTCTGGCCTTGCAAGCAGTGTTGTGGTTGTTCTTGTCCATGGGTAGCACAGCAATTCTTTTTTTTTTTTTTTTTTTTTTGGTCAGTTGTGGGGCTTGAACTCTGGGCCTGGGCGCTGTCCCTGAGCTCTTCAGCCCAAGGCTAGCACTCTACCACTTGAGCCACAACACTACTTCTGGTTTTCTGAGTGGTTTATCAGAGCTAAGAGTCTCATGGACTTTTCTGCCTGGGCTGGCTTTGAACCACGATCCTCAGATCTCAGCCTCCTGAGTAGTTAGGATGACAGGCATGAGCCACCTCCGCACCGTTGGCCCAGCAATTCTGAGCAGAGAGAGAGAGCAGAGCCCAGTGGAGTCCCCAGGCCTGGAGGCCCCAGCACCAGGCCTCCGCCCTCCTGTCCTGGGTCTGCACCTGGAACTTGTTCTGTCCTAATACTCCCAGAAGTGTGCCCTCACATTGTAGGTGCTCACTCCTGACACTCTATCTCTCTCTATCTTACTTTCTCCCGAATTATATTTGGGTTAGAAAAGAAGACCACAGACTCCCTTGGTATATAGACTCTCTATCAATTGAATTGTGCTTTTTTTTTACATCACATTCATTGATTCATCCAACCATCCATCTATTCATCTAGCTATCTATCCATTCATCCAAGCATTCGTTTATTTATTCATTTATTTTTTGTGTCAGTAAAAGAGCTTGAACTAGGGGCCCATCTACAGCTCATCTCTCCTGCTCACAGCTGCCTCGCTCCAGCCTCCTCTCTCCCCCAGCATCTTGCTGGTTACTTGCAAGAACCAAGAATCACACTGGGCACCGAGGTCATCCACAGCAAAAAGGATGAATAAAACATGTCTTGTCCACTCAGGCGAAGCTCAGCCCTAGAGGAAGCATTGATTTATGATGTGTCTAAGAATTAGGAGAGTCAGGCACAGGATGCCACCATGGGCTCACAGAATAGGACCAGAAAACTCACAGGACAGGAAGTTCACCAGGGATCAGCAGACACGGAGCAGGGGAATGGTATATAGGGTTGTCTTTAGGGCTTATGCCCATCAATCTCAAGACTCTGAGGGTTGAGATCTGGAGAATTCAGGTCCAAAGACAGCCTAAAGCCAAAATTAACTGCCAAAAGGCTGGCCTGGAAGTGAGGCTCAGTGTTAGAACACCTGCCTAGCAAGTGAGAGGCCCTGGGTTCAAACTCCAGTTCCACAAAGTACAACCAAAACAAGGATCATTGAATTGCATGAGGGCCCAATACCCCAGTATCACTCCAGCCCAGGAGACTGAGACAGGCCTAGAAGCCATACTAGAGCAAAAAACACCAGTTTACATTACTTGTATATCATTAGAACTTCAAAACACAAAAACAAAACAGCACGACACATTTTGCCACCTTCTCCCAGGACAAATCCCAACCAAACCATGGTCAGCTGACTGCCTGAAGCAGCGCCCACCAGCACATCCCCCAGCTCCTCCTTCTCCACCCTCTTCCCTGCAGCTTGTGCAGGTAGCTTTGTCTTGTTGCAATCCCTTTGGACCCTGAGGTTGATAGCTCTTCATGTCTCTCAGGTCTACCTTGCTGCCATGTTTGGAGCCCACACACAGCTGTGGAATGGATGAACCCTGGAGCCCTCCAGATCCAGTGGCTTCTGCAGGAGCTCAGGCTGAGTTTGTGGAATGACTATCTCAACATGGCCAGGTTGTGTGTGTTCAGTCACCTGGCACCATGCCATGTCTCCTAAATCCCATGCTCTCCTTCCCCTACTCAGAACCTTCCAGGCTTCCCAGGAGCCAAGGCCCAACTCCAGCTCAATGCTTGCTGCTTGAATTGCTTTTTGCTTTTTGTATTGAGACTTCAAGCATCCCAATTCTCCACACCTGAGCAACATCCCTACCCAAGGTCATACTTGGATCTGGACCTTAAGCCAAAAATGTTTTGTCCCATCTTTTGTTTTGTTTTGTTTCTCCAATCCTGAGGCTTGAATTCTGGGCCTAGGATCTGTTCCTGAGCTTTTAAATGCTACCATTTGAGCTATAGCTCTGCTCCTGGTATTTTGTGGTTAATTGGAGATAGGAGTCTCATGCACTTTCTTGCCCCAGAATAGTGATCCTCAGATGGATTACAGGCATGAGTCACTGGCACGGGGCTGTTTTCTGACATCTTCAAGGGGTTGAAAGAGAGGACAAGCCAATCTCAGGCAGTCATGCTGAGCAAGGCACTGAGAGGCTGGTGAGCAAAAGCAGCATCTCATCAGAGGCTGGTTACGTGTGCTCATTCATATCCCACAGTTTCAGTGTGCTTGTCATGTGCCTCTCTCTCATTCTTTGGTTCAATGTGGATAAACAGAAATTACAGGCTCTCCACTGGCCATACTCTTTTAGATGTCTGCCAAAAGACAGCCCTTCTCAGGGTATCTGTATTTGAGGCAAAAACTTCAGAAACTTGGCTGCTAAATTCCTCCCTCATATCTAGCTAACTACAAATGATATAATGGTAAACTACAATAAGACAGATTTCTGTACTGCTATCGACATTCTTGATACTATGTTAGAGGAAATTCCTGATAAAAGCCTTATGCCACCCTGCCTGCAGCGCCACAGCTTGAGCTGCCTTGAGCTGATGTGGCCCTGCAGATGTGGCTGGCTTGTTCTTAGCAAATACACCACCAAGAAATATAAGGAAACACTACACCAATTTGTTGGAGTCAGGTGGTGGGATGTTGATGACAGGAATGAAATGATTCTAAATATAACCTGCCATGGAGGATGGGGTTCAGCCTATTGGCCTGGCCCTTGCCTTACCATTCCTCTTTCCTAAAGCCTGCACCAGTGCCTGTGCAATGCATTCACTCATCTTTCCTTCTCTTTGGCTGTGAAAGTGCTTGTAACCTGCTCCCTTCCCTGAAGAGGGCGCTGCTTGCTGACTTTGTCTCCTAAGCCTTGTACCTGGTCTCTGGCACAGAATAAACTGGTCCTTCGGTGTTGCAAGCAGAGTGTTCTTCTTGTCAGTGGGTAGCACTGAAATTCTGAGCAGACACTGGGGCTTTGTTGCTCATGCCTGCAATCCTGCCTACTGAAGAAACTGAGATTTGAGGATAGCTGATCAAAACAAGCCCAGCAGGAAAATCCACAAGTGTTTTTTTGTTTGTTTGTTTGTTTTGTTTGTTTGTTTTGGGGTCTGGTTGTGGGGCCTGAACTCTGGGCCTGGGCGCTGTCCCTCAGCTCTTCAGCTCAAGGCTAGCGCTCTACCACTTGAGCCACAGCGCCACTTCCAGCTTTTTTCTTTTTGCTTATGTGGTGCTGAGGAATCGAACCCAGGGCCTCATGCATTGCAAGGCAAGCGCTCTACCATTGAGCCACCTTTCCAGCCCCCGCCTTTTTTTTAATCTCCAATAAACAACCAAAAATCCAGAAATGTAGCTATGGCTCAAGTGGTAGAGCGCCATCTTGAACATGAAAGCTCAGGCATAGAATCCAGGCCCTAATTTCAATCCCCAGGAACGGCACAAATATACAAATATACATTTATAAGTATACAAAGATGAGATGTACAAAATGCTATGCTGAAAAATAAACTTGATGGGAGGGCAGGGATTTAGGGGAAAAACTAAGGAGGAGGCTTGATAAGAAATGTATTTATTACCTTGCTCATGTAATTGTAACCCCTCTGTATGGTATTTTCACAATAAAAAAAACTTATTTAAAAAAAGTAAGTATGTAAAGAAGTAAAAGAAATTCTGGGCAGAGTGAGTGAGCACAGCCCATGGCGTCTCCAGGCCTGGCACACTCTGCCCGGCCTCTGCTCTCCTGGCTGCGCTCTGCAACTGGAAGCTGAAGCCAGGTCTGGATCCCTGTGCTTCCTCCACTGCCCCAGTGTGGTGGGGAGGATGAACTGCAGGACCATTTCTGACTTTTCTCTTCCAGGGAGGAAAGGAGATTTGGGTGTGGATAGGAGGGGAGACTGTCCAATGAGAGAGCTGACAGGGGAATGTCAGAGCAGTGTGCATCTTCATATCCTGCCATAGAAGAGGTTGAACTTGGGACTTGACCCAGCTCAGTCCCTGCTTGCTCCTCATACACCTAACGCTCATACATTGCTGGCGCTGGACCCCCAAAATTTTGGTGGCAAAGAACCTTCTCCAGAAAAGCATCTTCTAGGTTGTCTGTAATGAGGTGGAATCCACTTCAGAGGTCATCAGAGGTGGTTCTGGGGTTTCAGGTAAGGGTCTCTCAATTGTTAGGCAGGTGCTCTGCCACACAAGTCATATCTCAGTCAGTTTCGCCACCAGCACCAGCCCTCAACTTCCTTACTTAGTTGGAGCTCTGCCCTCTGAGTTATGCATACAGGCCAGGTTTAGCTGGTTAATTTGCAAATGAATTTGAACAAGCTTTTCCACTAAGGTTTGAAATGATTTGTAATCTTCCTAGAGTGGGAAGCATGGCTCAGTTGGTAGAGTACTAATCAATACGCTAAAGCATCTGGTACTGAGTTTGAGTCCCACTCTCTGTCCAAAATAATGAGAACCGTAATCTTCCTGACATCAGCCTCCTTAGTAGCGAGCTTACCGGCCTGGACCCCCTTCCTCATCAGTCTGCTGCCGGCTTCTTATATCAAGAAGATTCTATGGCACCACTCACTCAAGGCAGACTATGAATTCTTTTTCTGTTTTGTTTTTTCCTTCAGTAAGGTGTGGGTCTTGAGCTCAGGGTCTCTGCCCTGTCCTTGAGCAATATTCTCAAGGCAACCATGCTACCACTTGGAGCTAGAGCTTCACTTCCAATATTTGAATAGTTAGTTGGAGATACGAATCTCAAGATGATTTTTTGCCCAGGCAGTTTTGGAATTGTGATCTTCACTTCTCAGCCTCCTGAGTAGCTAGGATTACTGGTGTGAGCCACCAACACCCAGCAAATACTGTGAATCCTTGAGCTTCTGTCTCAGCGCTAGCTCGAATCCTGTACATTTGAATGTGAGGAAACGTGATAAAGCACCATCCTCCTCTCACTGTGTCCCACCACCCACAGCTGCTGTGGATCCCAAATGGGCATCAAGTCACCACCCTGAGGATACATGGCATGTCTGCCTCCTGTCCTCCCTCCTCACCCCACACCAACCCTATGGATTTCTTCCCTTGCCTGCCTTTCTCTATGATTCCAGCACAGTTTCCCTGCCCCGGTCAGGACTGCCCACAGCACAATTCCCCAGCTATCTCTCTGTCAAGGAACAGCCCCAGGCTGCCTTCTCCACAACCTGCAGATACACATCTGTGGAAACTTCTGTTTGTCCCACACGTCCTCTCCGGTCACAGTCACGTTCCCATCTCCAAAGCCCTTTAAAAGTGTCCCCCAGTCTCAGGCCCAGTGTGACATTCTTGGACCACAGGAGGCTGCAGAATTCCCTTGTCCAGCCTCAGCCCCAGCCAGCGGGGAAGGCTGTGAAGCAGGACTGCCACCCTCCCATCCTGACTCTGCCATCACCTGCTCAGGTAAGCACCTCAGCTCTGTGGGCCTGGGATTCATGAGGAGAGCACTTCCCACTGTGGGCAGTGAGTTCAGAGTGGGTGTTTAGAACTGAGTCTAGAAACAGGGAGGTACTGCTGCTGTGCTTTCCATCTCTCCACTCCTCTTTGTCCTTCAGGACCCTTCCAGGCCAGCATTGCCAGATTGGGTTTCCAAAACCATGGGATGTCCTGCCTATTCTCTCATGACAATAATAATACAATACTTAGTGATTGTCATTTAGGTCATCTCATAAGTGAGCTAGAGTTCAGCAACATATATTCTCACAGTCTTGATTTTTTTCAAAGGTGGCAGTGCTCTACTACTTGCTCCATGACTCCAATCTGGTATAATCTTGGTTCGTTGGAGATGGAGTCTCCCAGACTTTCTATTCAGGCTGCTTCTGGCTTTTCAATTCCATCCTGGAGCTCTCATCCGTTTCAGTAGCTGGGCTTACAGGCCTGAGTCTCTGGGGCCTGCATATAGCTAAAGCTCTGCCATGGAGCCCTGAATGTGCAGGACAGTACCAAGCCTGTCACCTCTGCATTCAAGAAGTATTTGCAGCCACTTACCTTGAGAAAAGGACTCCTGTGATCTCAGGACCCCCTTGCCTTATAGACTCCAACAAGAGCAAGGACACCATGTGTTCTGGTTTTCCTGTCCACCTGCTCCATCCTTTAGAAGAGGAAGCAGCCTTGCTATCAGTGGCTCTGGCAGTACAGGGCTGGAGTCTGGGCCTCCTGCAGTGTCCTTGTTATGTCTGTGTCCTCTGGACATGGGTTGGAAGCCCTCAGCTGCAGGGACAGCTTGTCTGTGACCTCCCTGTGCCTCAGAGTCTGCTGTGGTGCTGGTCCTCACTCGGGTTACAGCAACTCTACAGCCCGTGGAAGTGTTTGGAATGAAGAACTAAATATTAAAATTGATGTGGGCACCAGTGGCTCAGGTCAGTAATTTTAGCTACTCAGTAGGCTCTTATCTAAGGATCACAGTTCAAAGCTTGCCTGGAAAACAAAGTTTGTGAGACTCCTATTTTCAGTTCATCATAAGCCTCTATCCCCCCAAAAAGCCAGAAGTGGAGCAATGTGTCAAGTGGTAGAACATTAGCTTCAAGCCAAAAAACATCAGGGAAAGTGCTCAAATCATGTGTTCAAGCCTAGGACTGGCAAAAAAAAAAAAAAAAAAGCAAAAGAAAATAAAATCCTGAATTGTCTGCAGATTCCTCTCACAGCAAGTGGAGGTGATCACGTGGACAGGAAGAGGTGCCACCTCTCCATCGGAGACCAGGACCTTGTCACCTGCTTCTCAGTCCACAGGCAACACAGCTGCAGGGCTGCCCTGGAACCCACGTTCCTCTCCTCACCACAGCCTCTACTCCTGGGCACACATCCACGTGGACTTGAGGAAACCTGTGGGACAGCCCTGTTAGCCGGCATCAACCCCCTGAGCCCCAGGGCACTGACACCCTCCCCCCCCCCCCCCGCAGTGTCCTGCTCCCTCCTCAGAACCTGCAGAAGACCTGGCTGCACAGCTTCTAGAATCTGCCACGTGGTTGCAGTTGGCCTTGTTGTGTTGTCCTAATAATGGTGCGGATGGGGAGTCTGGTGACCGTGGGGACGGTCCACGTGCTGCTGCTGCTGTGCTGTCTGAACTCCAGTGGCTCTGTTCCTGACAGGCCTGCCATACATAATCCTCTCTTCCATCCATCTCGTTTTACTTGGAAGGACTCAAACTTCACGCTCTCCTCAGTGAACAAAGCTCTCATTCTGTGGTTCAATGAGGCCAAGCAGAAATTAGTGGCTCTTGAGTGGCCACATTCTTATTTACGTCTGCCAAAAGGAAAACCCTTCTCGGGGTATCTGTATGTCAGACATAAACACCCTGCAGTCTTAGCTGCTAAATCTTTCTCTCATTTTCTGTCAAATCCACATAGCGTAGTTTATGTAAGGAATAAGTTAGATTACTGTGTTGCTATTAACACTGATCATAGTATGTTAATGAAGGTTCCTGGCTTCAATGGTACAAACCTCGTGCAGTCCTGCATTGACTGCCACAGCTCCAGCTGTCCTCGGATGAAGCAGCCCTGTAAATGCGGCTGGTTCCCTATTGACTTTGATCCTACTCCTACTAAGATCCATAAGCTGCACAACTGCCCATTTGTTGGAGTAGAGTGGTCAGGCCCAGACAACTCAAATCCTACCAAAAAGCCAGAGGAGGACTCTTGCCAATGCATTTGCTGATCTTTTCTTCTTCTTTGGCTGTGAAAGTGATGGTAACCTGGACCTTCCCTGAAGGGGGCGCTCCATCGCTGACTGAGGCTCCCAGGACTTGGCGCCTGGTCCCTGGTGCAGAATAAATGAGTCTTTTGGCCTTGCAAGCAGAGTTGTTGTGGTTGTTTTTGTCCATGGGTAGAACAGCAATTCTGAGCAGAGAGAGTAAGCAGAGCCCAGAGGCATCCCAAGGTCTGGAGGCACAGCACTAGGCCTCCGCCCTCCTGTCCTGGGTCTGAACTGGAACTTACTCCCAGCAAGCGCACCCCCTTGCTATAGGTACTCACCCCTGGCTCTCTGTCTCTATCTCTCCCTGAATATATTTGGGTTTGAAACGAAGACCACAGACTCATTTGGTATGCAGATCTTCTATCAATTTAGTCATGCTTTTTTTTAACAACTCATTCATTAATTCATCCAATCATCCATCTATTCACCCATCTATCCGTCTGTCAGTCTGTTTACCTACCTATCTATCCATCCAAGCATCCATTTATTTATTCGTTCATTCATTTTGGGTGCTATTAACAGAGCTTGAACTCACAGCCAGGCTATGGTTCATCTCACTTACTCACAGCTGCCTCGCTCCAGCCTCCTCTCTCCCCCAACATCTTGCTGGTTACTTGCAAGAATCAAGAAGCACAAAGGACACCAAGGTCAAAACAAGGGCATGTGACCAAAATAGGGTTGTCCATTCAGGATCCAGGCTCAGCCCTAGAGGAAGCACTGATTTATGATGTGTCTAAGCATTAGGAGAGCCAGGCACAGGACCCCACCATGGGCTCCCACTAGGTGACAGATTAAAACCAGAAAACTCACAGGACAGGAAGTTCATCAGCGATTAGCAGACACTGGGGAGGGGAATGGTGTGCAGGATTGTCTTTAGGGCTTATGCCCATCAATCTTAAGACTCTGAGGGTTGAGATCTGGAGAATTCAGGTCCAAAGATAGCCTAAAGCCGAAATTAACTGCCAAAAAGCTGGCCTGGAAGTGAGGCTCAGTGTTAGAGCACCTGCCTAGCAAGTGAGAGGCTCTGGGTTCAAACTCCAGTTCCACAAAGTGGAACCAAAACAAGGATCATTGAATTGCATGAGGGCCCAGTACCCCAGCATCACTCCGGCCCAGGAGGCTGAGACAGGCCTGGAAGCCATACTGGAGCAAAAAAAAACACCAGTTTACATTACTTGTATATCATTAGAACTTCAAAACACAAAAACAAAACAGCACGACACATTTTGCCACCTTCTCCCAGGACAAATCCCAACCAAATCATGATCAGCTGACTGCCTGAAGCAGCGCCCACCAGCACATCCCCCAGCTCCTCCTTCTCCACCCTCTGCACTGCAGCTTGTGCAGGTAGCTTTGTCTTGTTGCAATCCCTTTGGACCCTGAGGTTGATAGCTCTTTGTGTCTCTCTCAGGTCTATCATGCTGCCATGTTTGGAGCCCACACACAGCTGTGGAATGGATGAACCCTGGAGCCCTCCAGATCCAGTGGCTTCTGCAGGAGCTCAGGCTGAGTTTGTGGAAGGACTATCTCAACATGGCCAGACTGTGTGTATTCAGTCACCTGGCATGACACAGAAATATGTGCCGCCTGGCTGATGTCATTACAAGATCCTAACAACTCTGTCCACAGCCCGCACAAGTGTCTATGGGTCAGTGATAATGGCTCCTCATTTTTGAAGAAGCCTCATCCATCCCTCCCTGCCTCTGAATCCCAAACCTGGCCTCCTTCCTCTGCTCTCAGCTCCCCACCTGGGTCTCACCCCAGATCCTGTGGGCCTGTGGTCCATCCACCTGCAGTGTCTCCATCCCCAGAGCCCAGGTGTGGCTCAGGTCCCAGGGTCTGAGCAGGACCATGGCCTTCCTTCTCAGGACCCAGCAGCATCCTGGCCTGCCTCTCCTTACTTCCTTCTGTCTGTGCACAAAGGTGTCTGTGTGTCCTCTCACCTGTCCCCAGGTGGCACACAAACCACAGCCATCACAGGCAGTAAATATTTCTGAAAGGGCTGCCTTCAAATTTTATTTTTTCTGTTTTGTTTTGACAAAACATTTTGACAGTACTCTGTTTTGAACTCAAGTCCCATGCATGCTCAGCTTCCTTACTTACCTGGTACTCTACCCCTGAGGTATAAACCCAGGTCAGGTTTAGCTGATGAAGTTTAACAAACTTTCCACTAGGGCTTACACTGAATTATAATCCTGGGATGGAGGTGTGGCTCAGGTAGTAGAGTGCTAGCAAATGCATCAGGTACTGAGTTCAAGTCCCAACCTCTGTGAAAAGAAACAAAAGGATTGTAATCTTCCTGACATCAGCCTCCTGAGGAGTGAGCTTACAGGCCTGGACCTCCTTCCTCATCAGTCAGCTGCCTTCTTCTTACATGGAGAAGATTCTCCAGCGCCACCTACAGCCTACTGTGAATTCTTGAGCTTCTGTCAGCATTAGCTCAAATCCTGTAGTCATCATTTGAATGTGAGGAAACACAATGAAGCATTCCCACAACCCACACCTGCTGTGAACCCCAAATGGGCCATCAAGTCCCCACCCTGAGGACATGTGACATGTCCTTTTCCTTCCCTCCCTCCTCACCCCACCCCAGCTCTACGGACTTCTTCCCTTGCTTGCCTTTCTCTGTGATTTCAGCACAGTTTCCCGGCCTGGTCAGGACGGTAGTCTGCCCACAGCACAATTCTCCACAATCTCTGCCAGGGAACAGCCCCAGGCACCTTCTCCATCACCTGCAGACACAGGATCTGTGGAAATGTCTGTTTGTCCCACACGTCCTCCCCAGTCACAGTCACGTCCACATCTCCAAAATCTTTTAAAAATGCCCCTGGTCTCAGGCCCAGTGTGCCATTCTTAGAAGACCTCAAGAGGCTGCAGATTCCCTTATCCAGCCTCAGCCCCAGCCAGCGGGGAAGGCTCTGAAGCAGGACTGCCACACTCCCATCCTGACTCTGCCATCACCTGCTCAGGTAAGCACCTCAGCTCTGTGGGCCTGGGATTCAGGAGAGCACTTCCCACTGTGGGCAGATGCGGTGAGCTCTCGCAGTCAGAGTGGGCGCTGAGCACTGGGGCTGGAAGCAGAGAGCTACTGCTGCTGTGCTTGTCAGATTTTAACTCCTGTTCCTCCTTCAGGACCCTTGTAGGCCAGCATTGCCAAAAAGCAATTCCAAAAGCACAGTTTGTTCTGCCTCGGCTCTAATGATAAGAAAAATATAGTCCTTAATGCTTTTCATTTAGGGCATCTCATAGTGAGCTAGAGTTCAGCAACATATATTCTCACAGTCTTGATTTTTCAAAGGCGGCAGTGTTCTATCACTTGCTCCATACCTCCAACCTGGTGTAATCTTGGTTCAGTTGAGACAGAGTCTCCCAGACTTTCTGTTCAGGCTGCCTCTGGCTTTTCAACTCCATCCTGGAGCTCTCAGCCATTTTAGTGGCTAGGTTTACAGGCCTGAGTCTCTGGGGCCTGCTTATAGCTAATATACAGTACCAAGCTCGTCACCTCTGCATTCAAAACGTATTTGCAGCCACTTACCATGGGGAAGATTTCAAAGAAAAGGACTCCCCTGATCTTAGAACCCCGCTCCCCATAGACTCCAACAAGATCAAGGACACCATGTATCTTCGCTTTCCTCCGCTCTCCCAACCCCATCCACCTCCATCCTCTAGAGGAGGAAACAGCCCTGCTGTCAGTGGTGCCAACAGCACCGGGCTGAAGTCTGGGCCTTCTGCAGTGTCCTTGTTATGTGTGTGTCTTCTGGACATGGGCCAGACGCCCCCAGCTGCAGGGACAGCTTGTCTATGACCTCCCCACGGCCTCAGAGCCTGCCATGGTGCTGGTCCTGGGTTACAGAGAATCTTTTGCCTGTGGAAGAGTTTGGAATGGAGAACTAAAAATACAAAACTGATCTGGGCGGCAATGTCCCAGGTCAGTAATCCTACCTCAACCAGGAAGCTGAGATTTAAGGATCACAGTTCAAAGACTTCACAGGCAAGAACGTTTGTGAGATTCCTACTTTCAGTTCATCACAACCCCCTTCCCTAAAACAAGCCAGAAGCAGAGCTGTGTGTGAAGTCGTAGAGCATTAGCCTTGACCCGAAAAACCTCAGGTACAACTCTCAAATCATGTGTTCAAGCCTAGGGCTGGCAAAAATCAAAAGAAAATAAAAATAAAATTCCTGAATTGTCTGCAGATTCCTCTCGCAGCAAGTGGAGGTGATTGTGTGGACAGGAAGAGACATCACCTCAAACCCCTGCTCCTTGGGGACCAGGACCTTGTCACCTGCTTCTCAGTCCACACACCTGCAGGGCTGCACTGGAACCCACATTCCTCCTCTCCCCCCAACTTCCTCTCCTGCACCTGTATCCAGTGGACTTGAGGACTCCAGGGGCAGCCCTGTTAGCCAGCCCCCTGAGCCCCAGGGCACCCACCCCAACCCCCCAGTGTCCTGCTCCCTCCTCAGGATCTGCAGAAGACCTGGCTGCACAGCTTCTAGAATCTGCCCACGTGGTTGCAGTTGGCCTTGCTGTGTTGTCCTAATGATGCTGGGAACAGGGAGCCTGGTGACCGTGGGGATGGTCCACATGCTGCTGCTGCTGCTGCTGTCCTGTCTGGTCACCAGTGGCTCTGTTCGCGTCAGGGATGCCACACATGTTTCTCTCGTGGATCTGTCTCATTTGGCTTGGAAAGACTCAAACTTCTCACTCCCCCCAGTAAATAAATCTCTCATTCTTAGGTTCAATGCGGCTGAACAGAAATTACAGGCTCTCGACTGGCCACACTCGCTTTTACGTCTGCCAAAAGGACAGCCCTTCTCAGGGTTTTTGTATTTCAGAGGTAAAAGCCCTGCAGTCTTAGCTGTTAAATTCTTCCCTCATTCTCTGCCAGATCCATATAAAGTATTTTTTGTGAGGAATAAGTCAGATTACTGTGTTGCTATCAACATTGATCATAGTATGTTAAAGAAAGTTCCGGGCTATAATCCTAGAAAGCTTGTGGGCTCTTGCATTGACTGCCACAGCATCAGATGTCTTTCGCTGACGAGGTCCTGCAAATGTGGCTGGTTTCCTATTGACTTTGATCCTACCCAACCCCATAGGCTGAAATACCGCCCATTTGTTGGAGTGGAATGGTGGGGCGAGGATGACAGGTAATCAAATCTTATCAAAAGGGGGTGGGGGAGGAAGGGAAGGGATGGGAAAGGGAAACAAAGGAGGAGGCTACAATGCTTGATAAGAAATGTACTCATTATCTTGCCCATGCAATTGTAACCCCTCTGTATAGTATTTTCACAATAAAAAAATAAAATTTTAAAAAATCTTATCAAAAACCCAAAGGCCTCAACAATCAGAAAAGTTTAACGGTATGTTGTCTGTCAAGGTCCTGAGTTCAAACTTCACAATCATTCAAACAGGGCAGAAAGAACAAAGATTAATATGTGACACCTCCACAAATTACTTCCCCTTTCCTCCAGCCTGCCTTCCTAGTGCCCACACCAGTGTATCTGGGCCCTGTAGTCATTGATATTTCCTTCTTGTTTGGCTGTGAAACTGATTGTAAACTGGACCTGCAGGGGGCGCTCGCTCGCTGACGGACGCTCCCAGGTGTTGGTGCCTGGTCCCTGGTACAGAATAAATGAGGCCTTTGGCCTTTGCAAGCAGAGTTATGGCTGTTGGTGTCCATGGGTAGCTCAGCAATTCTGAGCAAGAAAGTGAGAGCCCAGCAGCATCCAGAATCCTGGAGGGCACAGGCCAGGCCTTCGCCCTCCTGGCCTGGGGCTGCACCTGGAACTTGTCCTGTCCTAACATACCTCTCAGCAAGCATACCCTCATGCTGTAGGTGCTGGATCCTGGTGCATTCCCTGCTCCTCCCCCCCCTCTCTCTCTCACACACACACACACACATGCACACACATACACTCTCTCTCTCTCTCTCTCTCTCTCTCTCTCTCTCTCTCTCTCTCTCACACACACACACACACACACACACACACACACACACACACACACACACACACACACTGCATTTGGGTTTGAAATGAAGACCACAGATTCACCTGGTATGCAGACCCTCTATCAATTGATTCA
Source organism: Dipodomys merriami (assembly GCF_024711535.1). Classification (NCBI taxonomy): domain Eukaryota; kingdom Metazoa; phylum Chordata; class Mammalia; order Rodentia; family Heteromyidae; genus Dipodomys; species Dipodomys merriami. The sequence goes on from NW_027205492.1 coordinate 6,566,513, forward strand.
CACACCAAGCTTTTTCTTGCAACAAATTCATTGATTCATCCAACCATCCATCTATTCACCCATCTATCTGTCTGTCTGTCTGTCTGTCTGTCTACCTACCTACTTATCCATCCAAGCACCCATTTATTTATTCATTCATTCATTTTGGGTGCCATTAACAGAGCTTGAACTCACAGCCAGGCTATGGTTCATCTCGCTTACTCACAGCTGCCTCGCTCCAGCCTCTTCTCTCCCCCACCATCTTGCTGGTTACTTGCAAGAATCAAGAAGCACAAAGGACACCAAGGTCAAAACAAGGGCACGTGACCAAAATGGGGCTGTCCACTCAGGAGCGAGGCTCAGTCCTAGAGGAAGCATGGATTTATGACGTGTCTAAGCAGTAGGAAAGCCAGGCACAGGACCCCACCATGGGCTCCCACTAGGTGACAGATGAGGTTGAGAAAATTCACAGGACAGGAAGTTCATCAGTGATCAGGAGACACTAGGGAAGGTAATGGAGTACAGGGTTATCTTTAAGGCTTATTACGTTGGAAGGTTGAGATGTTGAGAACTGAGATTTAAAGGTAGCCTAAAGCAGAAATTAACTGCTGAAAAGCTGTCCTGGCAGTGAGACTAAGTGTTAGAGCAGCTGCCTAGCAAGTAAGAGGCCCTGGGTTCTAACTCCAGCTCCACAAAGTAGAACCAAAACAAGGGTCATTGAACTGCATGAGGGCCCAGTACCCCCAGCATCACTCCAGCCCAGGAGCCTGAGATGGACATGGAAGCCTTACTTGGACCAAACGCCAAACTGACTTTACTTGTATTGCACTATATTTTCAAAACAGAAATACAAAACAGCACAACACATTTTGCCACCTGCTCCCAGTAGAAATCCCAACAGAAGAACAGGGGCTGACTGTCTGAAGCAGCACCCACCAGCCCATCCCCGCCAGCACCTTCTTTTCCACTCTGAAGCTTGTCCAGGTAGCTTTGTCTTGTTGCAATCCCTTTGGATCCTGAAGTAGATAGCTCTTAGTGTCTCTCAGGTCTATGTTGCTGCCTTGTGCAGAGCCCACACACAGCTGTGGAATGGATGAACCCTGGAGCCCTCCAGACCCAGTGGCTTCTGCAGGAGCTCAGGCTGAACTTGTGGAATGACTGTCTAAACATGGCCAGCTTGCGTGTGCTCAGTCACCTGACACCATACCATGTCTGCCTAAATCCCATGCTCTTCTTCCTCTACCCAGAACCTACCAGGAGCCAAGGCCCAAATCCAGCTTAATGCTGACATCTTGAAGTTGCTTTTTCCCCTAGTATTGAGACTTAAACCCTGTGCTCTATCACTGAGCATCCCTACCTACACCTCATACTTGGGTCTGGCTCTAAGGCAAAGATTTTTTTCCCAGTCCTGGGACTTGAATTCTGGGTTTAGGATCTGTTCCTGAGCTTTTGCACTCTATCACTTGAGCCACAGCTCTGCTTCTGGTATTTTGTGGTTAATTAGAGGTGAGCCTCACGTACTTTCTTGCCCCAGAATAGTGGTCCATACATGGACCACTACAGGCATGAACCAACGGCATGGGGCGGTTTTTTACCATCATAAAGGGGTTGAGAGGAATGACAAGCCAAGCTAAGGCAGAGACACTGAGCAAGGCATTGAGAGGTTGGTGAGCAGAAGCAGCATCTCATCAGAGCCCAGCCACGTTTGCTCATTCATCTCCCACAGTCTCAGTGTGCTTGTCTAGTGCCTGTACAAACACCACACACAGTGATCACCGAACCAAGTATCTCCCACATAACCCGTCACAGAAATATGTACCCCATGCTGATTTCATTAGAAAATACTGCCACCCTGCACACAGCCTGCCCAGGTGTCTGTGGGTAACTGCCTCTCATTTCCAATGATGCCTCCTCCCTACCTCCATGAGTCTGACCCAAAAATCTGCCCTCCTTCTTCTACTCTCAGCCCCGCCCCCCATCCTGGGTCTCAGCTCAGGTCCTGTGGGCCTGTGGTCCATCCACTGCAGTGTCTCCATCCCCAGAGCCCAGGTGTGGCTCAGGTCCCAGGGTCTGAGCAGCACCATGGCCTTCCTTCTCAGGACACAGCAGCATCCCGGCCTGCCTCTCTTTACTTCCTTCTGTCTGTGCACAAAGTGGTACGATGTGCCCTCTCACCTGTCCCCAGGTGGCACACAGACCACAGCCATGGTAGTTGTGCAGCAAATATTTCTTCTATGGCCTTCTTCCTACTTTATTTTTTAATGTTTTCAGTCTCCTCTGTCTCTGTCTCTCTGTATCTCTGTCTCTCTCTCTGTCTTTTAGTAAGGATGGGGTTTGAACTCAGGATCTTGGCCATATTTAGATTTCTTTCTCATCTGGTGCTTTACCCCCTGATTTATTCATCCTGCCGGGTTTAACTGGTTCTTTTATTTATTTTTTATTTTTTATTGTGAAAATACTGTACAGAGGGGTTACAATTACATGGGCAAGATAATGAGTACATTTCTTGTCAAGCATTGTAGCCTCCTCCTTTGTTTCCCCTTCCCGTCCCATCCCATCCTCCCCCTGCCCCCCCCACCCACCAAAGTTGTAAAGTTCTGTTTTTGACATAATGACTTATACATCTCATTGTTGCAATGGGTCCACCTGTATCCCTATTTAAACGATTTGTTTTTTCCCTTCCCCTCCACAGATTATACCGACATTAAATACAGTGAAAGCAGGGGTTATACCATGGGGGAGGGACATACAAAGCAACAAAGAAATAATCTTATAAATGTGTTAGAAACAATCGCATAAAAATTTGAATACATATCTTAGGGTTCATTTCCCTAACATCAACTTATCTGACCTTTTTAGCTGGTTGTTTTAAAGATGAAGTTTAAGGAATTTTTCCACTGCAGCTCACATTGAATTGTAATCTTCCTAGCGTGGGTAGGGTGGATCCATTGGTAAAGCGCTAGCCAGTGAGCTAAACAGAGTTCAAGTCCCAGTCTCAAACCAAAACAAAGAATTACAATCTTTCTGACAACAGACACCTGAGTAGGGAGTTTATAAGCATGGCCCACCTTCCTCTTCAGTCTGCTGCCTTCTTCCTACATCAAGAAGGTTCTCTAAGCCAGGCGCCGGTCCTAGCTACTCAGGATTGTGGTTCAAAGCCAGCCCAGGCAGGAAAGTCTGTGAGACTGTTATCTCCAATAAACCACCAGAAAACCAGAAGTGGCGCTGTGTCAAGTGGTAGAGCGCTAGCCTTGAGCTGAAGAGCTGAGGGACAGCACCCAAGCCTAGAGTTCAAGCCCCATGACCAACAAACAAACAAATAAATAAATAAATGAGGTTCTCTAGTCACACACACAGCCTGCTGTGACTTCTTGAGCTGCTGTCTCAGCACTAGCTCACATCCTGTACAGTCATCATCTGAATGTGAAGAAACGTGGTGAAGCACCGTCCTCCCCTCACTGCATTCCTGCCACCCACAGCTGCTGTGGACCCCAAATGGGCCATCAAGTCCCCACCATGAGGACACGTGGCATGTCTCCTTCCTGCCCTCCCTCCTCACCCCACCCCAGCCCAATGGACTTCTTCCCTTACCTGCCTTTCTCTAAGATTTCAGCACAATTTCCCTGCCTGGTCAGGACTATAGTCTGACCACAGCACAGTTCTCCAGCTATCTCTGCCAGGGAACAGCCCCAGGCCACCTTCTCCCCTACCTACAGACACACATCTGTAGAAACTTCTGTTTGTCGCTCACGTCCTCCCCATTCACAGTCACGTCCCCATCTCCAAAGCCCTTTAAAAATGTCCCCCGGTCTCAGGCCCAGTGTCTCATTCTTAGCGGACCACAGGAGGCTGCAGAATTCCCTTGTCCAGCCTCAGCCCCTCCAGCGGGGAAGGCTGTGAAGCAGGACTGCCACACTCCCATCCTGACTCTGCCATCACCTGCTCAGGTAAGCACCTCAGCTCTGTGGGCCTGGGATTCATGAGGAGAGCACTTCCCACTGTGGACAGATGCAGTGAGCTCTCCCAGTCAGAGTGGATGCTGAGCACAGGGTCTGGAAGCAGAGAGTGACTGCTGCTGTGCCTTTCAGCTTTCAGCTTCTATTCATCCTTCTGAACCCTTCTTTGCAGGCCAGCATTTGCAGATCTAGTTTCCAAAGCCACAGTTTGACCTGCTTTGGTTAGAATGATAATAATAATTTAGTACCTAGAGGGTTTTAATTTTTTTTTAACTCATGCACTTCATACTTCTTCATCTGTGCCTGCAGTTGAGGGCTTCCGACTCATGTCCAAGGACACAGACATAACAAGGACACTGAAGGAGGCCCAGACTCCAGCCCTGTGCTGCAGCCTCCACTGGTAGCCAGGCTGCTTCCTCCTCTAGAGGATAGAGCTTCTTTTGCTCTACCACTTGAACCACAATGCCACTTCCAGCTTTTCTGGTTGGTAATTGGAGAAAAGGATCTCTCTAACTTTCCTGCTCAGGCTGGCTTCCAACCCCAATAGCTAGATCTCAGTCTCCTAAATAGCTAGGATTATAGGCGTGAGCCTGTTATGCCCAACCTAGATGTGACCTTGGTTTTTAAAAAATCTGGTAGGTGTGCTAGAATTCAGGTATTTAATATGTTCACTGTCTTGCTTTCTGAAATGTGGTGCTCTACCACTTGAGTCATGCCTACAGTCTAGTGCATTCATGGTTAATCGGAGATGGAGTCTTCCAGACTTTCTATTCAGGTTGGCTTTTCAGGTTTACAGGCCCAAGACCCTGGAGTCTGCTCATAGATAGAGCTTTGCATGACAGTGCCTGGCCCTGTCACCTCTGCCTTCTAGAAGTGACCCAGCAAATAGTGTGGGGGAAGGCCTCAAAGGAAAGGACTCGCCTGATCTCAGCCCTCTCCCCAATACAGATCCAAAAGAGAACCAAAAAATCCTGTCACCCGCTCTATCCTCTAGAGGAGGAAGCAGCCTTGCTACAAGTGGAGCCAGAAGCACAGGGCTGGAGTCTTGGTCTCCTTCAGTGTCCTTGTTATGTCTGTGTCCTTGGACATGGCCCGGACGCCCTCAGCTGCAGGCACAGCTTGTCTGTGACCTCTCTGTGTACTGTCCTCACTTGGGTTACAGGGAACCTGTGCCTGTGTCTGGAAAGAAGAATTAAAATTCCTGAATTGTCTGCAGATTCCTCTCGCAGCAAGTGGAGGTGATCGTGTGGACAGGAAGAGACGCCACCTCAAACCCCTCCGCCTCAGGAACCTGCTGCTCAATCCATAGGCCACACTGCAGGGCTGTGCTGGGACCAACGTGCCTCCCCTCACCCCAACCTCCTTCCCTCCACACATCCACGTGGACTTGAGGAAACCAGGGGGACAGCCCTTAGCCAGCAAGGACGCTCCTGAGCCCCAGGACACCGACTCCAATCCCCCAGGGTCCTGCTCCCTCCTCAGGACCTGCAGAAGACCTGGCTGCACAGCTTCTAGGATCTGCCACGTGGTTGGAGTTGCCTTGCTGTGTTGTCCTAATGATGGCACAAATGGGGAGCCTGGTGACTGTGGGGACAGTCCACATGCTGCTGCTGCTGCTGTCCCGTCTGGACATCAGTGGCTCTATTCCTGTGATACCTACCAAACGTCCTTCTCTCATGGATGAATCTTATTCTACTTTGAACAACTCAAAGCTTACGCTCTTCTCAGTGAACGAACCCCTCATTCTTTGGTTCAATGAGGCTGAACAGGAATTACAGGTTCGCGACTGGCCTGACTCTGTTTTAAATCTACCAAAAGGACAGCCCTTCTCAGGGTACGTGTATTTCAGAGATAAAAACCCTGCTGTCTTAGCTCTTAAATACCTCCCTCCATCCTCTATGAATACAGATAATATAATTGTGAAGAAGGGGAAGTCAGATTACTGTATTGCAATCGACACTGATGACACTTTGTTAAAGAAAATCCCTGGCTATAATCCTGAAACTCTTGTGAGCCCCTGCTTTGTCTGCTCCAGCAGGAGCTGTCCTGAGCAGGATGGGGAGCTGTGCAAATGCGGCTGGCTTCTTTTCGACCAAGACCCAACCCAGGAATTTAAGCTAATTAAACGCCAATTTGTTGGAGTCCAGTGGTGGGATATTGGTGATTGGATATGAAACATCACCAAATCCACCCTGCCATGGAGGATGGGTTGCAGCCTAGTGGCCTGGCCCCTGCCTTACCATTCCCCTTTCCAGGCTGGGAATGTGGCTGATTCCTGATGCCTGCTCCAATGCCTGTGCAATGAATGTAGACTTTCCTTTGTTTCTTCTTTGGCTGTGAAACTGCTTGTGAACTGCTTCCTTTCCTGAAGGGGACATGCATTTCCTGACAGGTGCACCTAAGTTTGGGTCTCCCGTTTCTGACACAGAATAAACTGGTCTTTTCAAGCAAAGTTGTTCTTCCTGTTAGTGGATAGCACAAAAAATTCCAAGCAGAAACCAGGCCTTGAAGGCCCGTACCTGAAATTCTAGTTACTCAGGAAGGAGGCTGAGATCTGAGGATCACAGTTAAAAGAGAGCCCAGTCAGTTTCTGAGATGCTTAACCTCCAATTAACCACTAAACATCCTGAGGTTGAGTTGTGGGTCAAGTAGTAGAGGGCCAGCCTTGTTCATAAGAAACACACATACACACACACACACACACACACACCACACACTCAAGGACAGTTCCTTTGCCCAGATTTCAAATATCAGGACTGCCACCAGAAATAATAATACTTAATAAGTATATAAATAAAAATATGGGGGCTGGGAAGGTGGCTCAGTGGTAGAGCACTTGCCTTGCATGCCTGAGGCCCTGGGTTCGATTCCTCAGCACCACATAAGCAAAAAGAAAAAAGCCGGAAGTGGCACTGTGGCTCAAGTGGTAGAACGCTAGCCTTGAGCTGAAGAGCTGAGGGACAGCGCCCAGGCCCAGAGTTCAGGCCCCATGATCGGACCCAAAAAAAAAAAAAAAAAATGTAGCTGGGTGCCAGCGGCTCACCTGTAATCCTAGCTACTCAGGATGCTGAGACTGAGAATTGTGGTCAAAGCCAGCCTAGGCAGGAAAGTCCGTGAAACTCTTATCTCCAATAAACCACCAGAAACCAGAAGTAGGGCTGTGGCTCAAGTGATAGAGCACTTGCACCCAGGCCCAAAGTTCAAGCCCCACGACCAACAAAAAAGAGGGAGAGGGGCTGGGAAGGTGGCTCAGTGGTAGAGCGCTTGTCTTGCATGCATGAGGCCCTGGGTTTGAGTCCTCAGCACCACATAAGAAAAAAAGAAAAAAGCTGGAAGTGGCGCTGTGGCTCAAGTGGTAGAGCGCTAGCCTTGAGCTGAAGAGCTGAGGGACGACAGTGCCCAGGCCCAGAGTTCAGGCCCCACGACCAGACCCAAAAAAAAAAAAAAAAGGGAAAGAGACAGAGAGACAGAGAGATATATGTGTGTTTTATAGATAGATAGATAGATAGATGATAGATAGATAGATAGATAGATAGATAGATAGATAGATAGATAGATAGATAGATAGATAGATAGATAGATAGATAGATAGATAGATAGATAGATAGATAGATAGATAGATATACAAATTCTGGGCAGAGTGAGTGAGCGCAGCCCATGGCCGGACTCTGCTCTCCTGGCTGTGCTCTGCAACTGGAAGCTGAAGCCAGGTCTGGGTCCCTATGCTTTCTCCACTGCCCCAGTGTGGCAGGGAGGATGAACTGCAGGCCCTTTTCTGACCTCTCCCAAGGAAGAAAGGAGACTGGGGTGGGAGCTGGAGGACAGGCTGCCCAATGAGAGATGGGGGATTGTCAGAGCAGCGGGCTTCTTTCCCCTGGGCAGGGTAGCATCCAGTCAGCCCACAGCCACGTGTGCTCATTCATCTGCCACACTCTCTGTGTGCTTGTCATGTTCCTGTGCAATCAACATGCATGGTGACCATCGACTCAAGTATAGGACCTGTCACAGAAATGTGCTCTGTCATGCTCATTGTATTAGAAAATCCTGCCTCTCTGCACACGGCCTGTCCATGTGTCTGTGGGTCACTGACGCTGCCCTCATTTCCAACGACACCTGGCCCTCCCTCCTTTCCTGACTCTGATCCCCAAAGGTGGCCTCTTTCTTCCACTCTCAGCCTCCCAGCCTCTGTTCTACTTCAGGTCCTGTAAGCCTGTGTTCCATCCCCTGCAGTGCCTCCATCCCCAGAGCCTGGGTGTGGCTCAGGTCCCAGGGTCTGAGCAGCGCCATGGGCCTTCCTTCTCAGGACCCAGCAGCATCCCGGCCTGCCTCTCTTCCCTTCCTTCTGTCTGTGCACAAAGATGGGGTCTGTGTGTCCTCTCACCTGTCCCCAGATGGCACACAGACCACAGCCGTAGTAGTAGTACAGTAAACATTTCTGCAAGGGCTGCCTCCCTGTTTTGTTTTATTTCTGCTTCTTTGGGTTTTTGTTTTGTTTTGTTTTTCTTTTCTTTTTCTTTTTTTTCTTTTGGTCGGTCATGGGGCTTGAACTCTGGGCCTGGGTGCTGTCCCTGAGCTATTCTGCTCAAGATGAGTGTTCTACCACTTGAGCCACAGCACCACTTCTGGTTTTCTGGTAGTTAATTGGAGATAAGAGTCTCACAGACGCCGGGCGCTGGTGGCTCACGCCTGTAATCCTAGCTACTCAGGAGGCTGAGATCTGAGGATCGCGGTTCAAAGCCAGCCCGGGCAGGAGAGACCGTGAGACTCCAATCTCCAATAAACCACCAGAAAACTGGAAGTGGCGCTGTAGCTCAAGTGGTAGAGCACTCGCCTTGAGCTGAAGAGCTGAGGGACAGCACCCAGGCCCAGAGTTCAAGCCCCACGACCGACAAAAAAAAAAAAAAAAAAGAGTCTCACAGACTTTCCTGCCTGGTCTGGCTTTGAACCATAATCTCCAGATCTCAGCTTCCTGAGTAGCTAGTATTACAGGCGTGAGCCACCAGCACTGGACTCCTTCAGTTTTTATTGTTAGAACTCAGACCTCTGTGCACACTTAGCTTCCTTACGCAGTTGCCACTCTGCCCCTGAGCAATGCATGCAGCCCAGGTTTAGGAGGTTACTTTGCAGATGAAGTTTAACAAACTCTTCCACTGGGTTCACATTGATTTGTAATCTTCTTAGGGTGGAAGGTGTGGTCAGTTGGTAAAGTACTAGCCAATGAACGAAAGCATCAGGTGCTTTCAAGTTCTATTCTCAGAATTAAAAAATGTTTAATGTTCCTGACATCAGCCTGCTGAATATCGAACTTACAGGCCTGGACCCCTTCCTCGTCAGTCTACTGCCTTATTCTTTTACTTTTTCTTTTTTTGCCAATCCTGGGGTTTGAACTCAGGGCCTGGGCATTGTCCCTGAGCTTATTTTGCTCAAGGTTAGCACTCTATCACTAAGCCACATTCCCAGCCATGCTGCTTGCAGTATCAAGAAGATTCTCCAGCAATGCCCACAGCCTGCTGTAATATTTAAGCTTCTGCCTCAGTGCTAGCTCGAATCCTGTACAGTCATCATTTGAATGTGAGGAAGCACCATCCTCCTCTTACTGCGTTCCGCCACCAACAGCCGCTGTGGACCCCAAATGGGACATCAAGCCCCCACCATGAGGACACATGGCTTCTCTCCTTTCCTCTACTCCCTCCTCACCTTGCCTGCCTTTCTGTATGATTTCAGCCCATGTGACCAGCTTCCACAGAAGGCAGAACTGTAACCTGCCCCACAGCCATGATTCTGCAGCTACCTCTCTGCTAGAGAACAGCCCCAGGCCTCTCTTGACCTGCAGACCCAGGATCTGTAGAGGTTTCTGCTTGTCCTGCACGTCCTCCCCAAATCCCAGTCACGTCCACATCTCCAAAACCCTTTAAAAGTATCCCCAGTATCCCATTTTTAGCGGGCCACAGGAGGCTGTGGAATTCCCTGGTCCAGCCTCAGCCCCAGCCAGCGGGGAAGGCTGTGAAGCAGGACTGCCACACTCCCATCCTGACTCTGCCATCATCTGCTCAGGTAAGCACCTCAGCTCTGTGGGCCTGGGATTCACGAGAAGAGCACTTCCCACTGTGGGCAGATGCAGTGAGCTCTCATAGTCAGAGTGGGTGCTGAGCACTGGGGCTGGAAGCAGAGAGCTACTGCTGCTGTGCTTTCAAGATTTCAGCTCTTATTCATCTTCTGCAGTCCAGCATTGCCAGGTCTGGTTTCCAAATCCACAGATTATCCTGCTTTCTTTTAGAATTAAAATAATAGTTTAATAATTAGTGGGGTTTTATTTTTATTTTTTGCTAGATTCTGGGTTTGAACTCCTGGCCTGCTCACTACCCCTGAGCTTCTTTTGCTCAAGGCTAATCATTAACACTTGAAGCACAACTCTACTTCCAGCTTTTCTGGTAGTTATTCAAAGAGAAGAATATCCTTAACTTATCTGCTCAGGCCTGCTTCAAACCCCAATGCCTAGATCTCAGTCTCCAGCGCTGCTACAATTCTAGATGTGATTCTCTGGCACCCGGCCCATAAGTGATTTCTTTTAAGGGAATCTGGTAGATATGGTAGAGGTCAGGTTCTTACATTCTTGGTGTCTTGTTTTCTCAAAGTTGGTGCTCTACCACTTGAGTCATGCCTCTGGTATGTTATGGTGAATAGGAAATCGAGTCTCCCAGACTTTCTGTGCAGGCTGCCTCTGGGTTTTCAACTCCATCACTGAGCTCTCAGCCATTTCAGTAGCTAGATTATGGCCTGATGCCTCCAAGGCCTGCTCATAGCTAAAGCTAAGTCATGGAGCCCTGAGCCTGTGGAGACAATGTCTGGCCCCTGTCACCTCTGCATTCAAGAAGTAACCCAGCACTTAGTGTAGGGGAAGGCCTCAAAGAAAAGGAGTCCTCTGATCCTAGCCCCACACAGACTCCAAAAATACCAAGACCCTGTGTCTTGGTATCCCTGTCCACCCCTGCCCCCCTCTCCCCTACCACTCCATCCTGTAGAGGAGAATCAGCCTTGCTATCAGTGGCTCTGGCAGCACAAGGCTGGAGTCTGGGCCTCCTGTAGTGTTCTTGTTATGTCTGTGTCCTCTGGACATGGGTCCAAAGCCCTCAGTGCAGGGACAATTTGTCTGTGACATCCCTGAAGCCTTTTAGCCTCCCACAGTGCTGGCCTTCACTTGGGTTACCAGGACCCTTCTGCCTCTGGAGGAGTCTAGAAAGGAGAATTAAAATTTCCAAATTACAGATTCCTCTTGCAGCAAGTAGTAGTGATTATATGGACAGGAAGAGACACCTCCTCAAACCCCTCAGGCTCTGTGACCAGGACTTTGTACCTGCTTCTCAGGCCATAGGCCACAGGAGCTGCAGGGCTGCACTGGAACCCACATTCTTCCTCTCGCCCCAACCTCCACACCTGGGGTGCATCCACAGGGACTTGAGGAATCTGGGGACAGCCCTGTTAGCTGGCATCGACCCCCTGAGCCCCAGGGCACCGATCCCAACCTCCTCGTTGTTCTTCTCTCTCCTCAGGACCTGCAGAAGACCTGGTTGCACAGCTTCTAGAATCTGCCGCATGGTTGGAGTTGGCCTTGCTGAATGGGGAGCTTGGTGACCGTGGGGACAGTCCCCGTGCTGCTGCTGCTGCTGTCCTGTCTGGATACCAGTGGCTCTGTTCCTGTCGGGGTTACCACACATGATTCTCGCTTTAATTCATCTCATCTCCCTTGGCATGATGCAAATTTCACACTGCCTTCAGTGAGCACATCTTTCATTCTTTGGTTCAATAGGATTGAACAGAAATTTCAGGCTCTCTACTGGCCACAGTCTTTTTTAAATCTACCAAAAGGAGAGCCCTTCTCGGGCTATCTGTTTTTCAGAGATAAAATGCCTACCGTCTTAGCTCTTACAACCCGCCCTCAATACAATATGAGTACAGATAATGCAATGGTAAAGAAGAGTTCCACAGATTACTGTGTTGCTATCAACATTAATAATACTTTGATAAAGGAAGTTCGTGGCCACAGTCATAAAGACCTTGGGACCTCCTGCTATGTCTGCTCCAGCAGCGACTGTCCGGCACAGCATGACCTGCCCTGCCGATGTGGCTGGCTTCTTTTCACCCAGCACCCCAACTTTACAAATAAGCTAATCTCACGCCTATTTGTTGGATTTAATTGGTGGAATGTTCATGGCAGGAACTGAAATGATCCCAAATCAACCCTGCCATGGAGGATGGGTGCAGCCTGGTGGCCTGGCCCCTGCCCTACCATTCCCCTTTCCTAACGCCTGCATAGTGCCTGGGCAAAATATTCTTATCTTTCTTCCTTTTTTTTGACTGTGAATGTGCTTGTAACTTGGTGCCTTTCCAGAAGGGGGCACTTGTTCCCTGACTGAGGCCCCCAAGCCTGGGTCTGTGTTCTCTGGTACAGAATAAACTGTTCCTTTCAAGCAAAGTTGTTCTTCTTGTCAGTAGGTAGCACAGAAATTAGGGGCAGAAACCCGATCTTGAAGGCTCATGTTTGAAACCCTAGCTACTCAGGAGGCTGAGATACAAGGATCATAGTTCAAAGCCAGCCCAGGCAGGAAAGTCTGTGAGACTATTACTTCCAATTAATCAATCACAAAAAATCCTGAAGTGGAGCTGTGGCTCAAGCGGTAGAGTGCCAGCTACAGGACTGACATCCAAAATAATAATAATAATAGTAATAGTAATAATAATAATAAATCTATATACATAAATAAATGGAATTCAGGGCAGAGTGAGTGAGCACAGCCCATGATGTCTCAAGGCCTGGCACACTCTGCCCGGCCTCTGCTCTCCTGGCTGTGCTCTACAACTGGAAGCCGAAGCCAGGTCCGTGTTCTTGAACTTTCTTCATAGCTCAGTGAAGAGGGGTGCAGGGGTGGGGGCAGGGGGGAAGGCAGGGAGGATGAACTTTGGATCCATTTGAGACTTTTCTCTTCAAAAGAAGAAAGGAGACTGGTGGGCAGGGATGTGGGGCTGTTCAAGGAGAGACCTCATAGGGGAATGTCAGAGCAGTGGGTGTCTTACCCTTGAGCAAGGCCGTGAGAGGTCAGAGAGCAGAAACAGCATCCAATCAGCACACAGCCATGTGTGCTCATAAATAGGCCACCGTCTCTGTGTGCTTGTCACGTACCTATACAGACACCAGGCATGGTGACCACCGACTCAAGTGTCTCCCATGAGACCTGTCTCAGAACTATGTGCCGCCATGCTCATTTCCTGCCTCTGATCCCCACAGCTGGCCTCCTTCCTCTGCTCTTAGCCTTCCCGCCCGGGTCCCAGCTCAGGTCCTGGGGGCCTGTGGTCCATCCACCTGCAGTGTCTCCATCCCCAGAGCCCAGGTGTGGCTCAGGTCCCAGGGTCTGAGCAGCACCATGGCCTTCCTTCTCAGGACCCAGCAGCATCCCAGCCTGCCTCTCTTTACTTCCTTCTGTCTGTGCACAAAGGCGGGACTGTATGTCCTCTCACCTGTCCCCAGGGGGCACACGGACCACAGCCATAGCAGCTGTGCAGTAAACATTTCTGTAATGGCTACCTCTCCATTAGTTTATTTTATTTTATGTTCCTTTGCTGTTTTATGTTTTGTGTTGTTTTGTTTTGGGCAGTACTGAGGCCCCTGTGCACGCTTAGCTTCTTGACTCAGCGGGCACTCTACCCCTGAGTAATGCATCCTCCAGGTTTCACTGGTTTATTTTGCAGATGCAGTTTAATAAACTTCTCCACAAGGGCTCACATCAATTCATAATCCTTCTGGGGTGGGAGACATGGCTCAGTTGGTAGAGCATTAGCCAATGAGCTAAAGCATCATGTACTAAGTTTAAGTTCCATTCTCAGATTTCAAACAATGTTTAATTTTCCTGAAATCCACCTGCTGAGTATCGAGCTTCCAGTCCTGGATCCCCTTCCTCATCAGTCTACTGCCTTCTTCGTACATCAAGAAGATTCTCCAGCACCACCCACAGCCTGCTATAACATCTTGAGCGTCTGTCTCAGCACTAGCCCAAATCCTGTACAGTCATCATCTGAATGTGAAGAAATACGGTGAAGCACCATCCTCCCTACTGCGTTCCCACCACCCACAGCTGCTGTGGACCCCAAGGGGCCATCAAGTCCCCAACCTGAGGACACCGGGCATGTCTGCTTCCTGCTTCAGGTCCTTGACCCATGGCTTCCTCCAGCTCTGGGATCACAGCCTGGCCCAGAGCAGGTCCTGTTCTTCCCAGCTCTTCCCACATTCTAAAGTTGTGTTTGGTACTGATTTCTGGGGAGAGAACCTGGTCATCCGGGAATACGATGGTGCCCAGGGTGGGTGGAGCCAGGGATTCCCATGTCCTCTAGATGGAAGTGGAACTGTGGCTCCACTTATTTTTTGCTCAAGACTAGTGCTCAACCACTTGGAGCCACAGTTCCACTTCCAATAGTTAAGTGGTTAATTGGAGATAAGAGTCTCACAAGGACTTTTCTATCTGGGGTGACTTTGAACCACAATCCTCAGACCTCAGCCTCCTAGATAGCTAGGATTATAGATGTGAGCACCAGGACCAGTCCCAGATACTTATATTCTTCTTGTCTTACTTCTCAAAGGTGAGCCATGCCCCCAATTTGGAGCCTTCGTGGTTAATTGGAGATGGAGTCTGTCAGGTGCTCTATGCAGGCTGGCTTTTGAACTCCGTCATTGAGTTCTCAGCTATTTCAGTTGCTAGGTTTACAGGCTTGAGACTCTAGGGCCTGATCATAGCTAAAGCTCGGTCATGGAGCCCTGGGGCTGTGGAACGGTGCCTGGCCCTTCTCACCTCTGCATTCAAGAAGTGACCTCAGCACTTTGTGTAGGGGAAGGTCTGAAAGAAAAGGACTCCTCTGATCTCAGGCCCCTCACAGACTCCAAAAGCTAGGAGACCATGTGTCCTGGTTTTCCAGCCACCCATTCCATCCTTGCTACCAGTGGAGCTGGCAGCACAGGGCTGGAGTCTGGGCCTCCTGCAGTGTCCTTGTTATGTCTGTGTCCTCTGGACATGAGTCCGAAGCCCTCAGCTACAGGGACAGCTTGTCTGTGACCTCCCGTGGCCTTGGAGTCTGCCACAGTGCTGGCCCTCACTTGGGTTACAGGGTCCCTTCTGCCTATGGAAGAGTCTAGAAAAGAGAACTAAAAATCTCAAATGATCTGCAGATTCCTCAGTCAGTGCAAAAGACCTGGCTGCACAGCTTCTAGAATCTGCCACGTGGTTGGAGTTGGCCTTGCTGTGTTGTCTTAATGATGGCGCAAATGGGAAGCCTGGTGACCGTGGGGACAGTCCACATGCTGCTGCTGACCTGTCTGGTCCTCAGTGGCCATTTTCCTGTCTGGGCTGCCACACGTGATTCTCTCTCTGATCCATCTCGTTTCACTTGGGAATATTTAAACTTCATGCTCCCCCCAGTGGACAAATCTCTTGATTCTTTGATTCAATGCAATGCTGAGCAGAAACTACAGGCTCTGGACTGGCCACACTTTTCTACATCTACCAAAAGGACAGCCCTTCTCAGGGTATCTGTATTTCAGAGATTTCCGGTGTCTTAGCTCTTGAATACCTCCCTCATTTCCGGTTAAACTGATACCTAACAAACAGGTTCAAATCAGATTACTGTGTGGCTGTCGGCGCTGAGGACAACGACATGTTAAGGAAAGCTCCCGGCTATAATGGCCGAAGCCTTGTGGCCTCCTGCGTTCACTGCAACAGCTCCAGCTGTCCTGGGCTGAGGCGGCCCTGCAAATGTGGCTGGCTCCCTATCAGCACTGATCCTACCAAGAGCCTCAAGCTGCAGATATACCCATTTGTTGGAGTGGAATGGTGGGATGTGGATGACACAAAGTCAAATCATAACGAAAAGACCCAGCCATTGGGGATGGAGGGACAGCCTAGTGGTAGGGAGTCTGTCCAAGACACAAAGTCCTGAGTTTGCACTTCAGAACACTCAGTCCCCAACAGAAAAGAGTAGAGAATAATGTCTGACATCTCTAGGAACAAATTCTCCCTTCAGGCAGCCTACCTTGCTAGAGCCCATACCAGGAATGTGTTCATTGTGATTGTGAAAGTGATTGTAACCTGAACCTGTAGGGGGCGCTCGCTGGCTGACGGAGGCTCCCAGGCCTTGGTGCCTAGTCCCTGATGCAAAATAAACGAGTCCTTTAGCCTTGCAGAGTTGTGGTTGTTCTTGTCCATAAGTAGCTCAGCAATTCTGAGCAGGGAAAGTGAGCAGAGGCCAGCAGAGTCCGGAGACCTGGAGGGCACCGTGCGAGGCCTCTGCAGACCTCCTGGGTCTGCACCTGTAACTTGTTCTTTTCTAACATGGCTCCCAGCAAGCGTGCCCTCGTGCTGCAGGTGCTTGCTCCTGGTTCTCTGTCTCTATCTCAGTATCTTTCTCTCTGATTGTATTTGGGTTTGAAATGAAGATTACTCACTCACTTGGTATGTAGGCCCTCTATCAATTGATTCTTGCACCAAGCTTTTTTGATTTTGGTTTGGGTTTTGGTTTTTGTCGGTCATGGGCCTTGAACTCTGGGCCTGGACAATGTACCTGAGCTCTTCAGCTTAAGGTGAGTGCTCTACCACTTGAGCCAGAGGCACTTCCGGTTTTCTGGTGGTTTATTGGAAATAAAAATCATGAACCTTCCTGCTGGGACTGGCTTTGATCTTCATATCTCAGCTTCCTGAATAGCTAGGATTACAGACATGAGCCAAGCTTTTTTGTCTAGCACATTCATTGATTCATCCAATCATCCATCTATCCACCCACCCACCCATCTATGTATTTGCCTATCTATCTATCATCCCTCAGGTATCTATCATCTATCTCTATCTAACCAAACACCCACCTGTTCATTTATTCATTCATTCAATCATTTTTTCTGCCATTAGCACAGCTTGAACTCAGGCCATTCTACAGCTCATCTCTTTGCTCACAGCTGCTTCACTCCAGCCTCGTCTCTCCCCCAGCATCTTGCTGGCTACTTGCAAGAACCAAGAGGCACAAAGGGCACAGAGGTCATCCATAGCCAAAAGCATGATCAAAACATGGTCTGGCCACTCAAGAGTGATGCTCGGCCCTAGAGGAAGCACTGAAGCTTTAAGTACCATACCACACCACCATCGACACCACATGACACCACAGGAAGTTCATGCGACACCCCAGACAAGAGGTTGCCAGGCACTGGAGACTCAGAACAGGGCTCAAGGGTTCCCTTTAGGCCTCACCCCTGAATCCTCCCCGGGCTTGCTCAGTTGTTTTTAATCTAGCAGACGTTCTACCCCTAGAATGAGCCACCCAGCCTTGTTTTTGCTGGTTTGTTTGGAGATGGAGGAATAGAACCAACATGTCTGCCAGGATGGCTTTGAAACACAATCCTTCAGACCTCAGCACCCAGAATTGCAAGTGAGAAACCACCTGTACTCTGTAGGCCCCAGCCTTCTACATAAAGAAGTTTCTAGACAAGATCTTCAGGCAAATAGCCATAATGTTCCCATAAATACTCAGCTTCTGTCTCAGCACTAGCTCCAATCCTCTACAGTCATCATTTGAGTGTGAGGAAACATAGTGAAGCACCATCCTCCCCTCACTGCGTTCCCACCACCCACAGCTGCTGTGGACCCCAAATGGCCCATCAAGTCCCCACCCTGAGGACACTTAGACTGTTTCCTTCCTGCTGCTCCAAGTCAGGTCCCACTGCTTTCCTCCAGGGGGCGCTCTGGGATCACGGCCTGGCCCAGAGCTGATCCTGATCCTCCAAGTACTTCCCACCTTCTGAAGTTATGTGTGGTATTGATTTCCAGGAAGGGAGCCTGGTCATGCCTGACAGTGATAGAACCCAGGGTTGGGGGAACACTCAGGAGTCTCCATGTCCTTTAAGAGAGAGAATTTATGTTCCTGATGTATTTTGCCTTTCCCTGGGGAAATGCTGGGGTTGGCGCTCAGGTCAGGCCTTACATTTCCAGGTAGCCTCCATACCTATACAGCCATGTCTCCAGGGTAGCACCTTGCTGTGTCTTGGGCACACGAGTATGCAGGGGGATTGGGGTGCCCTGGCCCACTTGGAACTGAAGTTCTGCATCTCGGGGTCCTGAGGAGCTAGGACGCAGTGGGGCCACCTGTTCAGGGCTGGCTTTACTGCTTGGGCATCACAGGCAGTGGCCGGTCTCGCTCCCACTCTTCTTTCCGTCTTTCCCTGAGATGGGGGCTCCCTATGCAGCCCACCGAGCCTCAGACTCACATTCTCCTGCCTCAGCCTCCTCACTGCTTGGATTACAGGCGTGAACCACCAGAGCCGCCTGGCCAGCACCGCTGTGACCAGTTTATGGACGAGCTCCTCCCAGCATCCTCCCATGGTGATGCAGGAGCAGACGCTGAGTCGCATGTGGAGAAGACAGCCAGGGCCCAGTGCAGGACAAGCCCTCCACATCTGGAACTGCGGGAGCCCAGCACCGAGAGACAGAGAAGCAAGGTGGACGGGGGCACTGGAGACAATCGGGAGCCAACTTCGCATCAAGCTCAGGAAAGACACAGCAGCAGGGAGATGGAGAATAAGTTCATAAGTTCATCACAACGCAACTTCACTCTTGGGCCCCTGCCTCAAACGTGTGTGTGTGTGTGTGTGTGTGTGTGTGTGTGTGTGTGTGTGTGTGTGTGTGTGTGTGTGTGTGACTTGAACTCTGGGCCTGGCTGCTATCCCTCAGCTCTTCAGCTCCAGGCTAGCACTCTACCACTTGAGCCACAGCATCATTTCCAGTCTTCTCGTGGTTAATTGGAGATAAGAGTCTCATGGACATTCCTGCCCCAGCTGGCTTTGAACCTTGATCTTTAGATCTCGGCCTCCTGAGTAGCTAGGATTATAAGCATGAGCCACCAGCACCTGGCTTCACACTTTCTTAAAGTAGTTTCTACCCATCAAATTTTGTACCCAAACCCAGACCTCCCTCCTCACGCCACACAAGGCCTATGGACTATTGGGGGAGGGGGTTGTTTTTGTTTTTGTTTTTGTTTTTCCTTTTTCCGGTCATGGAGTTTTGACTCCGGGCCTGGGCGCTGTCCCGGAGCCTTTTTTTGCTCAAGGCTAGCACTCTACCACTTTGACCCACAGCTCCACTTCTGGTTTTGTCTAGTGGTTAATTGGAGATAAGAGTCTTTCTGACTTTCCTACCCAGGCTGTCTTTGAACTAGGAATCCTTACATCTCAGTCTACTGGGTATCTGGGATTACAGGGTGGGGGTGGGGGGTGCGGGGAAGAGACACCAGCACCTGGGTACTATGGACTTCCTTTGCAAGCCTTTCTTTGTGATTTCAGCACAGTTTCCCTGCCTTGGTCAGGACTGTAGTCTGCCCACAGCACAATTCTCCAGCTATCTCTCTGCCAGGGAACAGCCCCAGGCACCTTCTCTACCACCTGCAGACACAGGATCTGTGGAAATTTGTTTGTTCCATAGGCCTTTCCCAAGTCAGAGTCCTGCCCCATTCTCCAAAGCCCTTTAAAAGTGTCTCCAGGTCTCAGGTCCAGTGTCCCATTCTTAGAGGACCACAGGAGGCTGCGGAATTCCCGTGTCCAGCCTCAGCCCCAGCCAGCAGGGAAGGCTGCTGTGAAGCAGGACTGCCACACTTCCATCCTGACTCTGCCATCACCTGCTCAGGTAAGCACCTCAGCTCTGTGGGCCTGGGATTCAGGAGGAGAGCACTTCCCACTGTGGGCAGATGCAGTGAGCTCTCGCAGTCAGAGTGGGTGCTTAGCACTGGGTCTGGAAGCAGAGAGCGACTGCTGCTGTGCTTGTCAGCTTTCAATTCCTATTCCTCCTTCAGAACCCTTCTTTCCAGGCTACCATTACCAGGTCTGGATTTCAAACCCACAGATTCTCCAGTCTTGGCCCCAGTTATTATATTATATTATATTATATTATTATAATAATATAATACTTTATGATTTTTTTTGGTCGGTCGTGGGGCTTGAACTCTGGGCCTGGGCGCTGTCCCTCAGCTCTTCAACTCAAGGTGAGCACTCTACCACTTGAGCTACAGCGCCACTTCCGGTTTTCTGGTGGTTTATTGGAGATAGGAGTCTCACAGTCTTTCCTGCCCCGGCTGGCTTTGAACCGTGATCCTCAGATCTCAGCCTCCTGAGTAGCTAGGATTACAGGCGTGAGCCACCAGCGCCCGGCTGTGATTTTTTTTTTTTTTTTTTTGAGGGCATCTCCCATGCAGGTGTGCTAGAATTGAAGGACTTACATTCTCACTGTCTTGTTTTTTGAAATGTGGTGCTCTACCACTTGCTTCACACCTCCGATCTGGTGTTCTCATAATTCAATGGAGACGGAGTCTCCCAGACTTTCTATTCAGGCTGCTTCTGGCTTTTCAACTCCATCCTGGAGCTCTCAGCCATTTCTGTAGCTTGGTTTACAGGCCTGAGTCTCTGGGGCCTGCACATATCTAAAGCTCTGCCATGGAGCTCTGAATGTGCAGTACAGTATCTAGCCCATCACCTCTGCATTCAAGAAGTGCCCCCAGCCACTTACTTTGGGGACAGCCTCAAAGAAAAGGACTCCCCTGAGATCTCAGACCTGCCCTCACCCACAGACTCCAAAAAGATCAAGGAGACCATGGATCCTGGTTTTCCTGCTCCTGCTCCATTCTCTGTAGGAGGTCACAGCCTTCTATCAGTGGAGCTGGCAGCACACGGCTGGAGTCTGGGTCTCCTGCAGTGTCCTTGTTATGTCTGTGTCCTCTGGACATGGCCCGGACGCCCTCAGCCACAGGCACAGCTTGTCTGTGACCTCCCCGTGGCCTCAGAGCCTGCCTCAGTGCTGGACCTCACTTAACTGACAGGGAACCTTCTGCCTGTGGAAGAGTCTGGAAAGGGGAACTGAAAATCCCAAATTGTCTGCAGATTCCGCTCGCAGCAAGTGGAGGTGATCGTGTGGACAGGAAGAGAAGCCATCTCAAATCCCTCTGCTTCAGGGACCAGGACCTTGTCACCTGCTTCTCAGTCCACAGGCCACACAGCTGTAAGGGTGCATTCAGCTGCTCACCCCAACCTGCCCGCCAGGGGTTGCATCCACGTGGACTTACGGACACCAGGGACCATCCCTGTGAGCTGGCATTGACCCCCTGAGCCCTCAGTGTCCTGCTCCCTCCTCGGGACCTGCAGAAAACCTAGCTGCACAGCTTCTGGAATCTGCCACGTGGTTGGAGTTGGCCTTGCTGTGTTGTCCTAATAATGGTGGGAACAGGCCGCCTGGTGACCGTGGGGATGGCCCACGTGCTGCTGCTGCTGTCCTGTCTGGACACCAGTGGCTGTGTTAGTAACAAGGTTGCCACCCGTGATGTTCTCTTTTATCCATCTCATTTTACTTGGCAAGAATCACACTTCACACTCTCCTCAGTGAACACATCTTTCATTCTTAGGTTCAATGAGACCGAGCAGAAATTTCAGGCTCTCAACTGGCCGCAGTCTGTCTTACGCCTGCCAAAAGGAAAGCCCTTCTCGGGGTATCTGTATTTCAGAGATAAAAGTCCCGCAAACGCAGCTGTACAAGTCTTCCCCCATTCGCGGCAAATTCAACACAATGTGATTCTAAAGGACAGTAAGTTAGACTACTGTGTTGCTATCAACATTGACCATACTATGCTAAAGAACGTCCCTGGCTATCAGGATGAAAACCTTGTGAGCCCCTGCATTGAGTGCCACAACTCCAGCTGTCCTGACCTGAAGCAGCACTGCAGCTGTGGCTGGGTCCCCATTGACATCCATCCTACCCAGAGCCGTATACGTAACTACCGCCCATTTGTTGGAGTGGAGTGGTGGAGTGAGGATGACCCGAAGTTAAATCTTATTAAAAAGTCCCAGAAATCATCAGTCGGAAGGCAGATTAAGTATACTGAGTCTTCTGGACAAACACAAAGTCCCGAGTATGAATTTCAGTACCCAGAGCCACTCAAATCCTAACAGAAAGAATAGACATTAATAGCTGACATCTCCACAAAGTACTTCCCCTTTCCTCCAGCCTGCCTTCCTAGTGCCCACACCCCACTGTATCTGGGCCCTGTAGTCATTGATCTTTGTTCTTAGCTGTGAAAGTGATTGTAATCTGGACCTTCCATGAAGGCTCCCAAGCCTTCATGGTGCCTGGTCCTGGTGAAGAATAAATGGATCCTTTGGCCTTACAAGCAGCATTGTGGTGGTTCTTGTCCATGGGTACCTCAGCAATTCTGAGCAGAGAGAGTAAGCAGAGCCCAGTGGTATCCCAAGGCCTGGAGGGCACGGCACCAGGCCTCTGCCCTCCTGTCCCAGGTCTGAACTGGAACTTGCTCTGCCCTAACACGGCTCCCAGCAAGCGCACCCTCATACTGTAGGTGCTCACTCCTGACCACTCCCCCCCTCTTTCTCTGATTGTATTTGGGTGTGAAATAAAGACTATTCGTTGGTATGCAAGCCCTCTACGAATTGATCTCCTGCTCCAAACATTTTTTATGCCACACATTCATTGATTCATCCAGCCATCCACCCATCTACCCATCCATCTATCTACCCACCCCCATCTGCCTATCTATCTATCATCTGTCATCTATCTATCTATCTATCCTCTGTCTATCTCTCTATCCAAATACCCACCCATTTGTTTATGCAATCATGTTTCTGCCATTAGCACAGCTTGAACTCAGGCCATTCTACAGCTCATCATTTTGTTTACAGCTGCCTCACCCCAGCCTCACCTCTCCCCCAGCAGCTTGCTGGCTACTTGCAAGAACCAAGAGGTCATCTACAGCCAAAACCATGAGCAAAACATGGCCTGGCAGGGTGCGGGTGGCTCACACCTGTCATCCTAGCTACTCAGGAGACAGATCTGAGACTCACAGTTCAAAGCCAGCCTGGGCAGGAAAGTCCCTGAGACTCTTATCTCCAATTAACTACCAGAAAACCAGAAGTGGCGCTGTGGCTCAAATGGAAGAGTGCTCGACTTGAGCTGAAGAACCTCAGGGACAGCGCCTAGGCCGAGTTCAAGCCATACAACCAACAACAACAATAAAATAATAATAATAATATGGCCTGGCCACTCAAGAGCAATGCATGGCGCTAAAGGAAGCACTGGGACTCTAAACATGGCACCACACCACCACTGACACCACATGATACCACAGGGAAGCTCTCGAGACACAGCACACGGGAAGTCACCAGGCACTGGAGACTCAGAACAGGGCTCAAAGGGTTTCCTTTAGGCCTCACCCCTGAATCCTCCCCGGGCTTGCTCAGTTGTTTTTAATCTAGCAGACGTTCTACCCCTAGAATGAGCCACCCAGCCTTGTTTTGGCTGGTTTGTTTGGAGATGGAGGAGTAGAACCAACATGTCTGCCAGGATGGCTTTGAACCACAATCCTTCAGACCTCAGCACCCAGAATTGCAATTGAGAAACCACCTGTACTCTGTAGGCTCCAGCCTTCTTACATAAAGAAGTTTCCAGACAAGCTCTTCAGGCAAATAGCCATAATGCTCCCAGAAATACTCAGCTTCTGTCTCAGCACTAGCTCACATCCTGTACAGTCATCATTTGAATGTGAAGAAACGCAGTGAAGCACCATCCTCCCCTGACTGCGTTCCCACCACCCACAGCTGCTGCGGACCCCCAGTGGGCCATCAAGTCCCCACCCTGAGGACATGGTGCTTCAGATTTTTGGCCCATGCTTCCTCCAGAGTCACTCTGTCCTAGAGGTGGCCCTGCCCTTCTCACTTCTAAAGTTATGTGTGGTATTGGTTTCCAGGGAAGGAGCCTGCATACCTGACAGTAATGGAGGCTAGGGGTGGGGGAAGACTCACTCAGGAGTCCTCGAGTCCTTTAATAGGGACTTTATGTTCCTGATGTATTTTGCCTTTCCCTGGGGAAATGCTGGGGTTGGCACTCAGGCCTTACATTTCCAGGTAGCCCATACCTATACAGCCATGTCTCCAGGGTAGCACCTTGCTGTGTCTTGGGCACACGAGTGTGCAGGGGGATTGGGGTGCCCTGGCCCACTTGGAACTGAAGTTCTGCATCTCGGGGTCCTGAGGAGCTAGGACGCAGTGGGGCCACCTGTTCAGGGCTGGCTTTACTGCTTGGGCATCACAGGCAGTGGCCGGTCTCGCTCCCACTCTTCTTTCCGTCTTTCCCTGAGATGGGGGCGCCCTGTGCAGCCCACCGAGCCTCAGACTCACATTCTCCTGCCTCAGCCTCCTCACTGCTTGGATTACAGGCGTGAACCACCAGAGCTGCCTGGCCAGCACCGCTGTGACCAGTTTATGGACGAGCTCCTCCCAGCATCCTCCCATGGTGATGCAGGAGCAGACGCTGAGTCGCATGTGGAGAAGACAGCCAGGGCCCAGTGCAGGACAAGCCCTCCACATCTGGAATTGCGGGAGCCCAGCACCGAGAGACAGAGAAGCAAGGTGGACGGGGGCACTGGAGACAATCGGGAGCCAACTTCGCATCAAGCTCAGGAAAGACACAGCAGCAGGGAGATGGAGAATAAGTTCATCCCAGCTGCACTTCACCATGGCCCCTCACACTTGCTTGAAGTGGATTCCACTCACCCAGTTCTGCACCCGAACTCTGACTTCCATTCACAGCCTCACCCCAGCCCTATGGACTTCTTCCCTTTGCCTGCCTTTCTCTGTGATTCCAGCACAGTTTCCCTGCCCCAGTCAGGACTGCCTTCAGCACAATTCCACAGCTATCTCTCTGCTAGGGAACAGCCTCAGGCCACCTTCTCCACCACCTGTAGACACACATCTGTGCAAGTGTCTGTTTGTCCCACACATCCTCCCCAGTCACTGTCACATCCATGTCTTCCAAGCCCTTTAAAAGTGTCCCCCATTCTCAGGCCCAGTGTCCAATTCTTAGCGGACCACAGGAGGCTGCGGAATTCCCGTGTCCAGCCTCAGACCCAGCCAGCGGGGAAGGCTGTGAAGCAGGACTGCCACGCTCCCATCCTGACTCTGCCATCACCTGCTCAGGTAAGCACCTCAGCTCTGTGGGCCTGGGATTCATGAGGAGAGCACTTCCCACTGTGGGCAGATGCAATGAGCTCTCGCAGTCAGAGTGGGTGCTGAGCACTGGGTCTGGAAGCAGAGAGAGACTGCTGCTGTGCTTTCCAGCTTTCGACTCATAGTCATCTGTTAAAACCCTTCCATGCTAGCACCGCCGTAGTGAGTTTCCAAAACCACGGATTATTCTGCCTTGGCTCTAATGACAATAATAATCTAATGCTCATTTCCTAGGGAATCTGGCAGGTGTGCCAGAGCTTGAGTACTTATATTCTCACTACCTTGCTTTTTGAAATGTGGTGCTTTACTATTGGAGCCATGTCCCTGTCTGGCATAGTCATGGTTCATTTGAGATGGAGTCTCCCCGATCTTCTATTCTGGTTGGCTTCTGGCTTTTCAACTCCATCCTGAGCTCTCAGTCATTTCATTAGCTAGGTTCACAGGCCTGAGACTCTGGAGCATGCTCATGGCTAAAGCTCTGCATGGAGCCCTGGGTCTTCATGACAGTGCCTGGCCCTGTCACCTTTGCATTCTAGAAGTGACCCAGCAAATAGTGTGGAGGAAGACCTCAAAGAAAAGGACTCTCCTTAACTCATCCCCCCCCGCCCCCCCCCGCCCACCACATAGACTCCAACAAGAGCCAGAAGACCATGTGTCCTGGTTTACCTGGCCTGCCCGCCCCTGAACTCCATCCTCTAGGGGAGGAAACAGCCTTCTATCAGTTGAGCCGGCAGCACAGGGCTGGAGTCTGTGCAGTGTCCTTGTTATGTCTGTGTCCTCTGCACATGGGTGGGAAGCCCTCAGTGCAGGAACAGATTGTCTGTGACCTCCCCCATGGCCTTGGAGCCTGATACAGTGCTGGCCCTCACTTGGGTGTCAGGGAACCTTCTGCCTATGGAAATGTTGGGAATGGAAAACTAAAACTCTAACACTGATCCAGGCTCCAGTGGCTCAGATCTATAATCTACTTTCAAGGCTGAGAGCTAAGGATCTCAGTTCAAAGCCAGCCCAGGCATGAAAGTTCATGAAACTCTTATTGTCTCTTAATCACAAGAGAAAAAAAAAAAAGCCAGATGTGGCACTATGGCTCAACTGGTAGAGGGCTGATTTCCAGCTGAAAAGGCTCAGTGACAGCGCCCAAATCTTGTGATCAAGCCTAGGACCAGCGAAAAGATAAAGTAAAAACAAAAATAAAAATCCCACGTTCTCTGCAGATTCCTCTCGCAGCAAGTGGAGGTGATCGTGTGGACAGGAGGAGACCCCACCTCAAACCCCTCCACCTCAGGGACCAGGACCTTATCATCTGCTTCTCACTCCACAGGCCACACAGCTGCAGGGCTGCACTGGAACCCACATTCCTCCCTCTCCCCGCAAACTCCTCTCCTGGGCCCACATCCCAGTGGACTTGAGGACTCCAGGGGACAGCCCTGTTAGCCGGCCCCCTGAGCCCCAGGGCACCGACCCCAATCCCCAGTGTCCTGCTCCCTCCTCAGGATCTGCAGGAGACCTGGCTGCACAGCTTCTAGAATCTGCCACGTGGTTGGAGTTGGCCTTGCCGTGTTGTCCTAATGATGGTACGAACGGGGAGCCTGGTGACCGTGGGGACGGTCCACGTGCTGCTGCTGCTGTTCTGTCTGGACACCAGTGGCTGTGTTAGTATGAACATTGTCAGACGTGAATCTCTCTTTAATCCGTCTCGTTTTATTTGGAAAGACTCAAACATCACACTCCCCCCAGTGAACAAATCTCTCATTCTTTGGTTCAATGAGGCTGAACAGAAATTACTGGCTCTTGACTGGCCACACTCTCTCATACGTCTTCCAAAAGGAGAGCCCTTCTCGGGGTATCTGTATTTCAGAGATACCAACCCAGCAGTCTTAGCTCTTAAATATCTCCCTCATTTACCACTAAAACCAGATACTGTATTTCTAAAGGGCAATAAGTCAGATTACTGCATTGCAATCGATATTGATCTTACTATGCTGAAGAACCTTTCTGGATATAATGATGAAAACCTCATCAGCCCCTGCATTCAGTGCCACAGCAGGAACTGCTCGGCGTGGAATTGGCCCTGCAGGTGCAGCTGGGTCCCCATCGCCATTGATCCCACCAAGATCCATCAGCTGTACAAACGCCCATCTGTTGGCGTCCATTGGTGGGAAGTGGGTGACAGGAAGTCAAATCTTGTCAAAATACCCAAGGTATTTAGGATCCGGAAGCAGCTTGATGGTATGGATTCTGCAAAAGAAGCACAGCGTCCCCAACATCCTAATCGTTCAAACCCCAACAGAAAGAATAGACATTAACAGGTGACATCTCCACTAATTACTAATTACTCCCCCTTTCCTCCAAACTGACTTTATCCTCTGCTGTGAAAGTGATTGTAACCTAGACCTTCCCTGTAGGGGGCGCTCACTCGCTGATTGAGGCTCCCAGCCTTGGTGCCCCGTCCCTGGTGCAGAATAAAAAAGTCCTTTGGCCTTGCAAGCAGAGTTGTGGTTGTTCTTGTCCGTGGGTAGTTCAGCAATTCTGAGCAGAGAGTGAGCAGAGCCCCATGGTGCCCCAAGGCCTTGAGGGCACAGCACCAGGCCCTCCTCGGCCTGGGTCTGCACCTGGAACTTGTTCTGTTCTTCTAACGCAGCTCCCAGCAAGGGTGCCCTCATGCTGTAGGTGTTCACTCCTTGGCATCTGACAGCACTAGTTTACATTCCCAGCAACAGTGTAACAGGATTCACCACCATACCACAGGGATGGGTGGTGTTTGTGTCTTGATGCTGGCCATTCGTACCGGGGGTGAGTCAGAATCTCAGCGTTGTTTTGATTTACATTCCCTTCATGGCTAGGGACATTGAGCATTTCATCCTGCCTCTATTGGCCAGTTTTCTTCTGAGAAGTTTCTCTTAGTTCCTTTGCCCTGCACATGTTAAAATCAAACCCTTGTGTACAACTATTTAAAGATAATAACAACCAAAAACTCACACTTATAATCCTAGCTATTCAGATCTAAGCTATTTGAGATCTGAAGATCCTGGTTCAAAACCAGTCTGGGCAGAAAAATCCCTGAGACTCTTTATTGCCAACAAACCAGCAAAAGCCAGAAGTAGAGGTATGACTCAGATGGTAAAGTACCTGCCTTGGGCAGAAAAAGCCTAGTGTGCATACAATGCCCTGAGTTTAAGCCCCAAGTACTGGCACAGACACACAAAAAGACTCCTGTTTTCCTCTGAATGAGATGGTGTGTCCCTGGAGGGCTTTCCACAGAGTGGAAAGAGAAGTTATAAAGGGTAGTTCTGTGGGAAGTAAGGGTACGGGCTGAATGGACACTACAGAAGACCAAGCTGCACAGATGTACAGAGTCCATGGGAGCTGCTGGAACATTCCAGCTGCAGAAGCCATGCAGGGGATCAGAAAGATCTGGATCTGATGAAAAATTCAGCTGGCAGGGTATGTGCTAGGGCCTGCATAGAATGGCTTTGAGATTCTCTGCCCTGGCTTTGGGGGAGACTGAGCCTGGTGCCAGCCGAGATGGGGCAGGGAGAGGGGCCCTGGAGGAGGAGGGACTATTCGTCATCCAAGAGGAGATGGCATGCCATTGGAGGGGGCAGGGTGGTAGGGGTGGCAGGATGGTGGGGGCGAGGTTTCGTTTGGGGTTCAAATGGCGGCATCATTAGCATCCAGCCATGTGGAAGCTCAGATCAGGGATGAGATCACCCAGGAACTAGCAGTTCAATTCCCAGACAACAAGGTGACAGGAAGGGAAGAAAAGAAAGCCAGAGGCGATTCCAGCACCACCCACCCAATCATCGCTCTGGCAAGATCAAGTTAGCCACCATCAGCCAAGTGCCAGTAGCTCACGCCTGTAATCCTAGCTACTCAGGGGGCTGAAATTTGAAGAACACAGTTCAAAGCCAGCCCAGGCAGGAAAGTCCAGGAAACCTCACGTCCAACTAACCAGCAAAAAGACAGGAGGGGTCTTGTGGCTCAAGTGGTGGAGTGCCAGCATTGCATGAAGATAGCTGTGTCCTCACTGCCCGGCCTGTAGCCCCGTCAGGAGCTTGAATTCCCTCAAGGACCAGGGCTGCAAGGGCTGACTGAGTACTGGGGACAAACCAGGTCTCACATGTGTCTGACCTGGCTGGGGACAGAGCAGATGGAAAAGCCCCAGGCTTCCCAGGGTTGGGCACTTGCGTGCCACTTCCTGCAAAGAACCAAGGCCTGGGGTGGGTTCCTTTGGGGGGAAAAAAAAAAGCCTTTTTCAATAGGAAATGCAAGCACATGGTCAGGGGCGTGACTCAGTGATCTAGTGACTGGCCCAAGCCCAGGTTCCACCCATAGTACTGAACAAAAACAAACAATCAAACAAACAAGTAACCCAATTAGTCTCTTGCCCTCTCCCCACCCCTCATGACCTTCCCGGTACAACAGCTGAACCAATTACAGTTGCCAGAAAGCAAGGTCTGTGTACCCACCCACAACCTAGTAACTTCCTCTCTGTTTTCTGGCATGAAATGCTACACACACACACACACACACACTCTTCCTGGGTATGCATCAGAGAAGACACAAGCAGGAAAACTTTGTTTGGGGAAGGGGACAGGCTTGAGGTGATGCCTGAGGAAGTCTGGGGTGTAGTCTCTAGTCTGGAATGGTCACTCTTAGGATCTGCTGCTCTGGTGATAAAGCTGGCCTGTGCCCCTGGTTGGAAAGCCCAGGAGAGGGACAGGGTGTGGTCATTCACTAGAGAACCAATTTATTAAACCCAAACCCATCAGTCCTTCCACACTCAAAGAGATTCCTCAAAAATCCTGTAGCCATCACAGGATGCTAGTGGCTCATGCCTGTCATCCTAGCTACTCAGGAGGCTGAGATCTGAGGATCACAGTTCAAAGTCAGCCTGGGCAGGAAAGTCCATGAGACTCATTCCTATTAACCACCAGAAAACCAGAAGTGGCACTGTGGCTCAAGTGGTAGAGCACTGTCCTTGAGCTGAAGAGCGCAGGGACAGGCCCCACAACCCACAGAAGAAAAAAAAAAAAAAACTGGGTGTAGTAACATCCATCTGCCATCCTAGCAGGATAGGAAGCATAAATAGGAAGACTGGTCCAGGTTCACCTGGGGAAAAGCCCTGAGTTCTAATCAGCAGCACTAGGAAGAAAGGGAGGGAGAAAAGGAAGGAAGAATGGAGGAAGGAGGACAGATCATAAAACATAAGGAGATCACTCTAGGAAAGGGGACCAGCATGACACCCCCAGGAAGTGGAACTAGCTATTTCCTGACCAAGCACCTGAAAGTCTTTGTGTTCAGACCCAGACAAACCTCAGACACGAGACTCTGCAAAATCAGGGATATACAGGAGGAGTCCAGAACAGAGCTCTGGCGTAGTTCAGTGGTGAGCACAGCCCGGGATTCCATCCCCAGCACCCCTCGCTCCCTCCCCACACCAACCCACCCCTCCAGACAATCCCAAGTACCTGCCTTCTCAGCAAACTCCTACCTGCTCACGTGACTGTCCCATCTCCTTCCTGGGTCCACTTCCTCCCCTAGTCCCGCCCAGCTCTGCTCTTGGCACCTCTGATAAAATGACATCAGATCAGATTCATCCCACCCAGAGGGAAGTGAGAGCTGACTTTGGAAGGGTGGAAATGTTTACAACTCCAGGCAGTCAATCATTTCATTGACAATGGGTGCTTTTGCCAGGTGCTGGTGGCTCCCGCCTGTAATCCTGGCTACCAAGGAGATTGAGATCTGAGGGTAGTAGTTAGGAACCAGCTTGGGAGGGAGTAGGGTAGGGGAGACGGTGAGACTCATCTCTAATTACTATTTTAAAAGCTGGAAGTGTGGGGCTGGGAAGACGGCTCCGTGGTAGAGTGCTTGCCTTGCATACATGAGGCCCTGAGTTCGATTCCTCAGCACCACATAAGCAGAAAAAGTCAGAAGTGGTGCTATGATTCAAGTGGTAGAGCACTAGCCTTCAACCGAAAAGCTCAGGGACAGCACCCAGGCCCTGAGTTCAAGCCCCAGTACCTGCACAAACAAAAAGAAAGGTTAATTTCATGTTACAGGACTTTCATCTCAACACACTTTGTTTTTTAGTGCCAGGGATCACTCCCAAGGCTTTGTATAAGTGGTCTACCACTGATCTACAGCCCCAGTCAATAAACAATAATTAAGAATAACATATTGAGCCAAGCACTGGTGGCTCATGCTTATCAGCCTAGCTACACAGGAGGCTGAGATCTGAGAATTGTGGTTCTAAGCCAGCCCAGGCAGGAAAGTCTGTGAGACTCTTATCTCCAATTAATCACAGAAAAAGTTGGAAATGGAGCTATGACTCAAGCATTAGAGTACTAGCCTTGAGCCAAAGGTGCTCAGAGATAGCAGAGCCCAGGCCCAGAATTCAAGAACATGGACCAGCAGGACAAAAAAAAAAAGATAAGTGTTATTATGATTATTTTTCAGTACTTGTGTTGAACTCAGATCCTGTACTTGTTAGGCCTGCACTCTATCACCCACTCAACTCCCACAGTCATTTTTTGCATTTTGAAGACAGGGTCTTGAGCTGGTGGCTCACGCCTGTAATCCTAGCTACTCAGGAGGCTGAGATCTTAGGATCATGGTTCAAAGCCAGCTTGAGCAAGAAAGTCTGTGAGACTCCAATTGATTATCTCCAATTAATCACCAAAAAGCCAGAAGTGGGGCTGTGGCTCAAATAGTAGAGAACCAGCTTTGAGCACAAAAGCTCAAGGACAGTGCCTGGGCCCTGAACTCAAACTCTCCCACCCCCCCCCCCAAAAAAAAGGAGAGAAAAGAAATGGAAAAATAATTTTATGAACAGAAACCAAAGAACCTCCTTTCCATGAGATGCCTTTCTTTTTTGTCATTGGTGCCTGGTACAATGTGCTTTCTGGCCCCATTCCTTTCTGCCCTGCTCTGTCTCTCCTCATTCCCCAGTGGGAAACCTCTGTTCTTCATTCTGAAACCTCAGGACCCTTGCACTTACCACCCACTCTCCCTGGAATGTCCTTTCCCAGGCCCTCTGTCGCTTCTCTCCTCCCTGCATTCCTAGCCTCCCCTCAAGGGTCACATCTCAACCTCTGTGTTAAATGGTCTGTCCAGGTCTGAGTCACCCTACCTCTGCCCTCTATGCGTTTAAGAGTTTGCTTCCTTTTCTTTTTGTTTTTAGAATTTTAATATATATAATCATTTAAATGTTATTATTATTAAGGTGTCGTACAGAGGGTTAGCATTCCATATGTCCGGTAATGAGTACATTTCTTCTAAGTACCGCGCGTTAACCAATTGTGCAACTGGAGCTCCGAGTACATTTCTTTTTTTGCGCCCTTCCTTCATTTTCCCTCAGTTTCCCCTTCTTATCCCCACACACAGTTGCACAATTCATTTTCCACACAGTGTCTACAGAGTACTGTGGCTGCATTTGTTCACCCTTCCTCTCTCACTTTAGATTTCTTTTTATTATTTCCTGTTGGTCCTGGGGCTTTAACTCAAGGCCTAGGTGCGGTCTCTGAGCTTTTGCACTCAATACTAATGCTCTACCACTTTGAGCACTTCTGGTTTCCTAGTTAATTGGAGATAAGAACTGCTGGGAGGGTGGCTTAGTGGTAGAGTGCTTGCCGCACATGCGTGAAACCCTGGGTTCGATTCCTCAGTACCACATACCCAGAAAAAAACCTGGAAATGGTGCTGTGGCTCAAATGCTAGAGCAAAAGCAGCTCAGGAACAGTGTTCAGGCCCTGACTGTAAGCTCCAGAACTAGAAGGAAAAAAAAAACTGCAATCCGTAGATCTCCTCCTGAGTAGCTAGGATTACAGGCATGAACCCCTGGTACCTGGCTAGATTTAAAAAAAAAAAAAAAAAAACACACAGTAACAAAGTCTGCACAAACACTGTATCATGCAGGCTGTCCTTGAACTCATGGGTCCTCCTGTCTCCGCTTTCCAAATGCTGGGATTACAGGCATGTACCACTGTACTGTCTACTTACCGCTGTTATATATTGGTTGGCTTGTTGACCTTCTACAATTCCTGTATAGTCAGAAGCCCCAGCCCCATCCTCCATACCCACCTATAGCCCCTTGCTTATGTTCCCAGGGAGGGATGCATTTCAACCCATCCAAAATCCTGTCCAAAACTTCTCATGTGGTAGACTACCAGCCTCCAGCAAAAAAAGCCAAGCAAGAACTCAAGGACTTGAGTTCTTGAGTTCAAGCTCTAGTACCACCCCAGACACAACAAACAAACCCAGCTTCTCATTGAACTCTTCATGTTTTCCAAAGTTCTTCACAAAGCTCATAAAACCCGGTGTCAGAGTCAAGAATCAAAGGCAGCCAAACACAGTAGCACAGGCCTGTAATCATGATTACTTGAAAGGCTAACCTGGGCTATGTAGCCTACCGGAGGCCAGTCTGGTCCACTAGTGAGACTGTTTCAAATCAAAGTTAAAACAAGGGCTGGGGAGTCAACAATGGGGGCTCATGTCTATAATCCCAGCTACTCAGGAGGCTGGGATCTGAGTATCATGGTTTTAAGCCAGCCCAGGCAAGAAAGCCCATGAGACTATTATCTCCACTTAACCCCCAGAAAACTGGAAGTAGAGTTGTGGCTCAAAGTGGTAGAGTGCTAGCCTTGAGCAGAAAAGCTCAGGGACAGTGCCCAGGCCCTGAGTTCAAGCCCCATAACTGACAAAGAAGGGGGGGAAAAGGCTAATGATGTAATTCAGTGGTAGAATACTTGCCTAGCAAGAATAAAGCCCAAGGTTCAATTCCCAATACCAAAAAAAAAGTAAAAAGAATTCTACCGGGCACTGGTGGCTCATGCCTGTTAGCCTAGCTACACAAAAGGCTAATATCTAAAGATCACAGTTCCAAGCCAGACTGGACAGGAATGTCTATGAGACTTTTATCTCCAATTAACTAGCAAAAAAAAAAAAAAGCAAAGGCTAGACTGGAGGTATGGCCCAAGTGGTAAGGTGCTGGTCTAGCAAGCAGGAAATCCTGAGTTGGAATCCTGGTACCATCAATATAATAATACACATGTAACGCAGCAAGATGCAAGTGCTGCGCAGAGAACTGAAGCAGGTCTAGGCCGTGGCAGCGCAAGAGCAGCAGCTTTCAGTCCAGCTGTGTCTGCTTGGATACTGTGAGCCCTCCCGGGCTGCCCCGAGGAATTCTGGGACTTCCTGCTGTGTCTGCTTGGATACCATGAGCCCTCCGGGCTGCCCCGAGGAATTCTGGGACTTCCTGCGGAAAGGCGACTGTCTCAGCATCGCGTGGCCCTTCTGTCACGGTTCCTCCTCCACATGAAGAACATTCCTGATAGCACACGCCCAAGGTCCTGGCCCAGGGAGGGAGGCCCAGGCAGGAGGCAGGGTCACTTGAGAAGAGTTTAAGCCCAGAGTAAGTCTGGACAACATAGCCAGACCCCATCTCCTGAAGATCAACAAAAACAGCATGGCCAGGTACGGTGACACACACCTGCCATCCAAACACTGGAGGTGTTTCAGCCAACCAGGACTGCACGGAGGGTAACTGTTCACAGCTGTCATCCCAGCTGCTCAGGAAGCTGAGATCTGAGGACTGTGGTTCAAAGCCAGCCCAGACAAGAAAGTCTGTGAGACTCTTATCTCCAATTAACCACCAGAAAACTGGAAATGAATCTGTGGCTCAAAGGGGTAGAGTGCTAGGCTGGATCGGAAATGCTCAGGGATAGCTCCATTGCTCTGAGTTCAGACCCCCATGACCAAGAAAACAAAAAGAAAATAAAAGAATAAAAAAGATCCCTATCTTAGCTGGGAGCTAGAACAGGCTCATGACTGTCATGTTTGAAGTTAGCAGGGGCTGAAAAGTCCAGGAGACTCAAAAGCCTGAAGTGGAGCTGTGGCTCAAGTGGGAGAGGGCTAGCCTTGAGCACAAAAGATCAGAGACAGTGCTCAGGTCCTGATTTCAGTCTGCAGTGTTGACACAAAAGTCAAGGAAGGAAAAGGAAGGAAACCACTTACACCAGGAAGGAAAAGGAAGGAAACCACCTACACCGAACAATGAAACCATTCCTCGTGCAGGCCTTGTGCTCGGCCCTTCAGCCCCAAAGGGTTTTCTGTCAGTCCAGAGGGCATAACCGTAAGGTTGCCTGACCCTTTGCCCTGCCCGCAGTGCGATGACAGGCCTTCTCTGGCAGAATGAAATCACTGCTCCTCTAAGCTCTGCTGGAAGCAGCTGGTTTAGAGGGAAGTGAGAGGAAGGGTGAATCTTCATGCCTCACTACTGCTGCTCCATGGGGCTGAAAATCCCTCCTCTGTCCTCCCAGAAGAGAATCCCACTGGTGCCAAGGCTGGCCAGGGGACCCTAAGGGACCAGCATACCTCTCCTTAGTGCCCCAAGCTCAAGAAATGGGAACAGCTGGGCACCTGTGGCTCACAGCTGTCATCCCAGCTACTCAGGAGGCTGAGATCTGAGGATCGAGGTTCAAAGCCAGCCTGGGCAGGAAAGTCTGTGAGACTCTTATCTCCAATAAACCACTAGAAAACTGGAAGTGGTACTGTGGCTCAAGCGGTATAGTGCTCGCCTTTAGCTGAAGAGCGCAGGGACAGCGCCCGGGCCCTGAGTTCAAGCCCCACGACCTACCAAAACAAAAAAGAAAAGAAAAAGAAATGTGAACAATGAATAATCCTGGCACTGGTAGCTCACCCCTGAAATCCTATCTATGACTCAGGAGGCTGAGATCAGAGGATCACGGTTCAGCCAGTCCATGTAGGAAACTCTGTGCGATTCTTAGTTCTAATAAACCACCAGAAAAGCCAGAAGTAGAGCTGTGGCTCAAGTGGTAGAGCACAAGCCTTGAGGAAAAAACAGTTCAGGAACAGAGTCCAGGTCCTGAGTTCAAGCCCCACAACCACCACCACCTCCCTCCCCCCCCCCCCCCCACCTCCACCCTCACCCAAGCAGGAACAGAGTCAGCTACAAAAGTACATTGGTACGATGAGGCAGGGCAGGCGGACTCAGTGGTGGCTCAGCGGTGGGCACGTGCCTGGCACACCAGGGCCTAGGCAGAGCAACCCTGCTGGAAGTCAGGGCTCCCTCTGGGGGCACAGGCCAGTGCTGGATTCCTTCCTGGGCAGGGTTCCTACGATTTTTTTTGCCAGTCCTGGGGTTTGAACTCTGGGCCTAGGCGCTGTCCCTCAGCTCTTCAGCTCTACCATTGAGCCACAGCACCACTTCCAGCTTTGTCTGCATATGTGATGCTGAGGAATCGAACCCAGGGCCTCAAGCCTGCAAGGCAAGCGCTCTACCACTGAGCCACCTTCCCAGCCCCCGAAAAAGAAAATCTTATTCAATGTACTGAGGCTCCTCTCTTATCTTCTTTCTGTTCCTTTCTTTTCTCTTCTGTCCTTTATCTTAGTTTTTTCTTTTTCTTTTCTTTTGAGGTCCCCAGGGTTAAAGTGAGAGCTTTGGGTTTTGCTAGGGCTTTTTGACTTCGTGTGTATAAGGGATCTCCCACTTCAACAGTGCTAGATTATTAGACTTTGCCAGAGAACCACGCAGACATCCAGCTACAGAGAACAAAGAAAGTTTGTTGCCAGAGCGGGGCACTGGTGGCTCATGCCTGTAATCCTAGCTACTCAGGAGGCTGAGATCTGAGGATCTCAGATCAAAGCCAGCCCAGGCAGGAAAGTCCATGAAGCTCTTATCTCCAATAAACCACCAGAAAACCGGAAGTGGTGCTGTAGCTCAAGTGGTAGAGCACTAGCCTTCAGCTGAAGAGCTGAGGGACACAACACCCAGGCCCAGAGTTCAAGCACCCCCACCGACAACAACAACAACAAAAAAGTTTATTGCCAGGAAAGGGGGCTGGCAAGACTCCTTCTCACAAGGGAGAAGGAGAAGAAGCACCGGCTATTGTCTGAGGTGACCTATATAACCTAGGAGGCTTAGGAGGGGCTAGAAGGGGCTAGGAGGCGGAGACCCCTGTGTGGACGTGAGGGCCAGGGGCTTCATCATGGCGCACTAGGATTGATGGCTGCTGCCCTAGTAGTAGATCAGGGTCCTGCAGCTGCCCAGACCTGAAGGCCACTCTGGGGCTCCTGTTGCCTTATATGGTGGTAGCTGCCCCAGAGGAGTGCCATCCCAAGGTAGAGGGGGCTGGAGGCTGATTATTTACTATGTGGGCCTGGTGTTGCCTAGGAAGGGAGCATGCTACGCTGTGCAGAGGGGAAGGAGTGGACTAAGCTAAGGGAAGGGAGCTCATTTCACTAAGTCTTCACTTCTGTTTATTCTTTTAGATAAGATCTACAGTTTTTATTTACTTATGCATTTTGTCCTCCTCAGGCTCTAACCACAAACCATGATCCACACACATAGCATTACAGAGTTAAACCACGTGGCTGTTGAGATGGGGTGTTGCTAACTTTTTTCCCAGTCTGGCCTCAAATGGCAATCCTCCTATCACTGCCTCTTGAGCAGCAAGGACTACGTATGCACACGGCCGTGTGTGGCTTCTAAACTGTCTTTTTTCTTTTTCTTTTTTTTTTTTAAGGAAAAGTGATAGGAAAGTTGATTAGGAAAGAGAAAAATAGACTGAAAAGAGGTTGTCTTTAGGGTAAGAATGGCCATACATTTCCTTTTTCTCTTTTTTTTTTTTCTTTTTGCTTATGTGGTGCTGAGGAATCGAACCCAGGGCCTCAGGCATGCAAGGCAAGCGCTCTACCACTGAGCCACCTTCCCAGCCCCTATCACTATATCTTTTTTTTTTTTTGTCGATCGTGGGGCTTGAACTCTGGGCTTGGGCGCTGTCCCTCAGCTCTTCAGCTCAAGGCGAGCGCTCTACCATTTGAGCTACAGCGCCACTTCTGGTTTTCTGGTGGTTTATTGGAGATAGGAGTCTCATGGTCTCTCCTGCCCGGGCTGGCTTTGAACCACGATCCTCAGATCTCAGCCTCCTGAGTAGCTAGGATTACAGGCATGAGCCACCAGCGCCCGGCGGCCATACATTTCTTAAATGTGAAGTCAGCTATGGGTTTCTTTGTTTCTCCATGGTACTTTTGCTGTTCATTGTTCATTTGTTTGTTCATTTGCACATCTATTCATTCATTCACTCATTCATTGCAGGAGTCAGGATGTGCACGCTGAGGATTTGTCTTGCCAGGAACCAGTGGTTTATACCTGTAATCCCAGCTACACAGGAGGCTAAGATCTGAGGATCATGGTTCAAAGCCAGCCTGGGCAGGAAAGTCTGTAAGACTCTTATCTCTAATGAACCACCAAATCACTAGAGCTGGAAGTGGCTGAAGTAGTAGAGTTTCAACTTTGAGTGAAAAAATAAGAGTGCCCAGGGGCTAGGAAGGTGGTTTAGTAGTAGAATGCCTGCCTAGCATGCATGAAGTCCTGGGTTCGGTTCCTCAGAACCACATACACAGAAAAAGCCAGAAGTGGCAATGTGGCTCAAGTGGTAGAGAGCTAGCCTTGAGCAAAAGAAGCCCAGGGAGGGCTGGGAAGGTGGCTCAGTGGTAGAGCGCTTGCCTTGCATGCCTGAGGCCTTGGGTTCGATTCCTCAGCACCATATAAGCAAAAAGAAAAAAGCCAGAAGTGGTGCTGTGGCTCAAGTGGTAGAGCGCTAGCTTTGAGCTGAAGAGCTGAGGGACAGTGCCCAGGCCCAGAGTTCAGGCCCCAGGACAAGACCCAAAAAAAAAAAAAAAAGAAGCCCAGGGATTGTGCCCATACCCTGAGTTCTGAGTTCAAGCCCCAGGACTAACAAGAAAAAAAAAAAAAAGAGTGTCCAGGTCCTGGGTTCAAGACCTAGTACCCACACAAAAGAAAACCAAGAACATTTGTTTGGAAGACCCAGAACCGAACCCTCTTTCAGTGCCTCTCCTCCAGGACTCCTGAAATGGTTATTTAATCATTACTCACAAGAACGCATTTCCTTCCATATGTTGATCTATATTTTCTATTTCTTCTCTGCTGGACCACAAGGAAGCTTTATAAAAGGTGGGTCTGGGCCCACAATTAACTCTAAGCAGAAGAAAAGCTTGGAATCTCTCTCCCTTCTTTTTTTCCTTTCTTTACTTTCTTTTTGTGTGTGTGTGCTGGTCTTGGGGCTTGAACTCAGGGCCTGGGCAGTGTCCCTAAGCAATTTGCTCAAGGCTAGTGTTTTAACACTTGAGTCACAACTCCATTTCCACCTTTTTCAGTGGTTAGTTGGAGATAAGAATCTCATGGACTTTTCTGACCAGTTAGCTTCAAACATTACAGTCATGAGCCTTGCTAGCTCCTCATGAGGCTTGAAGTCAGGGCCTGGGCGCTGTCCCTGATCTTTTCTGCTCAAGGCTAGCACTCAACCACTTGAACCACAACTCCACTTCCAGCTGTTCTGGTAGTTAATTGGAGATGAGTGTCAAAGAGCCAGGAGCCAATAGATAGCTCACACCTGTAACACTAGTTACTTAGGGGGCTGAGATCTGAGGATTGTGGTTCAAAGCCAGCCAGGGCAAGAAAGTCTATGAGACTCTCATCTTCAATAAAACACTCTGAAAAAGCCGGAAGTAGTACTGTGGCTCAAGTGATAGAATGCTAGCCTTGAGTAAAAGAAGCTCAGGTACAGTGCACAGGCCCAGAGCTCAAGCCCCAGGACCACAGCAAGAACAACAACAAAGTCTCATGGCCTTTTCTACCTGGGCTGGCTTGGAACCTCGATCCTCAGATCTCAGCCTCCTGATTAGCTAGGGTTACAGGAGTGAGCCACCAGCGCCTACTGCTGGCTGCCCTTTCATTCCATGTGTCTCAGCTCTCAGCCATCCTCTCTTCAAGTGCTCTAGAGTCCCGGAAGGATGGGGTGGAAAACAGGGCAGCTGGGGAACTCGTTGGTGACTGAAGCCACCACTAAGGAAGGACAAAGCATTCTCAGGAGGGGCTGGGAAGTTGGCTCAGTGGTAGAGCGCTTGCCTTGCATGCCTGAGGCCCTGGGTTCAATTCCTCAGCACCACATAAGCAAAAAGAAAAAAGCCGGAAGTGGCGCTGTGGCTCAAGTGGTAGAGCGCTAGCCTTGAGCTGAAGAGCTGAGGGACAGTGCTCAGGCCCAGAGTTCAGGCCCCACAACCGGACCAAAAAAAAAAAAAAAAAAAAAAGCATTCTCAGGACACACCATCTGCCAAGTTTTCTTATCCTCACCAGAAGGGACAGGTGGCAACTTCTCCAGAACCCCGCCCAAGACAGGGACTGAAATATGGCTCACCAGGCCCTGTGTGACCAGGACTGTGGAGTAACTCTGCATTGCTCCCTGTGCTCTGAAGGCAGCTGGAGACGGGCCTGGGGGCCACTTCCCCTGCGCAGGCCAGGGGATACACCTCCCTTCTAAAAAGCCACAGGGCACAAGGGGGCAGACATGACATGGGGAGCCCTAGGAGGTTGTGGTGAAGAAAATAAAAAAACTTGGGGCTGGGAAGGTGGCTCAGTGGTAGAGTGCTTGCCTTGCATGCATGAGGCTGTGAGTTCGATTCCTTAGTACCACATAAGCAGAAAAAGCTGGAAGTTGGGCTGGGAAGGTTGGTCAGTAGTAGAGCACTTGCCTTGCATGCCTGAGGCCCTGGGTTCGATTCCTCAGCACCACAAAGAAAAAAGCCAGAAGTAGTGCTGTGGCTCAAGGGGTAGAGCACTAGCCTTGAGCTGAAGAGCTGAGGGACAGCGCCCAGGCCCAGATTTCAAGCCCCATGACCAGACCCCCCCCCCCAAAAAAAAAAAAAGAAAGGAAGAAAGAAAGAAGGAAAGAAGGAAGGAAGGAAGGGAAGGAAAGAAAGAAAATGGAAAACTTTTTTTTGTGTGTCAGTCATGGGGCTTGAACTCAGGGCCTGGGCACTGTTCCTCAGCTTTTTCACTCAAGACTAGCATTCTACAACTTTGAGGCATAGTAGCACTTCTGGTTTTCTGGTGGTTCATTGGAGATAAGAATCTCACAGACGTTCCTGGGCAGGCTGGCTTGGAACTGCAATCCTCAGATCTCAGCCTCCTGAGTAGCTAGGATTACAGGCATGAGCCACCGGTTCCCAGCTGGCAATGGAAAGCTTTGGGGTTTTTTGTTTGGTTTTTTTTGTGGTATGTTTTGTTTTGTTGGCCAGTCCTGGGACTTGAACTCAGAGCCTCAGGGACAGTGGTCCCTGAGCTTCTTTTGCTCAAGGCTAGCCCTCTACCACTTTGAGCCACAGCACCACCTCTAGCTTTTTCTGTGTATGTGGTAGTGAGGAATCCAACCCAGGGCTTCATGCATGCTATGCAGGCCTCTACCACTAAGCCACATTCCCAGCCCCTGAACATGGAAAGTTTTAAAGTTGCTCTTCAGAGACTAAGCACAAGCACTCAACACGCCATGGGCCACACCTTTCAGGGAGGAAAGAGAAAAAGGTTTTAATTCCACCTCACTTGACATCAGCTATGATTTGCCCTCACTCATTGCAAGAATGTATGACTGAGTCCCCAGACACAGGACCAACCAACACTCAAGGAGAAAAGAGCACATTGAGCTAATTGCACCAAGTGCTTAATGACACTGGTACCTTCAGAAAGGAGGAGCAAAGGCTCTGGGGCAGCTGTGGTTTTGTGCCAAGAAGTGATGAGGACAAAAGTCACCACAAGGGGTTGGAAATGTGGCTTCACGGTAGAGTGCTTGTCTAGAATGCCTGAAGCCCTGGGTTCGACTCCTCAGAAAAAGCTGGAAGTGGTGCTGTGGCTCAAGCTGTAGAGGGCTAGCCTTGAGCAAAAAGAAGCTCGGGGACAGTGCCTAGGCCCTGAGTTCAAGTCCCAGGACTAGCAAAAAGAAAAATAAAAAGTCACCATGAAGTGGTATGTGTTTACCTGGGGGTTGCAGGCCAGTCAGGTGCTGGCTCTCCTCGGCTTCTGGGTAAAGGCCTGGAATGTTCTGGAATGAGGTCTTACGGCTGCTTCAGAGGAGGAAGGCATGTGTGGAAGGGCATCCCACGTGCCAGGAAATCTATGCCAACATCAGCAGCCAGTCCAGGGCTGGTGCGAAAGCCGTCTGCAGTGGCTGAGAGTTTGCTTTCTGCTGGCACTCCGCGGGGGCTTGTTGGCAGGGGGAACCCACTTTGAGAATCACTGTGCCAAGGTGGGTACCATGAGGATTTGTTTTTCTTCTTCAGGACTGGGGTTTGAAATCAAGACCTCACACTTGCTAGGCAGGTGCTCTACCACTTGAGCCATACTCTAGTCCTTTTTTTGGGGGGGTGTCCGGTCGTGGGGCCTGAACTCTGGGCCTGGGCGCTGTCCCTCAGCTCTTCAGCTCAAGGCTAGCGCTCTACCACTTGAGCCACAGCGCCACTTCCGGCTTTTTTTTCTTTTTGCTTATGTGGTGCTGAGGAATGGAACCCAGGGCCTCAGGCATGCGAGGCAAGCGTTGT
Source organism: Dipodomys merriami (assembly GCF_024711535.1). Taxonomy (NCBI): domain Eukaryota; kingdom Metazoa; phylum Chordata; class Mammalia; order Rodentia; family Heteromyidae; genus Dipodomys; species Dipodomys merriami. The sequence goes on from NW_027205492.1 coordinate 6,608,936, forward strand.
ACCTCTGAGCCACCTTCCCAGCCCCTCTAGTCCTTTCTTACACTGGTTCTTTTATTGTTCTTTTTTCAGTCTGAGACTGGGACTGGAACTCCGGACCTGATCCTTCCGCTTACTGAATGGCACTCACCCACCCCTGCACTGATTACTTTCAAAGCTGGGCATTGCTTTATGCCAGGCCTGCCTGGGTGGCCATCCCATGCAGCTGAGATCACAAGCGTGGTCTACAGTGCCCAGCCTTTGTGCTTTCTTGTCTCCAGGATGACAGGCGCTCACTAAGATGTCGGCCCTTGGTTGAGATGGAATCTGGTGAAGTTTTCAGCCACCTGGTCTGGATTCCCTGGCCAGAGATTCCCTAATCTCTGTCCCTCAAGTAGCTACGATTACAGGCATGAGCCACAGTGCCCAGGGACAACTGACAATGTGTGATATGGCCACCAGCTCCATTTCCATCCAATCCCTGCTTTGCACAAGCTTGCTTCTCACAGCCTCCCTGCTGCGCCCCAGCTGGGCCCTGATTAGGAGATAACCAAGGCTGGCACAGCAGCTAAGCAGCCAGGGTCCTGGCCGGACCACTCGGTCTTAACTGGAAGCAGGAGGAAACCTGATGTGCAACCGATTTCTTTCCCCCAGGAAACTCCCTGAACAAAAAAACAGTGGGGACATGGCGCCCTCTGGTGGCAGTAGGGGAGCAGTGTCTATCCTGGCCAGGCTCTGAATTCTTGGCTCTCATCAGGAACATGGAAAAATATTACTTAGACCATTCCATCCCCACAGGAAGCCAGGGTGCCGAAAGAAGGTGGGGACCTCAGAGTGGAAGAATGCATCGGAAGGGTGTGGCAGGCCCCCGGGGACCTGAGGCTGGGGTGGCAGAAAGCTCTGCAGAGAGCAATCCTGGCTGTCACCTTTGACCTTGACCATCCTGTGCTGAACTCAGGAGGAACAGGGTTTGGCCAGGTAGTTTTCAGGGCTGGGTGCTGTATGAGTCCTGGGCCGGCTTTGCCAGCTGGGGCATTTGGTCATCTAGCTGCAGGTGTTAAGGGCTTATCATGTGCCAGCCCTGTTCTAGCTGCAGGGGACCTAGAAACAGGACAGTCTGATACTTCTAGAACCTTCCTACTCTATCATGATCCATGAGTGGACAAACGCCTGGAGAAAATAAAGAAGGGGTTGGGTCCTCACTGAGAAGGTGACATTTAGGAAAGCCTGATGGCATAAGTGTAAAGGCCCTGGGGTCAAGACCAAGCGTGCCGGTTTCTTATTGACTGAGGATGGTCCCAGAGTTAGTCCTTGGTCCTCCCCCTCCGTCTTGGCAGTCTGGTTCTGTCAAGTTTTTTATTTGCATGTGGTGCTGGGGATAAAACCCAGAGTCTCCTTCTGCAAGACAAGCAAGTGCTTAACCAATGAGCCTCATATCCCAGCCTCCCCGGGCTCTCTCTCTCCCTCTCCATCCTTCTCCCCCTCCCCCACTTTGTGACAAAGTCTATGGATCCTACACTGGTCTTGAACTTGAGATTTTCCCACCTCTACCTCCCAGATGCTGAGATTACACCTGGCTTGCATGAGGAGCCTGAGAGTAAGGAGTGGTCCAGGCTGTGAGCGGCTTAGGTGGGCTCACACCCCACCCCTCCACCACGCACCCCTGCCACCTCTGCCTCTGCTTCCCCCAGCCCAACAAGCTCCTCCACGCCACTGTCAGAAGGCAGAAAGCCAATCAAGTCCCAAGTCCTCTTCTTAAAACTGACCGTTCTCACTGGGCCCTAGCAGCGCATGCCCATAATCCCAGCTACGAAGGAAGCTGAGCTCTGAAGATCCTGGGTCAAAGCCAACCTGGGGAGGAAAGTCCCTGAGACGCTTACTTCCAATTAAGCATCAAAAGTGGAAGTGGAGCTGTAGCTCAAGGGGTAGAATGCTAGCCTTGGGCAAAAAATACTCAAAGACAGTACCCAGGCCCCGAGTTCAAGCTCAAGGACCCGCACAAAAAATAACAAAAACCCACCTCGCCGTTCCCCTTAGGAGCCACACAGACACCCCTGCTCCCTGCCGGCCCCTGGGCTCCTCCAGACCCTCCCCCTGGCCTCCCACGTCCTCGGCTTTTTCTACCTCCTTTCTGCTCTGAGCCCAAGTCTTGTTTCTGCAAGTTTTCTTCCCAGGCCCCCATGATGGGGTCTCTCTCCCAACATCCGCCGTTGCTTCCCTCTGCCCTGGTTCTCAGCCCGGGGCCTGGGGGCCAGGACATGCCTTGGCCTGTGTGCCCCAGTTGTCCTCAACCCTCCAGGCCTAACAGCAACTTCCTGTACCACCTGGAGCCCACTTCCTCCCCCTGGACAGGCAGCCCGGCTCTTCCCACTTGCCAGGATTCGCCAGAGCTGGTCCAAGCCCTGGAATGAAGACCTGGGGCCGGACGCTGCCACTAGGCCTTGGGAATCTACCTGGCACTGGAATGCTTCTTGCAAGATCACAGACGTGGAGTTGAACTGGACTCTATGCTGCCAGGTTAGGGTAGAGTTCCCCTCCACAGAGAACGGGGTCCCCAGGCCTCAAGAACTCCAGACCCCATCTAGACTGTGTTGTTCTAGGTGTAGTGTTTAGGAATCAGGATAGGAAGCCATGGTCTGGGATGGGGTCACCTAAACTGACCAGGAAAGAGCCAGGTGTGGCCCAGTGGTAGAGCACTTGCCTAGCATGTGAGGCCTGGGTCTGACCTCCAGCACTGTAGGGGAGAGAAGGGGAGCGGGGGAGGAGAGAGGAGTGGTAGAGCAGTAACTAGAGAGATGGCAGCCCACCTTCCCACACAAGCCCATTCCAGAGGTGAGGCGTCAGGGCTACGTGGCAGCTGTTACCTGGCTAGGACCCCGGCACCTTCCATCTCTGGCTCAGCACACTTCCTCCTCAGGGCCCAAGATGGCTGCTGCAGCTCCTGCAGGAAACAAAGACGAAAGGGAAGGTACACTCCTTTCCCGCTAAGGTCGACTTCTGGAGCTGGGGTTTCCTTTCCCGCTAGGGTCGACTTCTGGAGCTGGGGTTGGAATCCAGGGGTCTTGCCCAAGCTAAGCTTCCGTGGTGCAGAAGCTGTACCCCTGCACTTCTACACCTCCATTTAAGGTTTTAGGGTTTTCTGTTTGTTCTGGAAGGAGTGGGGGCAGCGCTGGGGTTTAAACTTGAGACCTCTAGCCTCCTAGGCAGGTGCTATACTCCTTGATCCCTGCCCCCGAGTCCTTTGGGATTTGGTTATTTTTTCAGATAGGGCCTTGTGATTTTTTTGGTGGTGGTGGGATGATGTTCTGGAGCTGGCCTCTAACTTTGATCCTCCCAATCTCTGCCTCCTGAGTAGCTGGGTTCACTGTTCATGGGCTTGACTCAGGAAGTTGCAAGGAAAGCTGGGAAATGCAATCTTTTGTTGGGGGTCCAAGTGCTGCCTTTTGGGGCCAAATCCGAACCGATTTAGGACTTCAAATGGGAATGTTGGGGGGTAGGGGGAGCAGGGGAACTCCCTTTCTCTGGAGGCCTAAGCTGGTGACATTCCCAGGGGGACTCCAGCCCCAACCACTAACAGCACAGGCATGCATTTTCCTACACATGACCTGGGTCACAGAGTTCATTCACATTCTCTCCATTCTGAGGGAGACAGCTTAATCCAGGCTGGCCTGACACTCACTCCTCCTGAGTCATCCTCCTGAGAGCTGGGATTACAGGCATGCACCACCACTCCCGGCTTCGTTCTGTTTGTTTGTTTTAATATCCACTCCCATTTCTTTGGTGGATCTGGGGATTGAGCTCAGAACCTCTTGCTGGCTAGGCAGGCACTTTACCTGTTGAGCCACTCAACCACCCTCTAATCCATTTCTTCTAAGACTTCTTGTATCCAGGCATCACATTTTACCAGCAGCTGTTTCTTATACACAGCCCCTCATCTGTCCCTCTCCCCCAGGGAGGATGAGGCTGGGGCTCAGCATCTATGGGCTCTGAGTACTACAAGGTCACCATCTTCATGGCACTACATGCCCAGCAGGTACACAGGGTGGGAGGGGTGGACCTGGGGGGTCTACAGCCCAAAGGAAGGCATTTCCAGTTTTGTTTTGTTTTTTTTGTCAAGGGGTTTGAACTCGGTCTGGGTGCTATCCCTAATCTCTTCTCCTCAAGGCAAGCACTCTACCACTGGAGCTACAGCGCCACTTCTGGTTTTCTAGTGGTTAGTTGGAGGTAGGAATCTCAAAGACTTTCCTGCCCAGGCTGGCTTTGAACCATGATCCTCAGATCTCAGCCTCTTGAATAGCTAAGATTACAGGCGTGAGCCACCAGCTCCCAGCAGGAAGGCATTTCTTTATTTTTCTCTCTCTCTCTTTTCTTTTTCCTTCCTTCCTTCCTTCCTTCCTCTTTTTTTTGCCAGTCCTGAGCTTGAACTCCAGGCCTGGGCTCCTTTAATTGTTCCAGGCTAGTATTCTACCACTTGAACCACAGCACTACATCTGGCTTTTTCTGTAATCAATTGGAAATGAGAGTCTCATGGACTTTCCTGTCCAGGCTGGCTTAGAACCATGATCCTCAGATCTCAGTCTCTTGAGTAGCTAGCATTCCAGGCGTGAGCCACTGGTGCTCAGCTCTCTGGAGGATTATATTGTGATTGCTTAAAGCTAAACTTCGGTAAACAGCTCCTAGGACAGGGTGATTATGTAAGAGTTTTCCACTGCAGAAGCCTTTTCTGGACCAACAGGGAAGGAAAAGGACCTTCCATGTGACCCGGGTCCCAGCCCTGCAACATCTCTCCTGCTGCCCCACAGTGAGGGCGTGCCGGGCTAGCCAGTCCAGCTTCCCAGAAACCAGCTACTTCGTGACACCATGGCGGTGGCTTGGCCCTGGCCCTAGCTGGAATATTTACACCCAAATTTGGCAAACAACCAATCATGACTTCTTTCCAAGAGCCAGTTGGCAATTACTAGTACACCACTGTTTCCTGCTTTTCCGATCTCTGCTTGCCTCTTGGTCCTCTGTTGGGGACCAGTTCCTGGCGTTTCATCCATCCCCCAGGTCAAAAGTATTTCGTGGTGTCTTCACTCACAGCTCACTGAACCTGTTGACAGAAAAGACCTTATTTCTAGAACATCAAGGCTTTGAAGACAATTTGCTTCGTGTTGGCACTAGTGCCTCATGCCTATAATCACAGCTACTCAGGAGGCAGTGAATGGGAGCTGGCTTAAGGCTAGCCATGAAAATGTTTGCAATCCCCTCCAACTCAACAAATTACAAAGCTGAGCACGGTGGTGAATGCCTGTCACTTGTAAACAAGAGGATTAAAGTCCAGACTGGCCTAGGCCAAAAAAATTTTTTTAATAAAAGACTATATTAAAATAGAGCCCGTGGCGCACGCCTGTCATCCTAGCTACTCAGGAGGCTGAGCTCTAAGGATCGCAGTTCAAAGCCAGCCCAGGCAGGAAAGTCCATGAGACTCTTATCTCTAATTAATCACCAGAAAACCAGAAGTGATGCTGTGGCTCAAGTGGTAGTGTGCTTGCCTTGAGCTGAAGAGCTAAGGGACAGCGCCCAGGACCAGAGTTCAAGCTCTACAAAATAAATAAGCCAACAAAATAAATAACCAGGGGCTAGGAATGTGTCTTAGTGGTAGGGTGCTTGCCTTGCATGCATAAAGCCCTGGGTTCGATTTCTCAGTACCACATAATCATAAAATGCCAGGAGTGGTGCTGTGGCTCAAGTGGTAGAGTGCTAGCCTTGAGCAAAGATAGCAGCTCAGGGACAGTGTCCAGGCCCTGAGTTCAAGCACCAGAACTGGCAAAAAAAAAAAAATTAATTAATTAAGTTAAACTAAAAAATAACCAGAGTATGGGGTGGGGGTGGGGGGTGGGAAGAGATGGGAAGAAAAAAAAATAACCAGAGTAAAAAGTGCTAGAGACATGTCTCAAGTGGCTCAAGTGGTAGAGGGTCCTAAGTACAAACCACCTTCGTCATGACTTGCTCGTTGCTTGCTTTTTTCCCTTTGTTTTTATTGTGTTGTTTTTCAAACAATATCTTACTATGTAGCCTAGGTTGGCCTGAAATTCCTGATCTTCCTGGATCACCTCCCCAGCTCTAGGATTACAAGTGTATTCCACTGTGTCCACCCTATTCATGACATCTGCCTAGGACCTATTGACGTCCTGTTCCAACTCCCTGTTCTCTGTCTTCCTGGGCCTGCTGCCCAGGTCACACATTCTTACATTAGCTCCACATCTCGTATGTAGCCTGTTTTTGTCTTATTTTGGTTTCATTTTGCATTTGTCTGGCATACATCTTGAATCTAGTTTTGTTAAAGGGGTTCTGCTTGTTTGGTATGGGAGTGTAAGTCTAAGGCACTTTTTTTGTGTGATGCTCAGCACATCAGAGCTTTACAAACTAGGCAAATGTCCCACCACTGAGCTAAATCTCCAAAGTCTAAAGTACTTTTACATCTCTGTTTTTAGCACAGGGCCTTGCCATGTATCCTCTGCTGGCCTCAAACTCTTCATCCTCCTGCTTCCAGATTGCTGGGATTACAGGTATGTGCTATCACATCAAGTCTCCATAAAATAGTTTTTCTGAGTGCTTGATGACATTTCTCAAGTTCATATGGCTGGAGAGTAGTGGAGTAGTTATTGGAACTTAGTAATCTCTGATTCCAGGCCTGAGTCCAAGCTATTAATGACTAACAATCACAAAACGATTGGGAGATCTAGGTAGACTGATCATCTCTTAGAAGCATAGTTGGTACAGCTGGTCACCAGTGGCTCACGTCTGAAATCCTAGCTAAGCAGGAGGCTGAGATGTGAGGATTGTGGTTTGAAGGCATGAGACTCTTAGCACCAATTAACCACCAAAAAATTGGAAGTGGAGCTGTGGCTCAAGTGGCAGAGTACAAATGCACAGGCCTCGGGCTGGGAAGGTGGCTCAGTGGTAGAGTGCTTGCCTTGCATGCATGAGGCCCTGGGTTCGATTCCTCAGCACCACATAAGCAAAAAGAAAAAAGCCGGAAGTGGCACTGTGGCTCAAATGGTAGAGTGCTAGCCTTGAGCTGAAGAGCTGAGGGACAGCGCCCAGGCCCAGAGTTCAGGCCCACGACTGGACCCAAAAAAAAAAAAACAAAAACAAAAACAAATGCACAGGCCTGACTTCAAGACCTTGGACAAGAGAGAGAGAGAGAGAGAGTAAAACAAAAGGAAGCATAGTTTGTGAGAGCACTTCCCAAGAATGTTTTGAGCTTTGTATTAGGAAGTTCATTTGGAAGAAATGTAAGTGCAACCTAAACAAACTTAAACAAAACTGTCATGGATTTTGGGCATAGTTGAAACCAGGGGCTCTTCCCTACTCCAAGCTATTGTCCCGCTTAGCAGCACAGCAACCAATGAAAAGAGGGATTACTTTGGACCACAGTACAGGAAAATATCTAAGAAGGGCTCTTATTGGCTCAGTCTCAGTCACCACTAGCCAATCACTGTAGCCAAGGAGATATGATTGGTCAGACTTGGGTCACATGTTCAACTATGGAATCCTGGGCATAGAATCCCTCCAAACACCTGGATTTACGAGCTGGGCAAGGGCTGGAAAACTGGGTAAACATGGTGTGTGTCTGTGCACCTGAAGACAAAGGGCCTGGGGTGGCAATCCCAGCTCTGCCTGGGCACAGTGCAATCCCAGAACTCAAGGGGATGAGGCAGGAAGATGCAGAGTTCCAGATCAGCCTGGGCTGCTTAGTAAGACCCTGTCCTCAAAGCACACAGACAAAAACAACAAACACATCCTCACTGTGGCCGCTGGTAGCCTTGAGCCTGAGTGGCTTGGTTCCAGGTGAGGGTATGGGAGATGTACTTTCAAGTCAGGGTGAGGGCAGAGGAAGTTGGAAACCATGAAGAAGTTAAACAAGATCTGCCCATACCTGGGTACTGTGGCTCAGGCCTGTAATGCTAGATACTCGGGGGGGCTGAGATTGTGGTTCAAAAGCAACCCAGAGAAGTCAGTGAGACTCTTTGGCCCAGAGAAAACTCAGTGAGACTCTTATCTCTAATCACCATAAAAATCTAGAAGTGAAGGAATGTCTCAAGTGGTAAAACACCAGGCTTGAGCCAAAAAAAAAAAAAGCCAAATGAAGCTTTGAGTTCAAGTCCTAGTACCCAATCAGGCCAAGCCAGGGTACACAGTAGTACTCAGAGGTTGCTGGTCCTGCCCACCCTGTCTTTGACCCAGACCAGATCTACACTGTGTCCTTCCTATTCTCCTTGGCTGGGCTGAACTGGAGCTGTTTCCTTCCCCTAAATATCCTTTTCTCTGGACAGGATGTTCCCAGCAGAGGCCACGAGAGCTCGGCTAACTTGACTTCGCTATTTTCAGCCTGAGTTCATTCCTGGGCCAATCAATCCTCTCCAGGTGGGAGATGTCTTGTTAGAGGCACAATGTAATAGGACAGAGAGAATCAGTTTTTCACGAAGCTCTGAGCCTCAAATCCTGAGTACATGTGGGTTAGGAAGCCTTAGCAATCTAGAAAAATCCCTGAGCCACAGGAGGTAAAACCTCCTTTTTTCTTCTTTTTTCTTTCTGACTTTGTGCTGGTCCTGAGACTTGATCTCAGAGCCTAGACTCTGTCCCTAGGCTTTTTTCAGCTCAAAGATAGTACTTTGCTTCCTGCTTTTTGGTGGCTAATTGTTAAGAGTCACAGAGACTTTTCATAGCTAGGATTATAGGCATGAGCCACTGGTGCCTAACCTTTTTCTTTTTATTCAATTTTAGCAAGGATTTATTTTAGTATAGAATTGAGAAAAAGAGAAACACTTCCTGCTTCCTATGCAGGGAATGAGAATTAAAGATATCTCTCTGTGTGTGTCTCTCTCTGTCTGTCTTTCTGTCTCTCTCTCTCTCTCTCTCTCTCTCTCTCTCTCTCTCTCTCTCTCTCTCTCTCTCTCTCTTGTTGGTGGTGGGACTTGAACTCTGGGGATGAGAATTAAAGATCTGTCTGCCTGTCTCTCTGTCTCTGTCTCTGTCTGTCTGTCTCTCTCTCTCTCCCCCTCCCCTCTCTCACTCCCCCCCCTCTCTCTTTCTCTCTCTCTCTGTTGGTGGTGGTGGAGCTTGAACTCTGGGCTTGGGTGCTGTCCCTCAGCTCTTCAGCTCAAGGCTAGCACTCTACGACTTGGTCCTCAGTGCCACTTCCTGTTTTCTGGTGGTTAATTGGAGATAAGAGTCTTACAGACTGGGGCTGGGAAGGTAGCTCAGTGGTAGAACACTTGCCTTGCATGCCTGAGGCCCTGGGTGTGATTCCTCAGCACCACATAAGCAAAAAGAAAAAGACAGAAGTGATGCTATGGCTCAAGTGGTAGAGCGCTAGCCTTGAGCTGAAGAGCTGAGGGACAGCGCCCAGGCCCAGAGTTCAAGCCCCACGACCAGACACCCTCCCCCCACCAAAAAAGAGTCTTACAGACTTTCTGGCCCAGGCTGGCTTTGAACCTCAATCCTCAGATCTCAGACTCCTGAATAGCTAGGATTACAGGCGTGAGCCACTGATACTTGGCTCTTTATTTTTTCTTTCTTTTTCATTTTTTAATGCCAGTCCTGGGGCTTGAACTCAGGGCCTATTCATTGTCCCTGAGATTTCTTTGTTCAAGGCTAATGCTCTACCACCTGGGCCACAGTTCTGCTGCCAAGCTTTTATTTGGTAGTTAATTGAAAATAGGAGTCCCATGGACTTTCAAACTTCCCCGGGGCTGACTTTGAACCTAAATCAAAAACAGACCAAGGATGGAAATGTGGCTTTGTGGTACAGTGCTTGCCTACCATGCATGAAGCCCAGGGTTCAATTCCTCAGTACCACTTAAAAGAAAAAGCCAGAAGTGGTGCTGTGGCTGAAGTGGTAGAATGCTAGCCTTGAACAAAAGAAGCTCAGGGATAGTGCCCAGGCACTGAGATCAAGCCCCAGGACTGGCTTAAAAAAGGTGGCTCAGTGGTAGAGCGCCTGCCTTGCATGCATAAGGCCCTGGGTTCAATTCCTCAGCACCACATAAGCAGAAGAAAAAAAAAAGCCAGAAGTGGCACTGAGGCTCAAGTGGTAGAGCACTAGCCTTGAGCTGAAGAGCTGAGGGACAGCGCCCAGGCCCAGAGTTCAGGCCCACCACCGGACCCAAAAAACAAAAAGCAAAAAAAAAAAAAAACCCCAAAGGGTCTCATGGACTTCCTTACCCATTCTGACTTCCAACCTTGATCCTTAGATCTCAGCTAGGATTATAGGCAGGAGCCACCATCCCCCAGCTTTATTTAATTAGCATACACTAGTAGTCCCAGGGGCCTTCCATTGTGCCATTTCCACACCTGTGTACAACGTGTCCCCATCAGCCTCCCCACCCCTCATCCCTCTCATCTCACTCCTGCTCCAACACCCACCAATCCCAATGCCCCAGCTGTTTCTCCTGAGGCTCACCCCCACCCCTGTCCCAACTCTGCCACTCACCTTATCCCACCCCTGCCCCAGATGTCACCTAAACAACTTCCAGGGCCCCAATCGGCGTTATAAAAATTATCTTTAAAGGCTGGGAAGGTGGCTCAGTGGTAGAGTGCTTGCCTTGCATGCATGAGACCCTGGGTTCAATTCCTCAGGACCACATAAGCAGAAAAAGCCAGAAGTGGTGCTGTGGCTTAAGTGGTAGAGCGCTAGTCTTGAGCTGAAGAGCTGGGGGACAGCGCCCAGACCCAGAGTTCAGGCCCCACGAAGAACCAAAAAAAAAAAAAAATTATCTTTAAGTTGGACTCTGGTGGCTCACAGCTATAATCCTAACTATTCAGGAGGCTGATATCTGAGGATTCCAGTCCAAACCAGCTCTGGTAGACAAATCCAAGAGACTCTTATCTCCAGTTAACCAGCAAAAAGCTAGAAGAGAAGTTGTAGGTTGAGTGGTAGATTAACATCCTTGAGCAAAAGAAGGTGAGCCAGAGCAGAGGGACCCTGAGTTCAAATCCTAGTACCAACAAAAGCCAGCAAATCTCTAGTAACACAAAAGCACTTGTTCAATGTTCCATCCTGGGCTGGGAATATGGCTTAGTGGTAGAGTGCTTGCCTAGCATGCATGAAGACCTGGGTTCAATTCCTCAGTACCACATAAACAGAAAAGACCGGAAGTGGTGCTGAGGCTCAAATGGTATTATGATAGCCTTAAGCAAAAGAAGCTCAGGGACAGTGCCCAGGCCCCGAGTTCAGGCCCCAGACAAAACCCAGGCAAAAGACAAAAACCCAACCAAACGACAGTCCATCCTTCCAGGTCAGGTTTTCAGGCACTGGGCCCTGTCACTTTCACACCACCTTCATACCAGGTGGTCTGCCTGGGGCAGGGGCAGCTGTAGATGGGGGACTTGGGTGGTCACCACTCAGCTCCACAGAGCAACCGTGACCTGGGCTTTGCCTTTGTCTTTGCCTCAGGCTGACAGCAGGATAGGACTAGGTGGGACTTCCTGTAGGAAGGCTATTTCTGGCCTCTTCGTCTTCCTCATCTGCCACCACTGCTTGGTTTAAAGTTACACAACTGAGGAAGTGGAACACAGAAAAAAAGTAAGAGGAGAAAAAAAATAAGGGGAAAAGGTCATGGTGATAAGTGGAAGAAAGTATTTCAGACAAGTAGCTGAGATGTCAAATGATCATTATTACTATTATTATTATTATTATTATACTTAAAAGTGTAAAAGGGGAGAAAATCACCTTAGTTCTAAGAGCAAAAAACTCTCTGTTCTTGAGGTTTGAGGTGGATCACCTGGACCCATCCTGCTCTCGTTCTTTTCTTTTCTTCCTTTCTTGCCTTCTTGTGTGTATGAGTCTGTACAGGGGCTTGAACTCAGGGCCTGTTGTTCTTGCTTAGCTTTTTCAGCTCAAGGCTGGTACTGTGGCACCCCTTAAGCCACAGCTCCCCTTCTGGCTTTTTAGTGGTTAATTGGAGATAAGAGTCTCATGGACTTTCCTGCCCTGGGCTGACTTCAAACTGTGATCCTCAGATCTCAGCCTCCTGAGTAGCTAGGAGTACAGGTGAAAGCCACTGATACTAGCCAGAAAACTAAGTTGTAATCAAAGCATGAAAAGGCGACCAAATTTCTTTCACTGTCATGAACTTCTTATGGTGAGTCATCTGAGTGGTGTACGTGGATGTTAGAGTTCTAACCAGTGTCTTTGGCATATTATGCAAAGGTCCTACCATTGAGCTACACCCCCAGCTATATAGTAATTGTTTTGTTTTGTTTTTGTCACTTGTGGATTGTGGGGCTTGAACTCTGAGCCTGAGCGCTGTCCTTGAGCTCTTCAGCTCAAGGCAAGTGCTCTACCACTTGAGCCACAGCACCACTTCCAGTTTTCTGGAGATCAGAGTCTCACAAGCCAGGCACTGGTGGCACACCCCTGTAATCCTAGCTACTGAGGAGGCTGAGATCTGAGGATCGAGGTTCAAACCCAGCCCAGGCAGAAAAGACCTTGAGACTCTTATCTCCAATTAACCACCAGAAAACGGGAAGTGGCGCTGTAGCTCAAGTGGTAGTACGCTAGCCTTGAGCTGAAGAGCTGAGGGACAGAGCCCAGGCCTAGAGTTCAAGCCCCACAACCTACAAAAAAAAAAAAAAAAAAAAAAGAGTCTCAGACTTTCCTGTCCAGGCTAGTTTTGAACAGTGATCCTCAAATCTCAGCCTCCTGAGTAGCTAGGATTATAGACATGAACCACCAGTACTCAGCTTAACAACACATATCTGAAGGGAAGGAATGCCAGGAAAGCTTTCACCTCACATATTCTGAAGGTAGATGTGATGGTGAACCTTAGGAGGTTGAGGCAGGTAGATCTTCAATTTGAGGCCAACTTGTGTCAAAAAGAAAGGAAGAGCTACAATGAAGAAACTTGTGGGCAGAGATGGCAGGGGGAAACTGGAGGAAAGCAAAGGAAGAGGTAATGCTGTCTAAAAAGAAAAATAGTTATTACCGGGCTTATGAAATGGTAATCCCTCCGTGCAACACCTTAATAATAACAATAGGGGTTTTTGTTGTTGTTGTTTTTTCTGTCAATCGTGGGACCTGAACTCTGGGCCTGGGCACTGTCGCTGACCTCTTCAGCTCAAGGCTAGCGCTCTACCACTTGAGCCACAGTGCCACTTACAACTTTTTCTGCTTATGTGGTGCTGAGGAATTGAACCCAGGGCCTCATGCAAGCCCTCTACCACTGAGCCATCTTCCCAGCCCATAATATATATATATATATATATATATATATATATATATATAATTTTTTTGTCAGTCGTGGGGCTTGAACTGAGCCTGGACACTATCCCTTGTAAGATCCGCTCCTGGATGGCGAGCAGACTCCACCCTCCTCGCAGCGAAGTCTCCACCCAGTACCTGTGTTACCTAGGCAACTGGGACACTGGAAGAGGTCACATCTGAATTTGATGTGGCCACACCTTTCTCCGCCCATACCCTAGATAAGGCCTAACCCAGGCCCAGACGTTCTCTCTCTGCTCTTTTCTAGCTCTTTCTCAGCTTTCCTTCTCTTCTCTTTCCCAGCTCCTTTCTCTTTCCTAGCTCTCTCTTTCCCACCTTTTCCAGATGCTCTCTTTTCTAGCTCTTTTCTAGCTATTTTCTCTCTCTTTCCCAGCTCTCTCTCTCTTTCCCAGTTCTCCCAGCTCTCTTTCCCCACCTCGTGGAGGACCAAGATGGCCTGGTGCTAGCCGGAATGATGAATAAGCCTACCCCTTACCTGGATACCATGAGCATGGTGGTGTTCTGACTCGGCTACCTCTTTTTAAAAACCTAACATCCCTCAGCTCTTCAGCTCAAGGCAAGTGCTCTACCACTTGAGCCACAGCACTACTTTCAGTTTTCTAGTGGTTAATTGGAGATAAGAGTCTCAGGGACATTCCTGCCCAGGCTGGCTTTGAACCTTGATCCTCAGATCTCAGCCTCCTGAGTAGCTAGGATTACAGGTATGAGCCACTGGCATCTGGCTCATAAAATATATGTATGTATATATATATATATATATAAAATAATATATATATGTATATTTTTTAAGAAAAAGAAATAGCTTGGGGCTGGGAAGGTGGCTCAGTGGTAGAGCGCTTGCCTTGCATGCATGAGGCCCTGGGTTCAATTCCTCAGCACCACATAAACAAAAAGAAAAAAGCCAGAAGTGGCACTGTGGCTCAAGTGGTAGAGCGCTAGCCTTGAGCTGAAATGCTGAGGGACAGCACCCAGACCCAGAGTTCAGGCCCCACAACCAGACCCCCCCAAAAAAAAAAGTCGGAAGTGGTGCTGTGGCTCAAGTGGTAGAGCATTCACCTTGAGCTGAAGAGCTGAGGGACAGCGCCCAGGTCCAGAGTTCAGGCCCTGCGACCAGACCCAAAAAAAAAAAAAGGAATAGCCACGAGCCAGTGGCTTATGCCTATAATCCTACTCAGGAATCTGAGGATCACATTTAGAAGCCAACCTGGTCATAAAAGTTGACAGTTAAGTAACCAGCAAAAATCCAGAAGTGAGGCTGTGACTCAAAGTGGTAGAATGTCAGCCTTGAGTGATAAAACCGAGCAAGAGGCCTAGAGTTCATGTCCCAATACCAGGGGAAAATAAAGAAAAAGGAAGGGAGGAGGGGCAGGCTAAGCTTCATTGTCATTTATGGGTTTTAACCCTCATGAGAAACTGCATGCTTTACCTGGTGCAGCCCACATGCGCACTGTGTGCTTGGACTGCATGAGGTCCAGAGTGCGAGCCCCAGCACAGCATAACCCCCACGCCCCTAACCGAAGCACCTGCATTACACTAACATTCACAAGGAATAATCAAATTGTAGGCACTTTTAACAGGGACTTATGAGTTTTATAGCTTATATCACACAGCAATTAAAAAGAAAAGAAAAGAGGAAGAGAAGCAGGAGAAAGAGGAAGAAGAGGAGGAGAAAGAAGAAGAGGAAGTAGTAGGAGGAAGATAGGAACGGAGTGGAGCCACCCTGTTGAGTCAATCAGCCTGCAAGATTTGGGATCACCTTTTAAAAATGGTGTCCGTTTGTCCACTCCAAGCTCCCATTATCCAACATCTAAAGATCATAAAGTTCAAGGACAACCTGGACTACAGAGTGTGATTCTTCCTTAAGAAACAAAACAGTGGGTGGCAGTGACCCACGCCTGTAATCCCAGCTACTCAGCAGGCTGAGATCTGAGGATAAAGGTTCAAAGCTAACCTGGACAGGAAAGTCCATGAGATTCTCTTTTTTTTTTTTTGGGGGGGGGGGGGGGAGGTCCAGTCGTGGGGCCTGAACTCTGGGCCTGGGAGCTGTCCCTCAGCTCTTCAGCTCAAGTATAGCACTCTACCACTTGAGCCACAGCGCCACTTCCAGCTTTTTTCTTTTTGCTTATGTGGTGCTGAGGAATCGAACCCAGGGCCTCATGCATGCAAGGCAAGCACTCTACCACTGAGCCACCTTCCCAGCCCATCCATGAGATTCTTTTTTTTTGGGGGGGGGGTCTGGTCGTGGGGCCTGAACTCTGGGCCTGAGCGCTGTCCCTCAGCTCTTCAGCTCAAGGCTAGCACTCTACCACTTGAGCCACAATGCCACTTCTGTTTTTTTCTTATGTGGTGCTGAGGAATCGAACCCAGGGCCTCGAGCATGCAAGGCAAGTGCTCTACCACTGAGCTACCTTCCCAGCCCATCCATAAGATTCTTTATCTTCAGTAAACTACTTAGAAAAAGCTGGAAGTAGTGGGGTGCCAGTGGCTCATGCCTATAATCCTACTTACTCAGGAGGCTGAGATCTGAGGATCATGGTTCAAAGCCAGCCTGGGGAAGGAAAGTTCGTGAGACTCTTAGAAAACCAGAAGGGTGGCTGTGGCTCAAGTACTAGAGGGCAAAAGAGCTGAGGGACAGCACCCAGGCCCAGCATTGGAGAAGGAAGGAAGGAAGCAAGAAAGGAAGGGAGGAAGGGAGGAATGGAGGGAGGGAGGGAGGGCAAGAAAACAATCTCAGCAAACCAGATTGACCCTAATGAAGAGTTGAAGAGGGATGCCATGGTGTCCTGAGGAGTTAGGAGGCAGCAGGCATGGCGCAATGGTGGCAGGGGTGGAGGGGCCTAAATAAGGTCATGGTTAGGCAGGGAGGGTCACGGGGAGAGTTCAAAGAGTCTGGAGAGTTGCAGGTACAGGTCGGGCAGGTCGGGGAACCTATTGTCTAAGTCCCCGCCCCATCTGCCCGTCACCTGCGGGTGGGGTGTGGGGAAGTGAGTGGCTTCCAAGTGGATTTCACCTCTAGAACTTTCGGAAAGTCCCCGGCCAAAATGTCGAGGTGGACCCAGTATCCATATTTCAACCCAGCAGCCTGCGCAGCTTTTTGACAAGGCGGGGTGACCGTGGCGACCACGTCAAATACAGAGAGCTTCCCAGCCTTCCGAGCGGCCCCCTTGGCGGGCTGTCCCCTCCCGGCGTGTCCTGTGGCCCGTGTCCACGCTGGGTGATTCCTCTGACCTTGGTGAGCTCCCAGGCAACCCCCAGCACCGCATCCTCGTGGGGCCCTGGGAAGCTGTGGGGCCCGTGTAGCCCCGCCCTATCACAGCCAGGCCCCGCCCCGCCCAGCCACGCCCACCATAGCCACGCCCCCGTCTACAGACACGCCCCTGTGGCCTCACCCACCACGGCGGTCACGTCCCCGCCTCAGTCTATCTGGAACCCCTTCTGCCCCAGGGTTCCCTGGGGAAGGGGGAGTCCCCACCGCCACAGCTGCTGTGGTCTCCGGGCTCCTGGGGAGGTTGACTCCCACTTCCAGGTCCAGGAAAAAGCAAATGACTCAGGTCAGTCCCCGAAATTCACCTGTGGCCCTGGGGATTGGCTCAAACACGGACACGTGACCCAAGGTAGTCTGGAGAGGGTTGGTTCTGATGTTTTCTAGAATTACCAAAGAATGGAGCGTGGGATGTAGCTCAGGGGGCAAGTCCTGGGTTCAATCCAGTACCAAAAAAAGAGAGAAAGAAAGGAATCGGGCACTGGTGGCTCATACCTGTAATCCTGGCCACTCAGGAGGCTGAGATCTGAGGATCACAGTTCACAGCCAGCCTGAGCAGGAAAGTCCGTGAGACTCTGATCTCCAATAAACCACTCAGAAAAGCTGAAGTGGTTCTGTGGCTCAAGTGTAGAGCCCTCTCCTTGAGCTGAAGAGCTGAGGGACAGTGCCCAGCCCCAGAGTTCAAGCCCCACAACTGACAAAAAGAGAGAAAGAGAGGAAAGGAAAGGAAGGAAAGGAATCGGGCTCCCGTAGCTCATGCCATAATCCTAGCTACTCAGGGGGCTGAGATCTGAGGATCGCAGTTCAAAAACTCTTATTTCCAATTAACCACCAGAGAATTGGAAGTGGTACTGTGGTTCAAGTGATAGAATGCTAGCCTTGAGCTGAAGAGCTCAGGGACAGCACCCAGGCCCAGAGTTCAGGCCCCACGAGTGACAGAAAAGAAAAGAAAAGGGGCTGGGAAGGTGGCTCAGTGGTAGAACACTTGCCTTGCATGCATGAGACCCTGGGTTCGATTCCTCAGCACCACATAAGAAAAAAGAAGCCAGAAGCGCTGTGGCTCAAGTGGTAGAGCGCTAGCCTTGAGCTGAAGAGCTGAGGGACAGCGCCTAGGCCCAGAGTTCAGGCCCCATGACTGGACCCCCCCCCCAAAAAAAAAAGAAAAAAAGAAAGAAAGAGAGAAAGGAAGGAAGGAAGGAAGGAAGGAAGAGAAAAGACACCCCCCCCCAAAAAAAAAGTAAAGAAAGAAAAAGTGGGCTAGGAGGGTGGCTCAGTGGTAGAGTGCTTGCCTAGCATGCATGAAGCCCTGGGTTCAATTCTCAGTACCACATACACAGAAAAAGCTGGAAGTGGCACTGTGGCTCCAGTGGTAGAGTGCTAGCTTCGAGCAAAAGAAGCTCAGGGACAGTGCTCAGATCCTGGATTCAAGCCCCAGGATTAGCAAAAAAAAAAAAAAAAAGTGTCCTTGCTGTACCTGCTGCTGGCCTCATGAGCTACCTAGTTTAGGTAGAAGAAGCTTTTACTGGTGTGACTTGTACCTGGAATCCCAGCCCTCAGGAGGCAAGGCAGGAGGATCTTCTCTTAAAGCCTGGGCTACCTAAGGAGATGCTAATACAGAACACAGCTAATACAGAAGTCTAAGAGGCAGGAAGAGCACACTGACCTCCCTGAGAGTTTCTGGAGACATCCACACCTGAAGCTGGTACCACACTTACTCTGCAATCATGTGCTTCTGTGAACTCTCTTGATTTTAGTTTCTGCTGCTTGTAGTCAAATGCTGATGGCTCACACCTGTAATCCTAGCTACTCAGGAGGCTGAGATCTAAGAATGGGGGTTCAAAGCAGGAAAAGTCTGTGAGACTCTTATCTCCAATAAACCACTAGAAAACTAGAAGTGGCACTGTGGCTCAAGTGGTAAAACACTAGCCATGAGCACTAAAGCTCAGGGACAATGCCTAGGCTCAGAGTTCAGGCCTCAGGATTGATGCACACGCACGCATGCACACACAGACACACACACAAATAGTCTATCTGCAGGGCAGGTGGTGGAAGGCAGATCAACCCTGACTTTCAGCTTGGTTCACGCATTTCTCTCTGAACTAATGAATGTGTCCAGGGAGTGTAGCAATTGGTCAAATCCAAATTCATACCCATCTCTGGGACCAGGAATGAAATTAGCCTCCAAGCTGGGTGTCAATGGCTCACGCCTGTAAGCCTAGCTATTCAGGGGAATCAGAGGATTGTGGTTCAAAGGCAGCCTGGTCAGAAAAGTCCCCAGGAGGCTCTTATCTCCAATTAACTACTCAAAAACTGGAAGTGACCCTGTGGCTCAAAGTGGTAGAGTGCTCGTCTTGAGCAAAAGAGCTTAGGGACAGTGCCCAGGCCCTGAGTTCAAGCCCCACAACCAACAAGAAAAGAAAAGAAATTAGCCCTCCAAAACACATGGAACTGGGGCAGGAAGGGTAGAATCTATAAGGAAAATAAGCATTTGTTTCCAGAGAAGGAGGAGAATGAGTACTGTCAGGGAAACTCAGTAGACACAGCTATCCTAGGATTTCCCCTGGATTCAGGCACAGCAGAGTCCTGAGATGATAAAACAGATTTGGGGGAACTACTAAAGGATCCGTTCTCTGGTAGGATTAACTGTTCAAGTCAACAACTGTTTTAATTTACTGAGCACCTAATACATCCCAGACCCTATGCTTAATGCTAGAGAGTAATAACTCAGTAGAAAAGTCTATTAATCTTCAAAAGCTTAATGTTTATTCCATGAAAGATCATTCAAGTCCCACAGCTCTGAGATTAAATTACACACCACTAATTAGAATATCCATGATCTTTCTAAATCACTTGTCATTTCAGAGAATTGGTGAATTGCAGGCCAAGCAAAAACAGTCACATGAGTCACATGACTCACCTCCCACCCCACCACCACCACCAGGCTACTGGGATATTTGGCTGAGACTTTGACCTTGACTGGCTCAAGTCAGTACTCCAAGGAAAGAAAGAGCTGGGTGGTTTGCTGCCCAGGGCTGCTTGAGGAGCTGCACCCCGAACTGTCTGCGTCACTCTAAGAGTGTGTCATTGTTCAAAAGGGTAAACATCAACCACAAATTAATGACTTTTACGTAGGATTTTAAAACCAACAAAACCAGCTTTTTAACAGAACACATAAAATGAAATATAAGCCTTTTTCTGTAGGAAATTTTAATCTCTGGGCACTTTTTAAAGTGGTGTTGTTAAATGTTGTTGTTTCTTGTTGAGATAAGGTCTTTCTTTCTTTTTTTTTTTTTTCTTGGGTCTGGTCGTGGGGCCTGAACTCTGGGCCTGGGCGCTGTTCCTCAGCTCTTCAGTTCAAGGCTAGTGCTCTACCACTTGAGCCACAGCGCCGCTTCCGGCTTTTTTCTTTTTTCTTTTTTTATTTGGGGGGGGGGGTCCAGTCATGGGGCTTGAACTCTGGGCTTGGGCACTGTCCCTCAGCTCTTCAGCCTATGGCTAGTGCTCTACCACTTGAGCCACAGCACCACTTCCGGCTTTTTTCTTTTTTCTTATGTGGTGCTGAGGAATGGAACCCAGGGCCTCGAGCATGCAAGGCAAGTGCTCTACCACTGAGCCACCTTCCCAGCCCGAGAGAGATAAGGTCTTTCTAGGCTGCCCAATCTGGCCTCAAATTCCAGATCCTCCTGCCTCAGCCTCCTCCAGAGTGCCGAGATTACAGCATCTACAACCACATCTGGCTTTAAACATTTTTTGTTGTTTCATCAAAAAATACTAGGATTACTCAATACTGTTTGTAAGAGAAGGAGCCACATCATTTTTCTCATACTTCTACTCTGCCACTGTTTCCCTTCCTATATTAGAATTATTGGATATCGGGGCTAGGAAGGAGGCTTAGCGGTAGAGCGCTTGCCTTACATGCATGAGGCCCTGGGTTCGATTCCTCAGCACCACATAAGCAAAAAAGAAAAAAAGCTGGAAGTGGCTCTGTGGCTCAAATGGTAGAGCGCTAGCCTTGAGCTGAAGAGCTGAGGGACAGCACCAACGACCAGAGTTCAGGCACCACGACCGGACCAAAAAAAAAAAAAAAAAGAAAAGAAAGAAAAAAAAAGAAAGAAAGGAAGGAAGGAAGAAAGAAAGAAAAAAGGATTATTTGATATCAACTAGATAAAGACGAGTGAGGTTAACACTTCAGCCAATCTCTGTGCATTAGTGGGCTTGGTACCATGGAAAACATACTATTTTGCAGGATAGTTCAGGATTTAGAACCATTTTCCTTCCTTCCTTCCTTTCTTTCTAGCACTTGAGCTACAGCTCTACTTATGACTTTTTCTTTCTTTTTTCTTTTTCTTTTTCTTTTTTTTTTTTTTTTTTTGGTCAGTCATGAGGCCTGAACTCTGGGCCTGGGTGGTGTCCTTCAGCTCTTCAGCTCAAGGCTAGTGCTCTACCACTTGAGCCACAGTGCCACTTCTGGCTTTTTCTGCTTATGTGGTCTGAGGAATTGAACCCAGGGCCTCATGCATGCAAGGCAAGCACTCTACCACTGAGTCACCTTCCCAGCCCTTACTTCTGATTTTTTTTTGGTAATTAGAGATAAGAATCTCAGAAAATTTCCTGCCCAGGCTGGCTTTGAACCAGGATCCTCAGATCTCAACCTGCTGAGGATTACAGGCTTGACCAGCACTCAGCAGCATTTGTGTTTTAAAATCATATAAATGTCAGGTTCCTCAAAACCTGGATCCAAGGCTGGGAAGGTGGCTCAGTGGTAGAGTGCTTGCCTTGGATGCATGAAGCCCTAGGTTGGATTCCTCAGTACCACATAAACAGAAAAAGCCAGAAGTGGTGTGGTGGCTTAAGTGGTAGAATGCTGGCCTTGAGCAAAAGAAGCTCAAGGACAGTGTCCAAATCTTGAGTTCAAGCCCCAGGACTGGCAAAATAAAATAAAATAAAACAAACCTGGATCCACCCCTCTCTGATGGGAGCGGGTCTAGTGGAGGCCACTGGTGTGCTGAGGACCTGTCCTGCCATGAGGAAATATCTTTTTGTCTTTATCCACTGTTCCTGTGAAAGCCTACACTGCTGAATGTCAAGCTGGTTTTTTGTTTGTTTGTCAGTCATGGGCTTGAACTCTGGGCCTGGGCGCTGTCCCTCAGCTCTTCAGCTCAAGGCTAGCACTCTACCACTTGAGCCACAGCGCCACTTTCAGTTTTCTGGTGGTTGATTGGAGATAAGAGTCTCAGACTTTCCTGCCTGGGCTGGCTTTGAACCACAATCCTCAGATCTCAGCCTCCTGAGTTACTAGGATTACAGGTGTGAGCCACCAGTGCCTGGCAGAGCTGTGGTTTTAATGCTCAGGGAGGGAGGGCTGCACTGGCACACTGTACTGTTGTGTTGAAACGCTGGCAGAGATCAGGTGGACTCATTGCTGGTACCCAGGACAGCTCTTCTCTGGGAGTAACCAGGATCGCTGGAGCGCCCTCAGCTGTGGCCCTGGGGCCACACTTACAAACTAACAGACTTGTTTGGTTCTTTTTTTTCTTAAACCACAGGAGTACAAGTTTTTGCTTCTTCTTTTTGTTCTTTCAAAACATGCCAAGAAAAACAGAGCTGCCTTTAAAACCACCTTGCATCTATCAACCTTTGAAGCACTATGACTTAGCAAAAATAAATAGATAAATAAATAAAAACAACAAAACAAACAGTAAAACAATTTAAAAAAACTCTGCTTTGTGATAAACCAGATCCCCTCTGCTTGTCCAGTGCCGCCCTTTGCCCTTTACCACAAAAGGTGACTGAATGAGGCAATGGGCCTTATTTAATGGTAGAGCCATGCTATCTAATGCCCATGTGTTATCTCATTAGTGGTTCACTGAACCTCTCCCAGGAAGGTGAATGTACCCCGGTCCTCATTATGAAGATGAGGTTTGGAGAGGCTATGTGATTTTTTTCAAGGTCACAAAGCATATACGTGGTGAAATTGAGCTAGAATGAAAATGTGCCTGATTTGGGCTGGGAATGTGGCTCAGTGGTACAGTGCTTGCCTTGCCTGCATGAAGCCCTGGGTTCGATTCCTCAGTACCACATACACAAAAAAAGGTGGAAGTAACACTGTGGCTCAAGTGGTAGAGTGCTAGCCTTGAGCAAAAGAAGCTCAGGGACAGTGCCCAGGCCCTGAGTTCACACCCCAGGACTGCCAAAAATGGGGTGGGGGGGCTGGTTTAGGAGCCCATGCTGCTTCTGTTTCTGTGTGGCTTTCATCTTCTCCAGATTAGGTCAGACTCATTTATTATATGATTTTTTTTTTGATTGGTCATGGGGCTTGAACTCTGGGCCTGGGCGCTGTCCCTCAGTTCTTCAGCTCAAGGCTAGCGCTCTACCACTTGAGCCAGAGTGCCACTTCGGTTTTCTGGTGGTTAATTGGAGGTAAGAATCTCAAAGACTTTCCTGCCTGGGCTGGCTTTGAACTTCTATCCTCAGATCTCAGCCTCCTGAGTAGCTAGGATGACAGGCCTGAGCCACGGGTGCCCGGCTTGTTTCTTTTTGTTTTTGAGATGGAATCTGGCTTGTTCAGGTTGTCCTGAAACTCACTATATAGCTCACTATATAGGCCTTTAACTCCCTATCTTCATGCCTCAGCCTCCCAAGTGCCCAGGTTTGTTTATTTTGTTTTGTTTTGTTTGTTTTTTTGAGGGGAGGGATTAATAAACAGAAAAGGGGGCTGGGAAGTGGCTCAGTGGTAGAGTGCTTGCCTTGCATGCCTGAGGTCCTGGGTTCGATTCCTCAGCACCACATAAGCAGAAAAAGCCGGAAGTGGCACTATGGCTCAAGTGTAGAGCCTTAAGCTGAAGAGCTGAGGGACAGTACCCAAGCCCAGAGTTCAGCCTCATGACTGACAAAAATAAAAATAAACAGGCTGAAGAAAACAGAAACAAAGAACAAAAAGCAGTTGGCCACATCCAGCTTGCTTGCCCATAGGCAGGGTGGGGAGACAGCAGAGTAAGTGGCTGCCCACTATAGTCTGCCATCTTCCTTTGCTGCAGTGGTGGAGGGAGCTGGTGAGCAGGTTAAAACGGGTCTGTGGGGGAAATTCCACTGTTATCTTTTTCCTGACTTCTCAGGAAGTCAGATAAACAATTTAACTTTCAGGTTGCTGACTAGAGTGACTCCATTTTTATTTTTAGCCTGGCCTGTTGTGACCTGGTGCAAGAACTTAAGTCTGAAACCATGACCTTTTTTATTTGTTTCTTTTTGTTTTTGGAGGTACTGGGCTTTGAACTCAGGGCTACATACTTGCTAGGCAGGACCTCTACCACTCAAGCCATGCCCCCAGCTCTTTTGCTTTAGATATTTTCCAAATAGGGTCTCATGGTTTTGCCCAGGCTGACCTTGTACCTGGATCCTCCTACTTTTGTCTCTGTACAATTGGGATTACCCCCTGTAAGCTACCATGTCTAGTCTTTATGTATGTATGTATGTATGTATGTATGTATGTATGTATGTATGTATGTATGTATGAATATATATATTTATATAGTGCCAGTCCTGGAGATTGAACTCAAGGCCTCGCCTGTTCACTGTGCCTTAGCTTGTTCACTTAAAAGTAGTAGTTCTAATGCTTGAGCCACAATTCTACTTCCAGGTTTTTTGTGGTTGATTGGAAGTAACAGTCTTATGGTTTTCCTGCCCAGGCTGGCTTTGAACCATGATCCTCAGATCTCAGCTTTCTTGAATAGGTAGCTATACAGGTAAGAGCCATCAGTGCCTGGCTAGTCTGATTTTTTTGTTTTGTTTTGTTTTGTTTTTTGGGTCCAGTCGTGGGGCCTGAACTCTGGGCCTGGACACTGTCCCTCAGCTCTACAGCTCAAGGCTAGCGCTCTACCACTTGAGCCACAGCACCACTTCCAGCTTTTTTCTTTTTGCTTATGTGGTGCTGAGGAATTGAACTCATGGCCTCAGGCATACAAGGCAAGCGCTCTACCACTGAGCCACCTTCCCAGTCCCTAGTCTGATTTTTTTAAATTGCTTATAACTTAAAATATACTTTCCATGCTCAAATGTCCACAATAATTTGTGTATAACATTGTGCTTTTAAAAAACTCAGGGAGCTGTCAGGGTAGCTCAGTGGTAGAGTGCTTACCTAGCATGCATGAAGCCCTGGGTTCAATTCTTCAGTACCACGTACACAGCAAAAGCTCAAAGTGACTCTGTGGCTCCAGTGGTAGAGTGCTAGCTTCAAGCAAAAGAAGCCCAGGGACTGTGCTCAGGCCCTGAGTTCAAGCCCCAGGACTGGCAAAAAAAAAAAAAAAAATTCAGCACCTGAAATGTGGCTTAGTGCTAGAGTGCTTGCCTTGCATGCATGAAGCCCTGGGTTTGATTCCTCAGTGCCACATAAACAGAAAAAGCGGGAGGTGGTGCTATGAGTTAAGTGGTAGAGTGCTAGCCTTGAGCAAAAGGAGCTCAGGGACAGTGCCCAAGCTCTGAGTTCAAGCTCCAGACTGGCAGAAAAAAAAATCCGTTGTGTCAGACATTAGTGGAACATGTCTCTATTCATAAGTTCTCAGGAAGCTAAAATCAGGAGGACCACAGTTGGAGGCCAGTCCAAGCAAAAAGCTTTCCAGGCTCCATCTCAACAGAAAACTCTGGGTGTGGTGGCACGTACCATCATTGCAACTCTACTGGAAAAAGTAAATAGGAGGATCAGAGTCCAAGCCAGCCTGGATAAAAAGCAAGAGCCTCAAAAATAACTAGAGCAATCCGGGCACTGGTGGCTCACACCTGTAATCCTAGCTACTCAGGAGGCTGAGATCTGAAGATCAAAGCCAGGACTGACAAAAAAAATAAATAACCAGAGCAAAAAGGAGCTGGAGACATAGCTCAAGTGGCAAAGGGCCTGCTTAAAAATCAAAGAAGCATGAGTTCAAATGCTCCCCACATACTTTACTTTGTTGTTGTTGTTGTTATTGGTCATGGGGCTTGAACTCTGGGCCTGAGCTCTTCAGCTCAAGGCTAGCACTCTACAACTTGAGCAACAGTGCCACTTCCAGAATTTCACAGACTTTCCTGCCCGGGCTTGCTTTGAACCAAGATCCTCAGATCTCAGCCTCCTAAGTAGCTAGGGTTACAGGCGTGAGCCACTGGCACCCAGTTACTTTACTTTTGATATAAGCATTGCATACTTGTGCTGGGAAGGAGGCTCAGTGGTAGAGCGCTTGCCTTGCATGCATGAGGCCCTGGGTTCGATTCCTCAGCAGCACATAAGCAAAAAGAAAAAAGCCGGAAGTGGCAGTGTGGCTCAAGTGGTAGAGTGCTCGCCTTGAGCTGAAGAGCTGAGGGACAGTGCCCAGGCCCAGAGTTCAGGCCCCACGACCGGACCGCCAAAAATAAAACAAAAAATAAAGAATTGCATACTCTTCTTAATTGTCATGTTTTCTTGTGTCCATTTAATTTTTATCTAAACCAATTCCTGGCTTTAATCTTTCCTGACAGTGAGTCTTTGTTTTGTTTTGTTTTCCAGTTTATACCAATTCTATCTTGCACTTTGAATTTTCCTGCTTATTTCTACAAGTTTAGGCTTAGTTGAATAGTTTGGGGAAAATAATGCAAAGATAATATGTATGTGTGAATGATTGTTTTCAGAGTCAGGGTCTTTCTGGATAGCATAGGCTGGACTTGAACTTGAAAGCCTTCTGCTTCAGCCTCCTAAGTGCTGGCAGAAAAATGAGTTTGAAGCTTTTACCAGTGGATGGTCTGAAGGAGAGAGTTGACACCACTAAGAGGAACATGACTTTGCCCAAGGTCACATGGCTTTTTAGCTGATGACTCCAGAAACCACTTCTGCCCTCAGCATCCTTCTGTGCCAATGCATCTCTCTGTCACCCCTTTGGTATGCCACTTTTAATTTTGTTTTTGCTGGTGTGTATGTGTGTGTGTGTGTGTGTGTGTGTGTGTGTGTGTGTGTGTGTGTGCGCGCGCCAGTCCTGCGGCTTGAACTCAAGGCCTGGCTGGCACTGTTCCCGAGCTTCTTTTGTTCAAGGCTGGTGCTCTACCACTAGAACCATAGCTCTACTTCTAGCTTTTTCATGGTTAGTTGGAGAGAAGAGACTTTCTTGCCTATGATCCTCAGATCTCAGCCTCCTCAGTAGCTAAGATTAGAAACATGAGCCACCAGGGTCCAGCCCCTTTAACTTTTCTTGGTTTTCTCTTTTTGCTGGGTGGTGAAGGCTGGAAGCGGCTCTTAGAATGGAGAAGATGAGAGACCTCAGCCAGCATTTCCAGGCTTTTGTTGCCAAGAAAGCGTTCAAGCCCACAACACAGGAAAGAACTGGAAGTTTTATCACAGAGCGTAAGTATACACTCCAGTGGCTTTACAAGAGTCCCACTGAAGAATTTTGAGTACTGGTTTACAGGCTTTTTTTTTTTTTTTTTTTTTGCCAGTCCTGGTGCTTGAACTCAGGGCCTGGGCATTGCCCCTGAGCTCCTTTTGCTCAAGGCTAGCACTCTACCACTTGAGCCACAGCACCACTTCCAACTTTTTCTGTTTATGTGGTACTGAGGAATCAAACTCAGGGCTTCATGCAAGCTAGGCAAGCACTCTACCAATAAGCCACATCTCCAGCCCTTACAGGCAAATTTTAATGGAGAGGAGGATTAGTCAAGAAGAAGGGTAAAGCCAGGTACCAGTGTCTCAAGCCTGGAATCCTAGTTACTCTGAGAATCTTACTTCAAAGCCAGCCTGGGGAAGGAAAGTCCATGAGACTCTTACCTCCAGTAAACCACCAGAAAACTGGAAATGGTGCTGTGGCTTAATGGTAGAGTGTTTGCCTTAATCTGAAGAGCTCAGTGACAGGGCCCAGGCCCAGAGTTCAAGCCTCACCACTGGCCAAAACAAAAAAAGGGAGAGGGGGATGGGTCAGAGGTCAATGGCTCACTCCTGTAATCCTAGCCACTCAAAAGGCGGAGATCTGAGGATTGAGGTTCAAGGCCAGTTGGGACAGGAAAGTCCATGAGATTCTTATCCCCAAATACCTCCCCCTTTCAAGCCCCTCCCCCAAGCAAAAAAGCCAGAAGTAGAGCTGTGGCACAAGTGGTAGAACTCTAGCCTTGAGCAAAATAGTTTAGGGACAGGGCCCCAAGCCCCAGGTTTGGTACAAAAATAAATAAATAAATAAATAAATAAATAAATAAATAAATTACAGAGAATAGGTAAGTTTTTTTCCTTGTATGAAGTTATAATCTCTCCAAGAGGACACATATGGAAACCCTGCTAGTCTATAGGAAGAAGTGGTATGCAGAGAGAGTATGGAAAGAAGACTTTCACCCCCAACCATTTGCCCCACAGGAATCTTGACACTCCCTATTACCTAGTCTCAGTAAACAAACAGGGTCCAGTCAGATTTAGTAGATAAACACAGACATTGTGACCTATCGGAAGAGCTACTGATTCCTTTTGTAGCTTTGATCACAAATCTGTAACTCTGGTTGCTTTTGTCTATCAGAGAACTTTTATTATCTGTCTTGCTGCCCAGGAGCAGGTGTGGTTTACCATTCCTTGCCTGGGGATTAATAGAGAGACCCAGCTTGATAAGTGTAACGAATCCTTATTTGTTGAAAGGACTGAGGTAGGGAGGAGTTTTGGATAAAATTACCTGGGAGGGGCTGAGAATGTAGATTAGTGGTAGAGTCCTTGCCTACCATGCGTTAAGCCCTGGTGGGTTCCATTTCTCAGCACCACAGAAAAAGCCAGAAATGGTGCTGTGGTTCAAGTGGTAGAGCACTAGCCTTGAGCAAAACAGAAGCTCAGGGACAGTACCCAGGACTGGCAAAAAATAAATAAAATACAAAATTACCTGGGGTTTTGGAGCTGCACACTGGAGTTCCAGACCTGCTTGCTACTGGAATCTCCGGGTCATCTGGGTCTAAGTACTCTCCAAGTCTGGGCACACTCTGCATCCACCTCCTTTCCTTTGCTTGTGACTACTTGACCTTGAGCCAGTGGGGTGCTGCTGAGTGCCCTGTGAAGAGAGCAAATTGGATCTGGGCTTGGCCAGCTTCAGCCATTCCTGTCCTATCTGCATTCTTTTTTGTCTTTTTTTTTTTTTTTTTTTTTTTGTCTGTCCTGGGGCCTGAACTCTGGGCCTGGGCGCTGAGCCTCGGTTCAAGGCTCAAGGCTAATGCTGTATTACTTGAGCCGCAGTGCCACTTCTGGCACTGTGCTTATGTGATGCTGAGACATCAAACCCAGGGCCTCCTGCATGCAAAGCAAGCGCTCTACCACTGAGACACCTTCCTAGCTCCTGGAATTTTAAAAAAATTGTCCTGAGGTATATACACAATGAAATTCTATGTCTCTATCAGAAAGAATGACATTGCCCCATTTGTTAGGAAATGGAAAGACTTGGAAAAAATTATATTAAGTGAAATAAGCCAGGCCCAAAGAAACATAGGTCCCATGGTTTCCCTTATTTGCAATAACTAGTATATGTCTGAGTCAAGCAGAAAAGGTCAGATAAGTTGATGTTAGAGGAATGAACCCCAAGATAAGTATCCAAATGTTTTTTTTTCTTTCATGCAATTGTTTCTAACATATTTATAAGATGATTTCTATGTTGCTTTGTATGTCCCTCCCTCACGGTATAACCCCTGCTTTCACTGTATTTGATGTTGGTATAATTTGTGGAGGGGAAGGGCAAAAACAAATCATTTAACTAGGGATACAGGTGGACCCATTGCAACAATGAGATGTACAAGTTGTTATGTCGAAAAATGAACTTTACAACTTTGGTGGGGTGGGGGGAGGATGGGAAGGGATGGGAAGGGGAAACAAAGAAGAGGCAACAATGCTTGATAAGAAATATACTCATTATCTTGCCCATGTAACTGTAACTCCTCTGTAAGGTATTCTCACAATTAAAAAAAAATTGTTCTGAGGATGGAGCCCAGACAAGTGTCTACCATTGAGCTCATACTAGGGCTTGAACTCAGGGCCTGGATGCTGTCCCTTAGCTTTTCTGCTCAAGGCTGGTGCTCTACCACCTGAGCCACAGCTTTACTTCTGCTTTTGTTTCCAGTTCCCTTGGTTATATACCAGAAGTGTAATGGCTGGGTCATGCGGGTCTTCCACCGTTTGCTTTTGTCACAGCTAGATTGTTTTCCAAAGCAGCTGCATTGTACTGAGGCTCTTGGGGTTATGGTGGGCCCTATGCTAGTGGGGAGCTTCCAGTGACCAGAGTTGATAACTCACTCAGGGCTTAGGGAAGAGTGGTTCATGCTGGAGGTGTGGAGGATTTCTACCTGTCGCTGAGTCCCTTCTGGGAAGGCAGCAGCAGCTAATCAGCAGCCTCCAAGAAGGAGGAGCTTCACAGGGTGACCTCCTGTCACCTCTATCAGCTTGGCCTTTCTCGAATACTCTTGAGTGTGGTCTTACCTTTAGGCCTTTGCGCATGCTCTGACCACGTTGTTACTGCCTCTCAGGAGTCTGGTGTACTAAGGTATGTCAGCCTCCATTCTGTTGTGTCATCTTGTGTTCCCTCCCCTTCCTCTTCTTCTGCCCTGCTTTCCCCTCCCTTTTTCATCTCTCCTTCCCTTGCTTTCACCTCCCCTGTTCCCTGTCCCTGTCCTTGTCCCTCTCATTTCCAGCTTTGTTTTGCTATGTTAGCCCAGGCTGACCTCAAACTCACAATCCTCCTGCCTCAGCCTCCACACGGCAAGAACTACAGGCTTGTGCCATACCATACCTGGCTTGTAGCATTTCTTTAAAAGCAGTTACCACTTTCTGATAGGATTTATTTATTTGTGCCCTTTGGATTATCTGTCTCCCTTTCCAGTCCCTCCATCTATTAGAATCTGCGAGTGCCAGCTGTCTTGCCACCCATCCATCTCTACCCTAGCATCCATGTCAGGGATTATGCCATGGTTATAAAGGAAATGAAGGTGTTACTGAGGACGTTTGCTGTTTGGTGCTGGGGATAGAACAGGGCCTTGTGCATGCTAGGCAAGAGCCCTCCACCCCATCTGAGAGGATGGTTTTCATGTAAACAGTCCATGGTCTGAGAGTTCAGGGTCCCCCTACCCTTTTTTAGCCTGCTGACCCTCTCCTCCTGTAGGCGGTTCTGTGCTGTGGTTTTAGATAGGATGAACCAAGGCTCCATTTCCTGTCCTTGTGTCTGTCAGCATTTCTACTCAAGTCTCTGGTATCAGTTCATACTTGCTTCCTTGGGTTTTTAGTTTTTGTTTTGTTTTTGGCATATGGGACTGTCCCTTAC
Source organism: Dipodomys merriami (assembly GCF_024711535.1). Lineage (NCBI taxonomy): Eukaryota > Metazoa > Chordata > Mammalia > Rodentia > Heteromyidae > Dipodomys > Dipodomys merriami. The sequence goes on from NW_027205492.1 coordinate 6,639,702, forward strand.
TTTCTTGTGAACTCTGTTATTCATGCGAAAGGCTTTGTTCTCTTTTCCCCAGAATTTAGATGATTTGGGAGTAGGGACAGGATATTTTAGGTGAACTACTGGGCTGTGTTTGCTGGAAATGGATTGCATTCAGTTTGCTTTTTCTCTACTTTTATTTTTATTGTGAGATACACAGTCTGGCTCTTGCTCCAGAGTTCAGGCTGGCCTGGAGCTTGGATTCTTCTGCCTCAACCTTCTAGGTGCTGGGATTACAAGCACATACCACCACACTGGACATCTGTCTTTTTCTCTATGTGAGTCTAGCTGCTCCTATTCCCTCAGCTTCAAATCCTTTTATGACCCAGCTGACTCATCCCAAATGGACATGAGACAGGTTATGCGAGGTTCCCCTTTGGTCAAATTGTGTGTGTGTGTGTGTGTGTGTGTGTGTGTGTGTGTGGTGTGAAGGGGCTTTAACTCAGGGCCTGGGTACTGCCCATGAGGTTCTTGAGGATTTTTTTTGGGGGGGGGTCTAGTCATGGGGCTTGAACTCTGGGCCTGGGCGCTGTCCCTCAGCTCTTCAGCTCAAGGCTAACACTCTACCACTGAGCCACAGCGCCACTTCCGGCTTTTTTCATTTTGCTTATGTGGTGCTGAGGAATCGAACTCAGGGCCCCATGCAGGCAAGGCAAACACTCTACCACTGAGCCACCTTCCTAGCCCCTTGAGTTTTTTTTTGCTCAAGGCTAGTGCTCTACCACTTAAGTCACAACTCCACTTCCAGCTTTTTGCTGGTTCATTGGAGATAAGAATCTCATAGACTTTCCTGCTTGGGTTGGCTCAGAGCTATGATCCTAAGATCTCAGCCTCCTGAGTAGCTAGGATGACAGGCCTGAGCCACCAGTGCCCCAGCCTTGGTCAGATATTCAGGTATTTTTGTGACAGCTGTCTCACAGAACACGGACCATCTTGCATTGGCTGCCTTTGAGAGACTGCCACCTGTGACCCAACCAGCTGTAGCCTGAGCAGAAGCTGACAAGCACCGGTGGACAGGGGGTATGATTGAGGTGCAGATGTGTAGAGAGGCATGTCAAAAGAAGCTGTCTGAACAATTAATGAATGCTTAAAAATACAATACAATAAAAGTTCGTTAAAACTTCAAGAAGGAAGGAGGCCGGTGGCTCACTCCGTCATCCTAACTACTCAGGAGATTAAGATCTGAGGTTCGTGGTTGGAAGCTAGCCCAGGCAGAAAAGTCTATGAGACTCTTATCTCCAATGAACCAGCAAAAAGCTGGAAGTAGAGCTGTGCCTTAAGTGGTAGAGAAACATTAGATTTGAATAGAAAAATCTAAGGGACAAGGCCCAGACCCTGAGTTCAAGCCCCAGTATGCCACAGAAGAAAAAGGGGAGGAAGAGGAGGAATGGAGGAAGAGGGGAAGGCTGAAGCTCAGGGGGCATGACAGCGACTTCTGCCCTTTTACCTTTTGCCAAAGGCCTGAGGGTAGGGCCGACTCCATGTCTAAAGTACTTGCACTGAGCAGGCTCTGCCAGGCAGCTGATGGGTAGCAGCCAGAGGGCTGTGGGGTTTCTAAGCCGGTCTCAGCGTGGCTCAGGCATTCATCTGGGCATGGACATTTTTTCGTGCCTCCACACGTCCAATCCTCCAAGGCTCCAACTCTGTAATTACTCAATAATTGGAAAAGAGTTTATGCCTTTAAATAAGATCACTGTCATTACTTTAAAAATGCAACTTCATGTTTTTTGGTGTGTGTGTGTGTGTGTGTTTAAAGAAACTCTGTAATTCTAGGACTGGAGTCAGCCAACCTTTAAAAGCCTTGAGACACTCCATGATGGGGAGTCATGTAGTCAGCCAATAGAACATAAGCAAATGGCTCAATAGGGACCAGGATAAAGAGCTGTCTGAAAACTGTGAATGAAAGGGAAAGTAGTATGTGTAGCATGCACATATATGCATAGAGAGAGAGAGAGAGACAGACAGACAGACAGACAAAGACAGAGACTAAGACAGAGAAAAAGAGCTACTAACAGTACCACGATTTGAACTAAGGGTTTCATGTTTTCTTTCTTTTTTTTTTTTTTTTGTCGGTCATGGGGCTTGAACTCTGGGCCTGGGCGCTGTCCCTCAGCTCTTCAGCTCAAGGCAAGCGCTCTACCACTTGAGCTACAGTGCCATTTCCGGTTTTCTGGTGGTTTATTGGAGATAGGAGTCTCAAGGTCTCTCCTGCCCGGGCTGGCTTGAACTGAGATCCTCAGATCTCAGCCTCCTGAGTAGCTAGGATTACAGGCGTGAGCCACCAGCGCCCGGCGAAGGGTTTCATGTTTTCTAAGCAGGTACTCTATACCATCTCAGCAGGCCAATATATATATATATATATATATATGTATGTATGTATATATATATATATATATATGCACACATATATATATATTTATATTTACATTGCCAGTCCTGGGACTTGAACTCAGGGCCTAGGCACTGTCCCTGAGCTTCTTTTGCTCAAAGCTAGCACTCTACCACTTGAGCCACAGTGCCACTCCCAGCTTTTTCTGTTTATGTGGCACTGAGGAATTGAACCCAAGACTTCATGCACGCTAGGCAAGCACTCTCCCACTAAGCCACATTCCCAACCCAGTCAGTGGTTGTGTTCTTAATGTCTGATGTGCTATGGATTAGGTGTATACAACCTATTTTGACTTGAGATAATATTTTTGATAGGTTTATCAGAACATGATTCCATTGTAAGTTGAGAAACTCCTTGTATCTTTTACATACATACTGAAAAATAAAAGGTTATCATTGACACTGGGCATGGTAGTTCATGCCTGTAATCCCAGCATTCCACGAAGCTGAGGCAGGAACATCTTGTAGCAAAAAAGATCCAGAATTGTTTTAAGAGAGCCAGCCCAGGCTCCTTAGCAAAACCTGCCTCAAACAACAACAACAATGGCAATAGATACTGCTTCTGAGAGAGGAAGTGGGTTAGTGAGAACTTTTCTGGCTTTTCTTTGTATAATCTGAAAAGGAATAAAGAGGAAGGGAAGGAAAATCTAAGTATCTCCAAGCCAACCTGGGAAGAATTGCCTGCTCAAGTTGCTCTCCAGAGTGGGGTAAAGATTCTTCTGGTCCTGGTCCTGCCCAGTTGCCACCTGGGCCATCATAAGTCATGGTCTTCCCACAGGTGTGTCTCTTTTTCCACTTGAATTTGCCGTTGAGAGGTAGTAGTTTCTTAGTTCTGGGCTGGCTTGTAGCTCAGTGGTGCATAAAGTGCTTAGATTGTGTGAAACCCTAGGTTTAGTCTTAGAAAATATCATATACAAATAGACATGTAAATACACATATAAATACCAAGGATGAGGGTGTCCAGTATGGTGTTGAACTCCTGTAATCCCAGGCACTCTAGAAGCAGAGTGTTTGCCTACCTACTGCACAGTCCTACGTTCAGACCTCAGTACTGCCAGTATAAATAAATTAAGTAAATAAAATAAGCAAATACCAAGCTTGTCAGGGCCGAGGGCAGGGCTCCGTGAAAAGCACTTGCCTAGCATGCGCAAGGCCCTGGATTTGACACCTCTCAATACTACACACACACAAAAATAAATAAAACAAAATAGTAATTTAAAAAAAGAATGTGGAGGCTGAATGTGTTGCCTTCTTAGCTATGTTGTTAAACCTGTGGCTGTAAATCACAGTGACAAGTAAATTTAACATAGAGATTCTATGTTTACACTTGTAACTCTTTCTATATTTGAGATAAAAATTTTGAGAGGCAATACAAGGACTCTGCAATCCTTGTGAAACAATTATATTATTAAGACAGGAGAAAAAATATATATAACATTATATATACTCTTGTTTGCCTAAGAAGCCACCCACGCACATGTGCATGCACACACACACACACACACACACACACACACACACGGTTGTGTAATGAGATGGTGACAGTGGTTTCCCTGGAAACAGAAGGCTGTGGAATGGTATGGGGAGAGATTGATGTTTCACTGTTTACCTCTCTATACTTTTTGGGTATTTATGTATTTACACTGCTGAGGTTGAACCCAGGGACCCATACACAGTAGGTAAGTGCTCTACTGAGCCACAACCTTTTCTCCCCTTTAAACCTTAACATTTTTGGGTTTCAAGTCTGTTATAGTTCAGATCTTAAAGATGTCCACTGCCAGGTGCTGGTGGCTCACACCTGTAATCCTAGCTACTCAGGAGGCTGAGATCTGAGGATCATGGTTCAAAGCCAGCTCTGGCAGGAAAGTCCGTGAGACTCTTATCTCCAATCAACCACCAGAAAACCAAAAGTAGCACTGTGACTCAAGTGGTAGAGTGCTCACCTTGAGCTGAAGAGCTGATGGAGAGTGCCAGGTCCAGAGTTCAAGCCCCAACAAAAAAAGAAAAAAAAAAAAAGGTGTCCACATTCTACATTCTTGGTTGTGTGCCAGCTGGCCGGTGGGGCCTAATGGTAGGAAGTTGCTGGGGGAGGAGGGGCGCGAGACCTCAGAGTGGTCACATGGAGGGTCATGTCCTCAAAAAGGGGGGAGGGGTCCAAGGAGTGGTTGCTTTTCCTGCTCTGAGATGAAGTTTCTTCTGCCACATGCTTCTTTCCATGATATGCTGCCTGGCCACAGGCCCCAAAGCAATGGTGGTGGTAGTGGTGGAGAGGGTAGAAGTGACCAGCAAGGCTCTGAAACTGGCCCAAAATAAACCTCCTCTCCTTTTTAAGATTTGTTGTTGTTGTTTTCTTTTTGACAGGCAGGGCCTCCCTCTGTGGCTCAGGCTGGCCTGGAAATTGCAATTCTGCTACAGCTTCCTAAATGCTGGAATTACAGATTTACAATGCCATGCCAGTAAAACCCACCCTTTTAAAGTATACACTTCAGTGTTTTTTTGAGGGGGCAGGATTACCCTCACTATTTAAGTTAAAATCATTTCACCACCTCAAACAGTAAACTTCCCCATCCCCCTGTCATTTGGCAATCACTACATCACTAACTTATTTTCTGGTCTTTTTTTTTTTTTTTTTTTTTGCCAGTCCTAGGGCTTGAACTCAGGGCCTATGCTCTGTCTCTGAGCCTCTTTGTGCTCGAGGCTGGCACTGTACCACTTGGGCCACAGAGCCACTTCCAGCATTTTTTAATAGTTTATTGGAGATAAGAGTCTTGGGCTGGGAATGTGGCTTAGTGGTAAAGTGCTTGCCTCGCATGCATAAAACCTAGGTTCAGTTCCTCAGTACCACATACAGAAAAGGCTGGAAGTGGCATTGTGCCTCAAGTGGTAGAGTGCTAGCCTTGAGCAAATAGAAGCTCAGGGACAGTGCCCAGGCCCTGAGTTCAAGCCCTAGAACGGGCAAAAAAAAAAGTCTCTGGTACTTTTCTGCTTGAGCTGGCTTCAAACCACGATCCTCAGATCTCAGCCTCCTGAGTTGCTAGGACTATAGACGTGAGCCACCAGTGCTTGGTCTATTTCTAGCTTTCTTTTTTTTCTTTCTTTCTTTTTTTTTTTTTTGCCAGTCTTGGGGCTTGAAAAAAGGGCCTGGGCACTGTCCCTGAGCTTCTTTTGCTCAAGGATAGCACTCTATTACTTGAACAACAGCACCACTTCTGGACTTTCTGTTTATGTGGTACTGAGGAACTGAACCCAGGGTTTCATGCATGCTACGCAAGCACTCTACCACTAAGCCACATTCCTGCCTGGCCTATTTCTTATGCTGGTTCTTTTTGTTTGTTTTGTTGTCAGTCCTAAGGCTTGAACTCTGGGCCTGGCTGCTGTCACTGATCTCTTCAGCCTGAAGATAGAGTTCTGCCACTTGAGCCACAGCTCCACTTTCAGTTTTCTGGTGGTTTATTGGAGATAAGAGTCTCATGGACTTTCCTGCTGGTGCTAGCTTTGAATCACTATCGTCAGATCTCAGCCTCCTGAGTAGCTAGGATTATAGGCGTGAGCCATAGGCGCCCAGCTTCTGGTTCTTATTTGTGTATTTGATTTTGGTGCTGGGAACTCAGGGCCTCATACAGGTTCTATGGCTAATCTGCCTCCCCGCCCCAAGCAAATTGTCTATTCTGATTATTTGTATAAATCAAGTCATGTAATGTGTGACTGGCTTCTTCTACTTAGCATAATGCTTTGCATTGTGATGCTGTGTATCAGAATTTCTTTCCTTTTTCTGGCCAACTAATATTCCATGGTGTGGAACAGGTAAACCACTGTGTGCAATGGCTCACCAGTTGGGGTTTATTGGGATAATACTTCTGGGCTGTTATGAATGATGATTCTGTGAACATTTCTGCTGGTATTTGTGTAGGCGGTCTTCAGTCCTCCTGGACAATTGCCTGGATCTTAAGGCATCTCTGCATCCAGCTCTTCTCCCAGCTGGCTGTGCTATTTTCCAGTCTCACCCACAATGTATGGAAGTTCTGATTTTTTTCCCCACATCATGCCAACACTTCCCTCCCTCCCCCCATTTATGTGGTACTGAGGAACTGAACCCAGGGCCTCGTGCATGCTAGACAAGCACTGTACCGCTAAGCCACATTCTCAGCCTGTGCCAACACTTTTTATTTGAGCCATCCCACAATGGGTACTCTTGAATTCGGGGCCTGGGTGTTGTCCCTCAGCTCAAGGCGAGTGCTCTACCACTTGATCCACAGTGCCAATTCCGGTTTTCTGAGTGGTTTACTGGAGATAAGAGTCTCACGGCTCAGGCTGGCTTTGGACCTCGATCCACAGATCTCAGCCTCCTGAGTAGCTAGGATTACAGGCATGAGCCACCGGCGCTTGGCTTCACAATGGGTACTTTTTTTTTTTTTTTTTAATACATTTGATAGTAAGCTAATTCCCCTCCCCCATTAGTACATTGAATGTCTCAGAAAACAAACTGGGCACTGGTGCTCATACCTGTAATCCCAGCTACTCAGGAGGCTGAGATCTGAGGATACTGTGTTGAAGCCATCTGGGTCAGGGAAGTCCATGAGACTGTAATTTCTCTCTCTCTCTCTCTCTCTCTCTCTCTCTCTCTCTCTCTCTCTCTGTCTGCCAGTCCTGGGGCTTGAATTCAGGGCATGGGCACTGTCCCTGAGCTTCTTTTGCTCAAAGCTAGCACCACAGCACCACTTCTGACTTTTTCTGTGTATGTCATGCTGAGGAATCGAACCCAGGGCTTTATGCATGCAAGGCAAGCACTGTACCACTGAGCCACCTTCCCAGCACAAGACTGTAATTTCTAATCACCAAAGAGTCAGAAGTGGAGCTATGGTTCAAGTGGTAGAGCACCAGCCTTGAGTGGAAAAAGCAAAGGGGCAATGCCCAGGTCCTGGGTTCAAGGCCCCCCCCCCATTCACACACATACACCCATAGCAAATAAACCAATCAACTAGCAAGGAGTTGGGCTTCAAATTCTTCCATCCATGGAGAGACACTTACAGGTCATAGGGCAGGACAATTCCCCTGCAGCCAATACAAGGGCCAATTCCAGTTGGCTCTGGGAGATCCCTGGCACACACACAAAAAATCCCAGGTTGGCCCAACCCTCATCTGGGTTGAATGAAAGAAGCATGAATAAGGTTACTCTAGGTCAGAAAGGCTGAAAGATGAGCTGTTAATAGGATTCTTCTCAGAGATGTCTTCCTTTTAAGCAAGACAACAAATAAAAAAAGTATTCCTTGACCCCCAATCCCATCCTTCTGCCTGCTACCTGTCTGTCTGTCTGCCTGCCTGCCTGCCTGCCTATCTGTCTGTCTGTTTGTCTGTCTGTCTGTCTGCCTGTCTGTCTGTCTGCCTGCCTGCCTGTCTGTCTGTCTGTCTGTCTGTCTGTCTGTCTACCTGTCTACCTGTCTGTCAGGAGAAGCCTGGACAGAGCCTGAGTGTGGTGTCTTACCTTCAGATTAGGTATCCATTACTAATGGCCACAGGTCACAGGCGTTTGCAGTGTCCAATTTCTACTTTGCAGGGAAACTTCAGACTGAAAGAACCATGTTAAGGCAAAAAATAGGAGGAAAGAGCACACGGACACTGCCTCTTCCTGATTAACCCCGGTATGTCCCATGTTTGGATCTGCTGTATGTTGTCACTATGAACATTGTAGAGCAGGCTCTGAGCCCTGGACAGGGTTCCTCAGGTTTTCAGGACTGGTTTTACTCAGTCCTCGTGATATCCCCATGATTCAGAGGGTGCTGCTGTTGCTGGTTTTATTGCTGTTTTTATTTTAGAAGATGGAGGCACAGAAAGTTCACAAAACTAGCGATTATCACACAGCTTTGTAAGTAGCAGAACAGGCTTAGCAGGTAAAGCACCCAAGTCGTATGCTTTTTTTTTTTTTTTTTTTTTTTTGCATTGTGGGGATTGAACTTAGGGCCTCAGGCACGTTAGGCAGGTTTTCTACAATTTAATTCATGTCCTCAGCCCTTTCTTGCTTTTGAGTTATTTTCTGAATTCTTCTAGGCACCATAGATAAATGCTGCTATACCCAGTTTCTTGATTAAAACAGGGTCTTAATGCCTGGTCTGGCATTGAGATCTTCCTGATGTCCCTTTTTCTCTCCAAGTAGCTGGGGTTCCAGGCAAGAACCACCTCACTTGGCAAAGCTTACATGTATGTGCATGTGGCATGTGTGTGTGTATGTCTATGTGGATGGGGGCTTGAACTCAGGACCTGGATGGTGACTCTTAGCTCAAGGCGGGTCCTCTATCACTTGAGCTGTAGCTTCACTTCTGCCTTTTTTAAAAATTCTGGTTAATTGGAGAGAAGAGTTTCATGGACTCTCCCTGGGCTAGCTTCAAAATATAATCATCATGGTGGGAATGTCGCTCAGAGTGCTTGACTAGCATGCATGAAGCCCTGGGTTCAATTCCTCAGTACCACCTATACAGAAAAGGCTGGACGTAGTGCTGCTGCTAGCCTTGATCTAGCCTTGAGCAAAAGAAGCTCAGGGACAGTGCCCAGGCCCTGAGTTCAAGCCCCAGGACTGGAAAACAAAAATAACTGTGATAACCAAATCTCAGCTTCCTGAATAGCCAGGATAATAGGCATGAACCACCAGCACCTAGCATACCATATGCTCTTTTTGTTTATTGGGTTTTTGTTTTTTTTTTGTCAGTCATGGGGCCTGAACTCTGGGCCTGGGCACTGTCCCTCAGCTCTTCAGCTCAAGGCTAGTGCTCTACCACTTGAGCCACAGTGCCACTTCTGGTTTTTTCTGCTTTATGTGGTGTTGAGGAATCAAACCCAGGGCCTCATGCATGCAAGACAAGTGCTCTACCACTGAGCCACCTTCCCAGCCCCAATCATATACTCTTAACTGCTACTCTGTGCTGTCACATAATAATGAAGCTATGCATGGTACACAGAATGCATGTAATATCAGTTCTCAGGAGACTGAGGCAGAAGAGGATGGAATCTGAGGTCAGCCTGAGCTATATAGCAAGACTCTGACTCAGAAAAGGAAGGTCTGGGGATGTAGCTCAGTGGTAGAACAGCCTGGCACACACAGCTTTCAGTTCAAACCTCAAGGCATAATGTAGGGGGCTGTGAGAACAGCAGAGACTGTAGCAGGGCCCTCAGGCTAGATGAGACACCTGAGAGGCATTCACTGTTCATGTAGTCCAAGGCTGAGCCAGCATGCCTTTATACCCTCCATGTTCCATTGCACCTAGAGATGGTCATGTGGTCCAGTTGCTCCTGTAATGAGAGGTAGGGACATGTGTTGGAGCAGGGAAGAGGATACTTCTGGAAAGGGTTCTACATCTGAAAAATGGTTTGGGGAAGATAAAATAACTTTCTGTATCCATTCATTCTTCTGCTGCCTGCATTTGGACTGGATTGTGATGTAATGTTTCGGCTGCAGCAGCCACTTGGTGGCCATGAAGCTCTCAGTTAACAGAAAGACAGTAGGCTGAAGCTGGCCCTTGAGGAACACACCATGGAATGCTCTCATTTACTCCTTTGTAAAAGGCACAACAGAAGCCCCAGTACCTATGCTGTTGTGAATAAAAGATGTAAAGAATTTGAAAAATGGCCTAGAAAGTATAAGGTTTCTATGATTTCTGGCTAGTATCATATTTTAAAAATTTCTTTCAGCCAGGCGCTGGTGGCTAACATTTGTCATCCTAGCTACTCAGGAGGCTGAGATCTGAGGATTTTGGTTCAAAGCCAGCTGGGGCATGAAAGTCCGTGACTCTTTTTTTTTTGGGGGGGGGTCCAATCATGGGGCCTGAACTCTGGGTCTGGGCGCTGTCCCTCAGCTCTTCAGCTCAAGCCTAGCACTCTACCACTTGAGCCACAGTGCCACTTCTGGCTTTTTTCTTTTTGCATATATGGTGCTGAGGAATCGAACCCAGGGCCTCAGGCATGCAAGGCCAGTGCTCTACCACTGAGCCATCTTCCCAGCTCCAGTCCTGACGCTTATCTCCGGTTAACCACCAGAAAACCAGAAGTGATGCTGTGTTTAAAGTGGTAGAGTGCTAGCTTTGAGCTGAGCTGAAGAGCTGAGGGACAGAGTTCAGGCCCCCTGACTGACCCCCCCCCCTAAAAAAATTCTTTCAGTCTTTTTTTTTTTTTGCCAGTCCTGGGGCTTGAACTCAGGGCTTGGGCATTGTCCCTGAGCTTCTTTTGCTCAAGGCTAGCACTCTATCACTTGAGCCATGGCATCACTTCTGACATTCTCTGTATTTGTGGTACTAAGGAATTGAACCCAGGGCTTCATGCATGCTAGGCAAGCACTCTACCACTACCAGCTACATTACCAGCCCCCAGGTTCTTTTATTTTACTCACACAGAAGGCTTTGCCTGCTGGTTCAATATTATTATCTAATATACTCCACTTAAAATTTACTCCTTGAGTTCCTCTTACTCATCATAGCTCTACCTAAGAGGCTGAGATCTGAAGGTCAAGGTTCTGAGCCAGCCAGGACAGACAAATCCCAGAGACTTATACCTAATTAACTAGTAAAAAAAATCAGAAGTGGAGGTGTGGCTCAAGTTGTAGAGTGCTACCAGGAACAAAAAGGAGAGTGAACAAGAGGCCTTGAGTTAAAGCGCCACCCCCCTCTCCCCCCTACACACCTGAATCCAACTAACCAAAGGAAAAAACGGGGGCAAAAAAGGAAAAAAAAAATATCCTCAACCAAACCTCCGTATTTCACTTGGTTTTCACCTCTTCTCTGTGCGCTGCTATTTGAGTCCAGGCTAGTTGCTGGGAGAAGTCTCACTTCCTGGGTTGGTCTGGTTATTTTTTGTCACGGCTGGACTTGGGTTAGCTATTTTTATGTATTTATTTATTTTTGGCCAGCGCGCAGCAGAGGTGGTGGAGGTAGCGATGTGCTTTCCGCATTGCATCACATCAGCAGACATGTAATGACAGTCTGACCCTCGAAGAGGGGGGTGACACCAAGTCGATCGCTCACTCGACTCGGTTCACGTCGCGTCTGCCAGCTCTCTCCCTGGTAAAGCCTGCTATTCCCGGCAGCACATCAGAAACACCGGGAGAAACCTGAATATTCCCTGGCCGGGTAACCTTCCACCCGCTGACTTAAGGAGGCAGGTTTGGAGGGTCCGTCCCGGGCGTACAATAAATGCTCCCTTAGAAATTGCTAGATGGAGGCGAGCACGGGAGGAGACGGCACCCCGCCTCTGCGGGCCTGCCCAGGGCCGCGGATGCCCGGGGGCGAGGCGGGTCCCGCGTGGCCACGCCCTCGGCCTCCGCTGCCGGTGGGGCGGGGGCGCTGAGACCCAGGGCCAGCCGCGCACGGGCCCCTGGGACCGGTAGTGCTGGGCGTGGCCCGAGGACTACAAATCCCAGCGGTCCCCGCGCCTCGCCTCTGGCGGCTGCCGCCTCAGCCCCCTCACAGCGCCGGCGGCGGCCGCGGCGTACTCAGCGGCGGCGGTGGCGGCTGCGGGCAGAGCGGCGAGTTTCCGATTTAAAGCTGAGCTGCGAGGAAAATGGCGGCTGGCGGTGAGTGGAGATAAAGGAGGAGGCGGCGGCGACGGCGAGCGAGGGGTGGGGTGCAAGGCAGACGGCGGGGAGAGGGCGCGGCGCCCGGGCTGCCCGCCGCGAGCGGCGGCGGCGGCGGCTCCCGCGAGGCGCTGAGGGGCGCGCCGGGAGGGCGGGCGGCGCCGGGATGGAGTTTGGGGTGTCGGGGCCACCGCTTCTCTTCCGTCCCCGGGCAGCCCGCGGGCGGGGAGAGGAGCCCAGGCGGGGCGGCGGCGGGCTTGGGGGCTCGAGCGGAGTCCCGGATAGCAGGGGTTGCCCGGGAGTTCGGGGTGCCCCGGGGCCCCCACTTCCCCCTGCGGCCCCCGAAGTTGCGTCTCCCCCGGCCGCGCTCGGCCCTGGGGTTACCCGGAAGGGCATGGGCGTGCGGCGGAGCCCCCCGCCCGGCCCCGCGGACCCCCGCCCGGCCTCGGGGCCGCGCTGGCACCAGGCTGGCGTTTGTGGCTTTCTTCCCTCCCGCACTGGGGCATTTAACCAACAAACAGCTCCGGACCCGGGTTTCCCGCAGGATTCGCGTGTCGGGTCCCGGAGGCTCTGGGCAGTTCGTCTTGTCGGTGAAAAGGGGGTCGATTGGTCGGGGAGCCCACGGGTCTGGAAGTTTCGGGGTGCCCCGTTCCCACCACCACCGGCGCTTCTCTTCCTCCGTCCGGTCGCCCGTCTACCGCCAGTAGATCGGATCCAGAGTCGCCCGCCGGCGGGGACCGCAGCCCCGGGGTCCGTGCGGGGCGCGGGCAGCTCGAGGGCGTCTGGGGCCGGAAAGTTCAGCCAGAGAGCAGTTCGCGGGGCGGAGCACGGCGAACCCTCCCGAGCCCCGGGTTCACGGGTGCAGCGCTGGGAAGAGGGACGCGCTTCTCCCCGAGACGAAACTTCTTTTTTTTTTCTTTTTCCTCCTCCCCCCCCCCCCCCCATGCAAAGAGTTCCTTTTAGTAGTTTCAGAGCAGCGCTTCAAAGGCAACCTGTTTTGTGATTAAGGGTGAAGAAACCGGGAAGGCGAGGGGCGAGCTGTGTCGCTCCCGCGTGGACGGCAGTGGAGAGAGCGAGCGGAGTGCAGCGGTAGTGGGTTAGTAGCGTTATTCCGTCTCCCCCATCTTGCTCCGGCTGCCGCGTAGCGGCAGGTTGTTTGAGAAATGATGGAAAATCATAGATCCTCAGTGACTGCTGTTTGCACGAAAATGTTCGTGGAAACCGGTATGTTCGGGAACCGTCTTTCTCCACCCCTCCTCCCCCCCCTTAAAATCTATTCTTATACCTGTACTGGGCTTGAACTCAGAGCCTGGGTGCTGTGCTTTTTCCCCTCAAGGCTGCTGCTACTCTACCACCTGAGCCATATATCTCCACTTCTGGCTCTTCGGTGATTAGAGACCACAGTCTCATGGACTTTCTTAACCAGGCTGAAGGATCCTCAGATTTCAGCCTCCTGAGTAGCTAGATTACAGGCATGAGCCACTGGCGATTGGTGAACTGTTTGTTCTTTAAGACATGATTCTTTCGTATAGGATGCCCAATTGAAAAGGTATAAAAGCACTCAAAAATGAATCCACACCCTCCAGTTTCCCCATTGGGGCGATGACAGTTAGTATCTTGTAGAGTATCTCCGACTTTCATTCTAATTGTTTTAATATTTTCTTTGGAAACACACTCCTGTTGGATATACAAAGCAGGGAGAGAAAATGGACAAAAAAGGGGAGATGTGGTGGAAATACCGTTTTTTTTTTTCTGTCTTAAAAAAAGAATAATGATACTCTTAGAAAGGCCCTTTGGAACTTAGCTGCGATTGTTGGTTTAGGCACTAACACTCGTGAAGAAATAACTATCACCAGGCTTCAGGGAGAAGAGCCCTGCGGGGTTCATCGCATGCATGTAAGATGAAGCCTCTGTTTGTAAAATGTAAAATGATATTGAACACCATAGCTCCTGTCACTAGAGGATGCTTTGGGTTTTAAATGTAAATACACAGTAATCTAAATTGCCAGTGATCCTAAATTGCAGGGTATGTTAGATATTGGTAGAAATGACTTAATTGTCCAATCACCACTAAAAAAGAGTGTCAAATGCCAGCTATGGGCGTGTAGTAGATGGGATTTGTGGACTGAGTGCAGGCTGCGTGTTTCTACCGCAGTTGTAGGAAATGTTTCTACCTGAAAATCTCCTTTTAACTACAGAGGCTTTGAAAATACAACATTCATCATCATAAACAAGATTTGCAAAGTAAGTTTAGAATTTTTAGAAACTAGACAGGAAGAGTCTCGATTTGTAGCTCAGGCTGGCCTTGATTGAAATGGAGATCTTAGGTCAGCCTCCCAAGTGCTGGGATTATGGGTGTGGTGGCTAGAATGGTTTAAAAAATTTACTTAAAACAGATCACTAAACCACTTCAGTAGTAGTGCAGGTAGACTATTAGGGATTAGAGATATTTTTCTGTCTGAATATATTTTGAGTGCTGGGGGTTGAATCTAACTAATATGGGCTGTACACTTGAGTCCCCCACACCTCCAGTTTCACTGTATTTTGAAAGTGGTTTGTGCATTTCCCTTTGTGTGAAAATTTTATTGTGCCCGTGACCCCCTAAGTAAATGAGCCTACATATTGTATTGGACCCCGGACCCTGGGAAATGTATTAAAAAATGTTCTTGGCATGACTGCTTACTAATGGCTTGGGGGGGGGGGTGGCGGTGCTGGGGATCTAACTAAGGGTCTCATGCATGCCAAGCAAGCATTTTAATCACTGAGCTATATAAACGTAAGTCAGCTAAAATCTTGTTGACTAGTACTTTGAGAAAGCCTCACTATGTCAGGGCCATCACTCTAAAGAAAAATAATTTATTTAATAATTAAAAAAAAGATTTAGGTTTTGTATATATTACCTGTGTAAGTCTAGAATAGTTCCTTTTAAGCCCAATACTACCATACTTTTGAGAATTTTCTAATATTTTGTAGCCTGGACACTAGGGATAAAAAGCCCACTTTTGTCCTGTTCCTAAATTGATTATTACATAAATGGCTTTAAGGTTTCTTTTTTCTTTTTTCTTTTTTTAGGCTGTATAATTTCAAATCTTGGCCAGAGGATGTAGAATACTTTTTTTTTTTTTTTTTGCTGTCAGTCCTGGGGCTTGAATTCAGGGCCTGCACACTGTCCCTGAGCTTCTTTTGCTCAAGGCTAGCACTGTACCACTTGAGCCACAGCACCACTTCTGGCTTTTCTTCTGTTTATGTTGTACTGAGGAATCGAACCCAGGCAGGGCTTTATGAATGCTTGGCAAGCACTCTACCCCTAAGCCACATTCCCAGCCCCATGAAAACTTTTAATTTGTTGCAAATTTAGGATAAGTATAGCCTCTAGTAGCTACTTGCCTATGTGGCAAATTTGCCACAATTTAATACAGTTACTGTCAGTGCTTTTCTGCTACTAGAAAAACTAGTTGTCTATCATGATTTAAAAGATATTCTAGTTTCTCATACATTGAACTAGAGATTAGTCATACCAGTTTGGTTTGAATTTACTGTACTGAATGGTATAGTCTTTTTCTTGCACCCCCACCCCCCATTATTGAGTAGCTAAAGCTCTAGCAGCAGAAGGTCAGCACTGAACTTTCATATTAGCTTTTTTCTTCTTTTTCATAGTTCTGTAAATTGAAAGGAAAAGGCTGACTGTACATTTAGATTCCAGGGATAGTTTGGGAACTAAGTGTTACAGTAAAATGTTGGCATTGTCTCATTTTTATGAGCGTTTTTTGATTGGGGAGGGAATTACAAAATAGATTTAAGGAGGGAGGAGTGGCTCTTGGAGTTAGGCACATCCACTAGTTTTGTTTTTGTTTTTGTTGTTGTTGTTGCTGTTGTTGGTTGTGGGGCTTGAACTTTGGGCGTGGGCGCTGTCCCTCAGCTCTTTAGCTCAAGTCTAGTACCCTACCACTTGAGCCACAGAGCTATTTCTGGTTTTCTGGTGGTTAATTGGAGATAAGAGTCTTACGAACTTTTCCTGCCTGGGCTGAATTTGAACTATGATCCTCAGATCTCACCCTCCTGAGTAGCTAGGATTACAGGCCTGAGCCACCAGCGCCAGGCTTCATCTACCAGTTAATTTGTTAGGTAAATAAATTTGATTCATAGTTTTTGAGAGGTTTCTATGAGATTATTTTGAGTTATCCACAGCTTAACCTTCCAAATGTAGCATATACCACTCAAATTGACTTGAGTTTAAATGCTTTTCCAACCTTTTTTTTTTTCCACTTTTTTTTTGTCTTTTCTTTTTTGATACTGGGGATCGAATCCAGGATGTTGCACTTGCTAGGCAAACGCTTTGCTACATCCCTGCCCTTTCCAACCTTCTTGTAGAAAGTTGTCAAATGAACAGGAAAGTGATTGGGATACACACAGCATGACTAGAAGAGAAGACCTGGAGAGATTAGGAGGCCAGCCAGGTTAGTCACTAACGAGATAACCTTAGACTACATACTGTCAGTTCCCAATTTTGTCAGGGTTAATCTTGTTTGGTGGGTATTGCTGTCTAGGTGAATTTATAGTGGGGACAGTAATAAAAGTCTATTTAACTATCTATGTAGTAAACTTTGTGGCCTAGAGGACAGGAAGGGAGTTGGATCTGACTGGCAAACAGGTTTTGCTTGTGTGTGCATGTGTGTGTCCGCACCTGGGCGCGCGCGGGCACGTGTGTGTGTGTGTGTGTGTGTGTGTGTGTGTGTGTGTGTGTGTGTGTGTGTGTGTGTGTGTGTGTGTGTGTGTGTGTGTGTGTGTGTGTGTGTGTGTGTGTGTGTGTGTGTGTGTGTTGGTCCTAGGACTTGAACTCAGGTCCTGGGTGCTTTCCTTGAGCTTGTTTTCTTTTTCTTTTTCTTTTTTTCCCAGTCCTAGGGCTTGAACTCAGAACCTGAACTTCTTTTGCTTAAGGTCAGCACTCTACCACTTGAACCACAGGGCCACTTCTGGCTTTTTCTGTTTATGTGTTACTGAGGTATCGAATCCAGGGCTTCAAGCATGCTAGAAAGACTAAGCCACATTCCCAGCCCTCCCTGAACTTTCTTGTTGAAGGGAAAACTATCATTTGAGCCATAGCTCCATTTCTGGCTCTTTGGTGGTTAATTGGAGAAAAAGAGTCGCACAGACTTTTCTTGCTGGGGCTGGCTTTGAACCATGGCCCTCAGATTGAGCCTCCTGAGTAGCTAGTATTGTAAGCATGAACCCCAAGTCCTGGGTGGGTTTTGCTTATTTAAAAAGAATTTTCTGAGAGCAAATGGACCAGTGTCTTTTCTGGTTGGCTCCCTCCCATTTCCTGGCCTGTTTTTATTTTTTGGTTAAGAACATCTCTGCTGTGTCATGCTTTTTTCTTCTTCATTAATTAAAAAAAAAATAGATCTATTTAAGGTATGGCTTTTTTTGTTTCCTGTTCTATAGAGATAATTTTGTTGATAAAATTTTTGTCTACATTTTTTTGTCTATTCTGTGAATTTTGTTTGGTAACCTCCTTGGTTAGAGCTGTTAGCGAAAGTTATAAAAACTCACGTTCTAATTAGAATTCTAAATTTAACTCTTTTATTACCCACATGATGGTGAGAATGAAGTATTGGCCTGGGTACTACAGAGTAATGGATAATCTGCTCCCTGGGGCTTTGCTTTTGGTAGCTATGGCAGCTGAATTGGAGTGCTGGATGGCTAGATGGAGAAGGACTGCAGAAGTCAGTGTAATCCTCAATTAGGATAAGCCTTATGGTTAATTGAATGTTGAGTGTGTAGTTTAAATCCCATTATAATAAACTCCAGGGGACTAGTTAAATTATTTTATTGTATTGGATTATTAGGCTTTATTAAATTTATTTAAAATAAATTAGGTGTTTTTGTTCCAAGTGTTAGAAGTTTTAGAAAATTTCTATTACAGAATTTGAGGCTGGGAATGTTAGTGGTAGAGTGCTTACCTAGCATGCATAAAGCCTTGGGTTCGATTCCTTAGTACCACATAGAAAAAGCCAGAAGTGGACCTGTGGCTCAAGTGTAGAATGTTATCTTTGAGCAAAAGAAGCTCAGGAACAGTGTGCAAGCCCTGAGTTCAAGCCCCGGACTTAGGGCCTCATGCTTCCTAAGCTAGTACTCTGTTACTTGAGCCATACTTTCAGCCTGAACTTTACCATTTTAAATGCTTTTGCCAAAATTCAAGAATCTGTGTGAAGTAGGCAGATAATTTATTCCCTCTTGGGTCTTGAGTAGCTTCATTGGCTTATCTCAACAACCTACCTAATAAGTTCATTAATTATCACATGTGAGAGGAAGAGAGGGAATCTTCAAACCCTCAGGTAACTTAATGCTTAAAATTTCCTGGCAGCAGTGGGGTAGGGAGCTGGGGTCCTGTCATGGGGCCTGAACTCTGGGCCTGGGCACTGTCCCTCAGCTCTTCAGCTCAAGGCTAGTGCTCTACCACTTGAGCCACAGCGCCACTTCCGGCTTTTTTCTTTTTGCTTATGTGGTGCTGAGGAATCGAACCCAGGGCCTCATGCATGCAAGGCAAGCGCTCTACCACTGAGCCACCTTCCCAGCTTGGCAGCTTCTTAATATGCATTTTAGTATAAAATTTTCATTTCATTTTGTGTAAATTACCTGTAGGTAATCTAGTAATAATAGCTCTTTTCAGTTCAATGTACAGGTCAATTCAGTGGCACAGTTTTTTAAAGAAAAGTAATGGTAAAAAAAAAAAAAGACAAGTAATGGTAATAATTTATTTTTTAGAAAGATTTTATTTACACTTATGGAAAAATCAGTATTTTTTGCAATTAAGTTTCCTTTGTGATCTATGTTTTTGATTGGTATTTATCAAACTTCAGGTATTTAAATACCATCTTTATATCTAAGGCTTGCCGTTTTTTAGTTTGTTCAGAGAATTTTGATTGGGTGCAGCAAGACATTTTTGAAGTCATTCTTTTAAATAGATGTTCCATGAAGGAGGGAAAATCTGAAAGAGGGAATTTCAAAGCAGCCCAAGCCAGTGTTTTGAAAGTTCTGTCTTAAGAATGACTGCCTGGTAGGCAGGAAGCCTGCAGTTGTATTGTGGTATTGTTCTCTCTTGCATTTGAGAACTAAAGTACAAAAGAGGAGAAAGAAAGCACGAGGAGAGAAAAGAAAGGGGTTAACAATGAAAAGGGGAGAACGTTTAGAGTAAATATTCTTAGCTCTTCTGCTTAAATAAATCTAAGGCCAAATTATTTTAACTTTGAGAGCAGATGTTTATCATAATCTAAATGTTCTTAACTGATGTTTTTGTTGAAAAGTTAATTGCTATTGGAGAGAGCACGGTCATCTACTCAGTTTCAAAACAACTTAAAATTTACTTATGAAAAATTTTAAATATTTTTTTCCCATTTGGTACTTGATGAAAATAATTTGTTAGTTACTTTGAAAAGAATTTTTAGCAGTGAAGAGTTTACAATACTGTGTAAGCACGGATTGTTAAGTTTGTGCAGATCCATCTTGCCAGGGGAATTTTTAAATTTATAAAATAAAGGAGTGTACTTTAAGTTCTTCAGGTTTTCTTTTCTTTTTTTTTTTTTTTGTCTGTTTTGGGGCTTGAACTCTGGCCTACGTGCTGTCGCTCAGCTCTTCAGCTCAAGGCTAGGGCTCTCTCTACCACTTGAGCCACAGCTCCACTTCCAGTTTTCTGGTGGCTTATTGGTGATAAGAGTCTCATGGACTTTCCTGCCTTTGCTGGCTTTGAACCGTGATCCTCAGATCTCAGCCTCCTGAGTAGCTAGGATTACAGGTGTGAGCTACTGGTGCCCAGTGAATGATTTATTTTTTAAAGTTTTTTTTTGTATGTGTGTGTGTGTTTGGTATTGAGGATTGAACACAGTGCCTCTTTGGTAAGCAAGTGCTCTACCATTTGAACCATGCCTCCAGTGCCATTTTGCATTGGTTATTTTTTTTTTTTTTTTGGGTCCGGTCATGGGGCCTAACTCTGGGCCTGGGCGCTGTCCCTCAGCTCTTCAGCTCAAGGCTAGCGCTCTACCACTTGAGCCACAGCGCCACTTCCAGCTTTTTTCTTTTTGCTTATGTGGTGCTGAGGAATCAAACCCAGGGCCTCATGCATGCAAGGCAAGCACTCTACCACTGAGCCACCTTCCCAGCACTGCATTGGTTATTTTTGAGGTAGGGTCTTGCTTTATTATTCCCAGGGCAGGCATGAGCTGTGATTCTCATACCTGTGTGTCCCTGTGTGACTGAGGATGACAGGCTCATGCCACTGTAGGGGCTCCCTTGCCTATATCCACCTCCCAGGTAGCTAGGATTATAGACTTGAGTTACCATGCCCAGCTTATATTTCAGTTTTGTTGTACGTGAGATTAAATCTGCTAGGCAAACTATAGTTGAGCTTGATCTTACCTTTTGTTTTTGGAGACAGCTATGTTGCTGTATTGACTAGGCTTGCTTAGACTAGTGTTGAACTACCAGTCTTCCTGCTTTGACTTCCTTAGTACTGGAATTACTTGACTATACCATTGTGGCTGGCTTTCTATTACAATTTTATTGATCAAACATCAAGTGAACTAAAGCTCTTTACATTTGATAATGATGTGAAGTCAGATGCAGAATTTAGTGGTGATTCATCGTTAACATTTGAGGAACAGGATGATTTTAAATTGTTGCCTTCACCATTGCATATGCTGTAAGCAGGTTAGATTTGTGCAAGTGAGCAAGAAAAGAGCATTTTCAGGTCCTCCCTCTGATGTAAAAATAGTGATATTCTGTCTACTCTCAGTAAAGCTGTCATCAGTGAAATGGATTCTTTTTTATTTTTTATTCGTTTTTTGCCAGTCCTGGGGCTTAATCTCAGTGCCTGGGCACTATCCCTGAGCTTCTTTTGATCAAGGCTTAGTTCTCTACCACTTGAGTCACAGTGCTACTTCCAGCTTTTTCTGTGTATGTGGTACTGAGGAATCAAACCTAGGACTTCATGCATGTTAGGCAAACATTCTACCAATAAGCTACATTGCCAGCCCTTAAATGGATTATTGAATTTTAAGTCATCCTGGAGAGTAGCTGTATTAGTTTGATTTTTGTTTGCACATTGAAATTTGACAAATATTGAAAATATTTTAATTACCCAGTATTCAAGGATGACCTAGTATTCTCTTCACCAGTTTTTTTTTCCCCTAGACACCTTCTGCTATAAGTTTATCTCTTAACTTTTTTACTTGACTGATTTGTGATTTTTTATTTTTATATTTTTGGGCTGGTCCTAAAGCTTGAATTCAGGGTGTGTGGGTGCTATTACTGAGCCTCCTTGTGCTCAAGGCTAGTGCTCTACCACTTGAGCCATGGCACCACGTCTGGCTTTTTCTGAGTAGTTTATTGGAGATAGAGTCTCATGGACTTTTCTGCCCAGGCAGGCTGGCTTTAAACCATCCTCAGCTCTTAGCCTCCTGAGTAGCTAGGATTACAGGCATGAGCCACCAGCATTTGGTGAAATATATCTTGCTTTCTTCTTTTCTTCTTCCTCCCTCCTCCCCGCTTTTTCTTGGTGCTAGTACTGGAACTTGAGTTCAGGGCCCTGAGATCTCACTTGCTTTTTCACTCAGGGCTGATCTCTGATACATCTCCAATTCAGAGGTTTCCTTCCTTCCTTCCTTCCTTCCTTCCTTCCTTCCTTCCTTCCTTCCTTCCTTCCTTCCTTCCTTCCTTCCTTCCTTCCTTCCTTCCTTCCTTCCTTCCCTCTCTCCCTCCCTTCCCTCCTTTTTTTTTTTTTTTGGGCCCGGTCATGGGGCTTGAACTCTGGGCCTAGGCGCTGTCCCTCAGCTCTTCAGCTCAAGGCTAGTGCTATACCACTTGAGCCACAGCGCCACTTCCGGCTTTTTTCTTTTTGCTTATGTGGTGCTGAGGAATCGAACCCAGGGCCTCATGCATGCAAGGCAAGCACTCTACCACTGAGCCACCTTCCCAGCCCCCTTCCCTCCATTTTTGGGTCCGGTCGTGGGGCCTGAACTCTGGGCCTGGGCACTATCCCTCAGCTCTTTAGCTCAAGGCTAGCGCTCTACCACTTGAGCCACAGCGCCACTTCCGGCTTTTTTCTTTTTTGCTTATGTGGTGCTGAGGAATCGAACCCAGGGCCTCAGACATGCAAGGCAAGCGCTCTTACCACTGAGCCACCTTCCCAGCCCCCCTTCCTTCCTTCCTTCCTTCCTTCCTTCCTTCCTTCCTTCCTTCCTTCCTTCCTTCCCTCTCTCTCTCTTTCTCTCTTTCTCTCTTTCTCTCTTTTTCTCTTTTTCTCTTTCTCTCTTTCTTTCTTGGTCTGGGCCTGAGCACTGTCCCTGTGCTCTACAGCTCAAGGCGAGCGCTCTACCACTTGAACCACAGTGCCACTTCCAATTTTCTGGTGGTTATTGGAGATAAGAGTCTTACAGACTTTCCTGCCTAGGCTGACTTTGAACCTTGATCCTCAGATCTCAGCTTCCTGAGTAGCTAGGATTACAGCCATGAGCCACTAGCACCTGGCTCAGAGGTATGTTTCTTATAGGAAACATATGGTTGGATTGTGTGTGTGCGTGTGTGGGCACACACGTGCGTGAGTGCGTGCGTGTGCATGCATGTGTGCATACTCAGTGCATGCTTGTGCACGTGTGCATTTGTGCTCTGGTACTGGGGCTTGGACTCAAGTCATGATCATAGCCACTTCTTTCTTACTCAAGGCTAGTACTCTACCACTTTAACCATACCTCCTTTGCTGGCTTTTTTGGCTCCATTGCTGGCTTTAACCATAGCTCCATTGCTGGCTTATTTTGGAAATAAGAGTTTCATACACTTTGCTGCCCAGGCTGACTTTTTACCATGATCCTCAGATTTCAGCTTCCTGAATAGAATGTAGATAGGAGGCATTGGTGCCAAGCAGATTTTTTTCTTTTTTTTTTTTTGGGGGGGGGTCCAAGTTTGTCATTCTACTTTTTAAATTAGAGAGTTAACATTTTCAGTTAGTATCCAAAGGTATGCTTTATTTACTGTCATTACTTCTTTCCTCTTCCTGCTTTGCTAATCTAGTCTTCTAGTAGGGTTTATTCTTTACTGTAGTTTTCTGTTCTTAACTTCTTCTTTCTCTGGATAGTATTCCCTTAGGTATCTTTTTTTCTTTTTTGGTAAGTTGTGGGCTTGAACTCTGGGCCTGGGCACTGTCCCTGCGCTCTTTAGCTCAAGGTGAGCGCTCTATCGCTTGAGCCACAGCACCACTTCTGGTTTTCAAGTGGTTTACTGGAGATAAGAGTCTCACGGACTTCCTGCCCGGGCTGGCTTTGACCCGCAATCCTTATATCTCACCTCCTGAGTAGCTAGGATTACAGGCGTGAGCCACCAGCGCCCAGCTTCCCCTAGGTATCTTTTGCAGAGTTGGGTTAGTAGTTGGAAATTCCTTCAGGTTTTGTTTATCCTGGAAGGTTTTTATTTCTCCTTCAATTATGAAGGACAGCTTCACTGGATATAGTAGATTGATAATTGCCTTTCCAGGCTTAATTTATGCCTTTCCATGCTTTTCTTGCCTTTAGTAGCTGTGTTAAGAAATTTTTTTTTTAATGGGCTTGTGATTATATATTGATTGCTGCTCTTCTTTTGTAGCCTCCAACATTCTTACTTTGTGTATTTAGTATTCAGTATAATATGACTCCTAGTTTTTGTTCTCTGATCCTTCTGTTTGGAGTTCTATAGTGTCTCTATCACATGGTTGACACTCTTAAATTTGGGGAAGAAGTTTTTTTTTTTGCTATTTCATTGAATAGGTTAGCTATACCTCTATTTGCTACAGTATTGCTTTTCTTTTGTACCAGGGGTGTGGAACCTCTGGCCAGAAGGCTATATATAAGGTCATCTAAATGAGTTGGTGCATTATGAGATAGACAGTCTTTTTTTTTTTTGTCAGTTGTGTGCTTCTTGCTAGGTGCCTAAGGTTGTCTACTTATATTGATAGTTTTGCGTGGTCTACAAATGATATTCTAAATATCCAAATGGCACTTGACAGAAAAAAGGTTCCATACCTATGATTTGTAGTTTTGCTCTTGTCCCAGAGGTCTTGCAAATCCCATGTGTACTTTCTTGGGTTTGAGAAGTATCTTTGATTGATTGACCTAATTATTATTATTATTATTATTTAAGTTGGTCCTGGGGCTTGAACTCTGGGCCTGGGTGTTGTCCCTCAGCTCTTGAGCTTAAGGTGAGCTCTCTACCACTTGAACCACAGAGCTA
The DNA here is from genome assembly GCF_024711535.1 of Dipodomys merriami. NCBI lineage: Eukaryota > Metazoa > Chordata > Mammalia > Rodentia > Heteromyidae > Dipodomys > Dipodomys merriami. The sequence goes on from NW_027205492.1 coordinate 6,663,910, forward strand.
CTTCCAGTTTTCTGGTGGTTTATTGGAGATAAGGGTCTCATGGACTTTCCTGCTGGGTCTGGCTTTGAACCATGATCCTCAGATCTCAGCCTCCTGAGTCCCTAGGATTACAGGCATGAGCCACCAGTGCCATAGTTGAGCTCTTCATTTCTAAGTTCAAGTTGATGTTAAAGAGGAGATTTTTATCTCCTCTTTAAAAAAAAAAAAATGGTACTGGTCCTGGGGCTTGAACTCAGTCCCTAAGGTTTTTTGTTTCATGCTGGTACTGTACCACTTAAACAACAGCTCTGATTCTAGCTTTTTGGTGTTTAGGAGATAAAAGTCTCATGGACTTTCTTGCCTGTGCTGGACTTGAACTGTGATCTTCAGATATCAGACTCATGAGTAGCTAGGATTACAGGAATAAGCCACCGTTGCTGGCTTATTGCCTGATCTTGGTAATATAGTGTCTCCCTGCTTCCCAAGACCTCAGGATAGTTGGGACTCCTTTTTACTTTTCTTCTGTTGGCTTGATTGCTCTGGTTTTGTGCCTTCCTGCCACTTACCTTAGTTATTATCTTGGTTCTAAAGAACTTATCTTAAAGGAACTCATCTTAGTTCTTTTTTCTTTCTGTCTTCAGGATATCAGAATATAGTCTTTTCTGTGTCACTAGTCTCCTTCTGGGGTATGATTCTTCTAATCTGCTTCCTTTTTATTTTTTGGAGACTGGGTTTCCATAAAGTCCAGAATGGCCTTGAACTGGAAATTCTCTTGCCTCTGAAGAACTAGGATTATAGATGTATGCCACTATTCCTGCTTAGTATATTTAACTACTAAAAGTCATTTTTGAGGTTAAACTGTCTGAAAGTTAATTTTATCTTTTTTTTGTTCGTCATGGGGCTTGAACTCTGGGCCTGAACACTGTCCCTCAGCTCTTCAGCTCTACCACTTCAGCCACTGAGACACTTTGGGTTTTCTGAGTGATTTATTGGAGATAAGAGTCTCACAGACTTTCCTGCCCGGGCTGGCTTTGAACCTCGATCCTCAAGTCTCAACCTCCTGAGTAGCAAGGATTACAGTCATGAGCCACCGGTGCCTAGCTAATTTTACCATTTTTAATAAAATGAATCAGTAAATCATTGTCTGTTTCCTCATTTATTAGAACAAATTAAAATGAAAGTATCCAATATGTTGGTCTGATGTCATCCTAATGAAAAAGTGATAAAAAAAAAAAAACCTACCTAAAAACACTGGGTATGAGGGCTGGGAAGGTGGCTCAGTGGTAGAGCGCTTGCCTTGCATGCCTGAGGCCCTGGGTTCGATTCCTCAGCACCACATAAGCAAAAAGAAAAAAGCTGGAAGTGGGGCTCTGGCTCAAGTGGTAGAGCGCTAGCCTTGAGCTGAGGAGCTGAGGGACAGTGCCCAGGCCCAGAGTTCAGGCCCCACAACCGGGCCCCCCCAAAAAAACAAAACAAAACAACAACAACAGGTATGAGTATATATAGCTCAGTGTGTTAGAGTGCTTGTCTAGCATGTGCTAAGGCATGGTTTGATTCTCTAGCACCCTAAAAAGAGTAAGAACATAGATTCATGCCTTTGAGGTTTTGTTATTACTTTTTTTCTAACCATCACTAAAATTTTTTTTTCCCCCTTCAATACTTGGGATCAAACCCAGGGTCTTACACATGCTAGGAAATTGATCTGAAAATCTCAGTCTATATGAATTAACCCACTGGTATGGAATGCATTAAAAGACAGACAGACAGATGCACACATACTCTCTTCCTTATTCAGATAATCAGCATCACAACATGCTATGTTAAGTTATTGTAACTTTAAATCTCTTAAGTGTTTCCCTAGATACACTGTTCAAAAGGCATTACATGCATCTTAATTAACCAGTTCCTTAATTTAAAGATAAATTTTAATTCTTTTCTATCTGAATTATTTCTGTTACAGTGAAATTTTGAAAGGTTTAAAAAGATAGTTTTTAAAGAAAAGAGTGGAAATTTCCAGCTTAAAAAAAGTCAGACTACTGGTCTAATAGCTGCTTTGCAGGAAAAAAGAAATATGAAAAAGAACCGCAGACGTTCTGGATGTCAGCCTGTGAAATTTTCCACTATTTCCCATAATGACATGCAGTCTTGCTTATACTCTTGTACTTGGTACAACTGCATTTGCACTCAGCCTGGAATTTGAAGTTACCATGTCAGTGATAAGATGACATCTGGCTAGCTTATAGTGGATAGTGGATAAATTCACACACACAAGGTACTGTTTATTTGCTTTATCTTTTCCTTAATGTAGTTGTAAGCACTGAACTTGGAAAATTACTTAAAACTCTTCTAATTTCAAAGTTCCTACTTGTTGTAAAAGATTTTTTATAATAGATTTATCATGCATCTAAACAGCTAATGTAATCATTCCTTTGCTGTGCAAATAAAAATTTTCTAGGATTTTATACTCTGTAGAATACTCAAAAGTAAAACAAAATTTTACAATTATTTTTAATAAAGATTTTTATAAGCTCAATATTCATTAGGTGTGATTCAAGAAATATTTAACATTTTATATATGATTTTAGGTTCCTCAAAATATTGGAAGTCTGTGTATTAAAACTGTATTGTACCTTTTGCTTGGTTCTTCAGAAGTTTAAAAACAATATTATCCCATATTCTCAGCAGTGGAAGTGCAGGTTGCCAGCTCTATAAGTTGGCAGATTAGAACATTGAGTACATCACAACCACACTGTAAAATACCTGCCTTATTTGTCTCTTAGGTGGCAGATAGCTTATCAGTGGTATTAAGGAATGAGAGGGAAATTCAGGTTTTGAGTTAACTTGTGTGTGTGTGTGTGTGTGTGTGTGTGTGTGTGTGTGTGTGTGTGTGTGTGTGTGTGTGTGTGTGTGTGTCTGTCTGTCTGTGTGTGTGTCTGTGTGTGTGTCTGTGTGTCTGTCTGTGTGTCTGTGAGTCTGTGTGTGTCTGTGTCCTGGGGCTTGAACTCAGGGTCTGAGCATGGTTTCTGAGCTTCTTTTGCTCAGGGTTAGCATTCTGTCACTTTGGCCACAGCTCTGTTTCTAGCATTTTTATAGTTTATTGTAGATAAGAGTTTCATGGACTTTTCTGCTTGGGATGGCTTTGAACCACAATCCTCAGGTCTCAGCCTCCTGAGTAGCTAGAATTAAGGGCATGAGCTACTGGTGTTCAGCTAACCTTTTTTTTTTTTTTTTTTTTTTTTGTCAGTCTTGGGGCATGAACTCAGAAGGTTGGGCACTGTTCCTGAGCTTCTTTTGCTCAAGACTAGCTCTCTACCACTTGAGCCACAGTGCCACTTCTGGCTTTTTTTCTTTTTGCTTATGTGGTGCTGAGGAATCGAACCCAGGGCCTCAGGCATGCAAGGCAAGCACTCTACCACTGAGCCACCTTCCCAGCCCTGTTTTTTTTTTTTTGTCACATGGTTTTTTTTTTTTTTTTTTTTTTTGGGTCCGGTTGTGGGGCCTGAACTCTGGGCCTGGGCGCTGTCCCTGAGCTCTTCAGCTCAAGGCTAGCGCTCTACCACTTGAGCCACAGCGCCACTTCCGGCTTTTTTCTTTTTGCTTATGTGGTGCTGAGGAATCGAACCCAGGGCCTCATGCATGCAAGGCAAGCACTCTACCACTGGGCCACCTTCCCAGCCCCATTGTCACATGGTTTTGCACAAACTCTTGCTTCAGCCACATGAATGCTGGGATTACAGGTGTTCATTTTTTTGTTTGTTTGTTTTTGGGTCCAGTCGTGGGGCCTAAACTCTGGGCCTGGACGCTGTCCCTCAGCTCTTTAGCTCAAGGCTAGTGCTCTAGCACTTGAGCCACAGAGCCACTTCCAGCTTTTTTCTTTTTGCTTATGTGGTGCTGAGGAATCGAACCTAGGGCCTCAGGCATGCAAGGCAAGTGTTCTACCACTGAGCCACCTTCCCAGCCCCATGTTGTTCTATTTTAAACAAGAGTTACCAGATGCTGTCTGGATATCTGGATTTTTTCCCATTTTTCTGTGGGCTGGGATTGAGCGTTGTACACAAATGCACATTGTTACTGAATTACATCCCTAGGCCCAATTAACTACTCCATTAAAAAAAAAAAATCAAAAAACAACCCTGGAGTTTGAACGTGGGGTTCTGTGCTTGTTTGATAAGCCCTTAACCACTGGACCTTGACCTCTAGCCTTCCCATTTAACTTCTTTACTTGAATTGTGGCCATCAACTTAGTTTTGTATGGACCATCATTTTTCCTTGGTAATGGATCATCATCATCATCATCATTATTATTTTGGTAGTTTGGGGGCTTGAACTCAAGACGTGGGCACTGTCCTTGAGCTTTCTGTTTATGTGGTACTGAGGAATTGAACCCAGGACTTCAATACATGCTAAGCAAACACTCTACCACTAAGCCACACTCCTAGCTGGTAATGGCTTATTTTTCTTTAAAAAGGTTACAGAATGTAATTTGTGCTATATTTTCATGATAGTCAAGCTAGTTCAACAAGTGACTATATATGAAAAACAAGAGGATTTAAATATTCTATTTAGGTGACCTCTAGTTGATTTGACACAAGTCTTTGGGTCTGAGAATGAAATAGTAATTCATGATGTGATTTTTAGGCATGCTTTTAGAAATAAAATATGTAATATTAATTTGTTTGAGTTGGAGGGCAGTAGTAAACCTGAGCTCTACCAATGTTCTTTCCAGGAGAGCTTGATGTTCAACTCTTTAACTACAATTATAAGACCTTTGTAAAAATGATTTGTGCACACATATTGTAAGATGATTTAAAAATATAACTATAATTTGCTCTGCCTCTTGAGAGTTTGTATTTCATAAATAACCCAAATTATTCTTCTCTTGAAATGAGAATGTATGTTTTGTTTTTAGAAACTAAAGGTAACTTTCCACTTATTTGTGCCCCCCCTTTTGCCTTTTTTCAGCATTTATTGCCTTTTTCCTTAAACTATTTTCCTCTTCTCCTCCTCCTCCTCCTCCTCCTCCTCCTCCTCCTCCTCCTCCTCCTCCTCCTCCTCCTCCTCCTCCTCCTCTTCTTCTTCTTCTTCTTCTTCTTCTTCTTCTTCTTCTCCTTCTTCCTCTCTTTCTTCCTCTCCTTCTTCTCCTTCTCCTTCCTTCTTCCTCCTTTTTTTTTAAGCACCCATCCTGAGGGTTGGACTAAGGTCTTGGGCATGTCTCTGAGCTTTTGTGCTCTAGGTGAACGCTCTCCTATTTGAGCCACAACTTTACTTCCAGCTTTTTACTGGTTAATTGGAAATAAGAGTTTCTTGCCTGGGGTGGTGTTGAACTGTGATCTTTGAATCTCAGCCTTTCCCTACACTTTTTTTTTTTGTGGGGGGGCTGTCCTGGGGCTTGAACTCAGGGCCTGGGCACTGTCCCTGAGCTGCTTCTGCTCTAGGCTAGCACTCTATCACTTGAGCCTTAGTGCCGCTTCTGGCTTTTTTGTTTATGTGGTACTGAGGAATGGAGCCCAGGGCTGTTCATGCTGGGCAAGCACTCTACACTAAGCCACATTCCTAGCCCTCCCTAAACTTTTATTGTTAAAAGAAAGCTTGGGTAGAGCTGGGAAGGTGGCTCAGTGGTAGAGCGCTTGCCTTGCATGCCTGAGGCCCTGGGTTCGATTCCTCAGCGCCACATAAGCAAAAAGAAAAAAGCCGGAAGTGGCGCTGTGGCTCAAGTGGTATAGCACTAGCCTTGAGCTGAAGAGCTGAGGGACAGTGCCCAGGCCCAGAGTTCAGGCCTCACGACTGGACCCCAAAAAAAAAAAAAAAAGAAAGCTTGGGTGCCCAGCTTTGACTTTGCTGTTTCATAAGGTTTTCCCTAATGGCATGCCTAGATTGCTATTTTTTTGGGGGGGGGGGTCTGGTCGTGGGGTCTGAACTCTGGGCCTGGACACTGTCCCTCAGCTCTTCAGCTCAAGGCTAGCGCTCTACCATTTGAGCCACCGTGCCACTTCCGGCTTTTTTCATTTAGCTTATGTGGTGCTGAGGAATCGAATCCAGGGCCTCATGCATGCAAGGCAAGGGCACTACCACTGAGCCACCTTCCCAGCCCCCTAGATTGCTATTTATTTTTATTTATTTATTTTTCTGGTCCTGAGGCTTGAACTCTGGGCCTGTGTAGTGTCCTAGGCTTGAACTATGGGCCTGAGCTCCTTTTACTCAAGGCTAGCACTCTACCACTTGAGCCACAGTGCTACTTCTGGCTTTTTCTGTGATTTAATTGTAGACAAGTGTCTCATGGACTTTCTTGCCCAGGCTGGCTTCAACCAAGATCTTCAGATCTCAGCCTCCTTAGTAGCTTAGATTACAGGCATGAGTCACTGGCACCTGGCTAGATTGTTATATTTTAATCTTTCTTGGATTGCTTAATTTTTTTTATTAGCACACATTAGTTATTCATGGGGAGTTTAAAATTTCCATGTATACAGTGTATCCCAACCAATTTTACTTCCTATCACCTTTCTTCTCCCCTTCCTAAAACAATTTTGGCAGGTTTCATTGTTCTATTTTCATATATGCAACAGAGTGGCTTTTTTGTTAAACTGTTTCTTCTCCTACTTCCTCCTCCCCCTTCTCCTCTCCCTCCCCCTCTCCCTCCCCCTCCCCCTCCTCCTCCTCCTCCTCCTCCTCCTCCTCCTCCTCCTCCTCTTCCTCCTCCTCCTCTTTTTTTTGGTACCCATCCTGGTCAAACAGACTACTTTGACCATATTCATCATCCTTCACCTCCTTGTCAGCCCAACCCCCTCCCAACAGCTCCTTCGTGGGCTGCTTAGTTTTTATAATGTTTGAGACAATCTGCTGACTCACCTTTGATCTTTCTTCTGCTGTAGAAGTTGTATGGCTAAGAGAACAAGAACTCCTGAGTGCTGTTAGTTTGTATACTGCTGTGCCTTTGGTATTTAGGATGGTGTAAGGTGCTGAATGAGTTGTCAGATATTTGTTGAATAAATTCAGAGTAACTGTATCAACAGTTGCTATTTATTGAGCATGTACATATAGGGCAAAATGCTAAGCACTTTGGATGTGAAGTGAATTACAGCGAATGAGTTGTTTCCTGACCATATGCCAGGACTTATTTAAGGTTGGAAGATTTGTTGAGATGCTGCTAGCTACTACTAAATTCCATTGTAAGAGAAGCCATCAGTTATCAAATGCATAACTGTTGTATGTACTACTAGGAAAGCAAGTGTAAAATGGCCAGTTAAACTATTAGATATTGTCTAATAGCTTGTGTATTAATTCTGGTTTCAAGGACATGAAAAAAACCCCAAGAATCTCTAAAATAAAGAATGCTAATAATTTTAGATTGTCTCATTTGTCAACCATGAACTTTCTAAAGGTAGATAGTCTCATTTTAGAGTTGAATAAATTGAAACTCAATTTGGGCACCAGTGGTTCACACCTGTCATCCTACTATACAGGAGGCTGAGATCTGAAGAGCAGGGTTCAAAGCCAGCCCAGGCAGGAAAGTCTGTGTTATCTCCAATTAATCACCAGAAAACTGGGAATGGTGCTGTGACTTGAAGAGGTAGAGCACTAACCTTAAGTGAAAAAGCTCAGGGGCAGTGCCCCAGGCTCTGAGTTCAAGCCCCAGGACTGACAAAAGCCAAAAAAAAAAAATTAAACTCATCGATTAAATGTACAAGCTGTCAAGGTGGGAGATCCAAATGGAGTTCTCAAGTTTTCAATGCCAGGTTCTTGTTATTATCTACCCCCACAGCCTTAGTGATTAAAAATAGGTTAAAATATGCATGTGCCTGTCAACTCTGACTTGAAAATTATTAATTATTGTGGCTTTAAACATTTCTTTTTTGTTATTTAAATTAACCCATTTGTTGTAGGTTAAGGATATCTGAAGTGGTAAAGTCCCTACTGGTCTCTCAAATCTTTCCCTCTTGTGAGGTAGACTTGATTGTTGAGACAGAAGTGGTGTTGAAGGTCCAGCACAACTAGCCACTGTTATGTGCAGGAAAACTGTGCCAGATTCCAATAGCCCGATTACTCACCTTGATTTTGCCACAGAAGGAACCAGGTGTACTTGATGTGCTGGCTGATTTCAATTTTCTTTGCCAACTTCTGGAGGAAGGCACCATCATAGGTATCATATTTATGGGCAATTTAGACTTCCTTGGCCATATCACTATGACCTAAGCTGTGCTCAGACAAAAACATTTTCCTAATTTATTTTTCCTTTTTAAAATCTAAATAAATATTTCCTTTACTGTGTACTAGCTACTTTATATATCTGCATAAATATAGCCTTAGCACACAATTTAGGGGAGATTAGAAATATGAAAATAATGTCAATTAGAGATTTCAATAACATCTCATGAGCTAATGAAAGAAATTTAACAAGTCAATGAAGGATTAATTGCCAAATAAATTGAACAAAAATTGCTTTTGGAGTTCAGAGGAAGTAAATATCACTTGAGGCTAGTCTAGAGAAAGATATAAGTGAATTCCTTGGAGATGTGTACAGTTAGTGATACTATTTACTCTACTTTTAAATCAGATTACTGTTAGACAAGAAACAGTGAACTGAACACAAAGAATTTTTGTATCTTAATATTTTTATATCTGGGAACACTTGAACTAAAATAATAGAAAAGTAGAAATCATTGTACATTTACATCAATTAGATGGAGAGATAATGTACTTTTAGAAGAAAGTACATTTCACATTGGGTGAAAGAAAGGATTCTCTTTGATGCCTCCAGGGCCTTGCCACATTAATTGCCAGTTGTAGGTTTTGTGCCATTGCCAACGGTAATGGTATTCATGATAAACTACTAAAGTTGGAAAGAAGCACTAGCCCTTTTTATATTATGAATGTACAGGAAAAGATGCACAGCAAAGAATGGGTCCAGTGTTTCACACTACAGTTCTGAAACAGACTTATAACAGTGAACATTAGGATTTAAAGTAGGTTACATGTTTCACAGACCAGTAAGTACTAAAAGCTGGGCAAGTGGGAGAAATGCACTTTGGGTTTAGGGCTAATTTGAGGCATTTTAGTTAACCATGTGGAGATAATCTGAGTGAGGCACAACTTAGGGTTTTTTTTTTTTTCCTTTTTCTTCTTTTTTTTCCTCCCTGTGCATTGCTGAGAATTGAATCATGGGGTCCTACACATGCTAGGCAACTGCCCTACATCTAATATTATTTTTGAGACAGGATCTTGCTACATGTCAGGCTGGCCTTGAACTCAAGATCTACCTTGTCATTTCCTCAAGTTTGATTCTCTGTTTCCTCCGGAAATGTGTTTTGCATTTTTGTGGTTGTGTTTTGCGATTTTACTGTGTTTGAGAAGTTGGTATGCACTTTTCATGTTTCGGAGCTGGTTTGTCAAACTTAAAAATTAATTAATCGGTTGTGGGTCTGGAACTCTGGGTCTGGATGCTGTCCCTCAGCTCTTCAGCTCACGGCTAGCACTCTACCACTTGAGCCACAGCACCACTTCTGGTTTTCTGGTGGTTAATTGGAGGTAAAGTCTCATAGGGTTTCTTGCCCGGGCTGGCTTTAAAGGAACCATGATCCTCAGATCTCAGCCTCTTGAGTAGCTAGGATTACAGGTGTGAACCAAGAGCGCTCGGCATGCATCTATTTTTCTGAAAGAGTGATTTAGCCTTTTTTTTTTTTTTTTTTTGGTAGGTGGTGGGGCTTGAACTCTGGGCTTGGGCACTGTCCCTGCGCTCTTCAGCTCAAGGCGAGCACGCTACTGCTTGAGCCACAGCCCCACTTCTGGTTTTCTAGTGGTTTATTGGAGATAAGAGTCTCACAGACTTTTCTGCCTGGGCTGGCTTTGAACCTCGGTCCTCAGATCTTAGCCTCCTGAGTAGCTAGGATTATAGGCGTGAGCCACCGGTGCCCGGTGACTTAGCCTTTTTGTCTTTGGCTAGATACAGAAAAGTTTTGGGTTTTTTTTTTTTTTTTTTTTGGTCTTAAATCGATTTAGGCATTTGTGTGTTTAGCTGATTTTTCCGTAGGCATGCATTGAGTCCTTACAGTGTGTGCTTTCAAGGTTATTGGTTTTTGGGTGCTTGCTTTTTCTCTTTTTTTCATTGCCTTGATTCTCTTCCCCTCTCCCCCTTTTTGGGACTCCTGCAGTATATCTGTTAGATCTTCTTTGCATATTGTGTGTGTGAAATAAACTTCCCAATGATTCCCTGTCTACATAGCCAACTCTCTTCTCAACCTTGCCATTTGGAGTTAGAATTTGACATCTCATACTCACCATTTCTAAAACTGAGCTCCTGGTCTTTTCCCCTGTTCTTTACCAGAAACTTCCTTTTTATTTGTTGGTAACTTTGGCTTCTACGTGCTCAGGTAAAAATCCTGATTCCTTTCCTCCACATCTGTATATTGCATGTATCTAGAATCCAGTTATGTCTCAACTTTTCCACTGAGCCACCGTGGTCTGTGAGTTACTCTAATCACTGGGCTAGATCTCCTTGTGTTTTTTTGTTTTTGTTTTTTGTTTGTCAGTCCTAGGGCTTGAACTCAGGGCCTGGGCACTGTCCTTGAGGCAAGTACTCTACCACTTGAGCCACAGCGCCACTTCTGGCTTACTCTGTTTACGTAGTACTGAGGAATCAAATCCAGAGCTTCATGTATGCTAGGCAAACACTTTACTACTAAGCCACGTTCCCAGCCTGATGCTCCCTGTGTTTTACCCTTGGCTCTGCATAGTCTCAGTAACAACTGTTGGAGGGATCTTGCTTGTTTGCTTCCCCTAACGATTCTGCTGGGGTTCCCCATTTCACTCTCTGAAAACCAGAATCCATATTACAGTCCTGTGTGGTTTGCTCCTGAAACCTTTGCTTGCTTCTTTCATTCTGCTCACTTATTTTTTGAGAGAAAGTTCTCACTATAGTAGTAGACTACAGTATGCTATCATGATCCTCATGATCATCCTGCCTCAGTCTTCCCAGTGCTGGGATTTGGGGCATCTGCCACCATGCCTGGCTTTCTTGTTTTACTGTTTTTTTTTTTTTTTTCACATCCTGGGGCCTAAATCCAGAGCCTGGGTGCTGTTCTTGAATTTTATTTTTTTAATTTATTTATTTATTTTTGGGTCTGGTCGTGGGGCCTGCTCTGGGCCTGGGCGCTGTCCCTCAGCTTTTCAGCTCAAGGCTAGCGCTCTACCACTTGAGCCACAGCACCACTTCTGGCTTTTTTCTTTTTGCTTATGTGGTGCTGAGGAATCAAACCCAGGGCCTCATGCATGCAAGGCAAGCGCTCTACCACTGAGCCATCTTCCCAGCCCCCATTTTTTTTTTTTTTTTGCTCAAGGTTAGCACTTTGCCCACCTGAGTCACAGCCCCACTTCTGGCTTTTGGTAGTTAGTTGGAGATAAAGAGTTGCAGGGATTTTTCTGCCCTGGGCTGGGTTTGAACCAGTGATTCTCAGATCTTAGTCCTGAATAGCTAGGATTACAGGTGTGAGCCATCGGCATCTGGCTCTTGCTCCACTTTTGATCCAGTGTTCTTCATTCACTATAGGCATACCCCTGCATTTGGGTGTGCCCTTTCAGGGGTTGCTCTTTCTGTCTTATATAGGACTAATTTTACCTCAAATCTTACCTTCTCAGTCAAGCCCACTCATAATCTTACTACTGGAAACCTCTGGTTGGCTTCTAGTAGGCCAGTAATTTACTTACTGTATTATTGAAGGATAGGAGGAGTCTTAGTTCCTTTGGTTTGATGATATACAATACTTAAATAGGTCTGGCACATGGTAGATGTTGTTGTTGTTGTTCTTCTTCTCTTCCTCCTCCTCCTCCTCCTCCTCCTCCTCCTCCTCCTCCTCCTCCTCCTCCTCCTCCTCCTCCTCCTCCTCCTCCTCCTCCTCCTCCTTCTTCCTTCTTCCTTCTTCCTTCTTCTTTCTTCCTTCTTTTTTCTTTTTTCTTTTCTTCTTGTGCTGGGGCTTCAATTCAGGGCCTGTGTACTGTTCCTGAGCTTCTTTTGCTCAAGACTAGCACTTTACCACTTGAGCCACAGCGCCACTTCCAGCTTTTTCTGTTTATGTGGTACTGAGGAATTGAACCCAGGGCTTCACATGCTAGGCAAGCACTCTACTACTGAGCCACATTCCCAGTCCTTACAGGCCCTTACTTCCTTGGCAGAGCCATTTCTACCCTGATCTATGGCATTAAGGTGTTTTTAAGCATACAAGTCCTTAAGTCCTTGTGTTCAATCCCCAGTTACCCCATCTTCCATACATCTTTTTCTGTGTTGCAAAATATCTTTCATCATCAAATAATGTAGAGGATATATTAAGTTCCTGGACTTCATTGGTTTTATATTGGCTCCTGATCTTTTTTTTTCCCCTACCTCGGTCATGAGCCTTGAACTCTGGGCCTGTGCTCTGTCCCTCAGCTCTTCAGCACTTGGCAAGTGCTCTACTTCGTGAGCCACAGCAATACTTCTGGTTTTCTGGTGGTTTATTGGAGATAAGAATCTCATGGATGGGCTGAGAAGGTGGCTCAGTGGTACAGTGCTTGCCTTGCATGCCTGAGGCCCTGGGTTCGATTCCTCAGCACCACATAAGCAAAAAAGAAAAAAGCCGGAAGTGGCACTGCGGCTCAAGTGGTAGAGCGCTAGCCTTGAGCTGAAGAGCTGAGGGACAGCGCCCAGGCCCAGAGTTCAGGCCCCATGACCGGACGCGCCCCCCCCCCCCCCCCAAAAGAAAAGAAGAATCTCATGGACTTTCTGCCTGGGCTGGCTTTGCACCGTGATCCTCAGATCTCAGCCTCCTGAGTAACTAGGATTACAGGTGTGAGCCACGAGCACCTGGCTTACCTCCTGATCTTTTTAGACTGGAATTGTTTGTAGAAATCCAGTTAAAAAGAAAAGCACGGTGCTAGGTGAGTCTGGCTTGTAAACCTAGCAACTCAGGAGGCCGAGACCTGAAGATCACAATTCAAAGCCAGCCCAGACAGTAAAGTCCACGAGACTCTCATCTCCAATTAACCATCAAAAAGCCGAAGGTAGGGTTGTTGCTCAAATAGTAAGTAGAGCACCAGCTTTGAGTGAAAAAGCTAAGGGGTAGTGTCTAAATTCTGCAGTCAAACACCAGTATCAGTACAACAAAAAGAAAAGAGAAAGGAAATAACAGCGAAGATGGACGTGTACCTAAAATTGGTTAAAGATAGGGAGGAATTTAGAGTAGTATTATATCTATTACACGCAAGGGAAATCCTTTTCTATTTTCTTGTTATGAAAAGCCAGTCATAATAGTTTTTTTTTAATGCATTTGTTTTTATTGCATTTTCAATGGCAGTTTGAGAAGGAGGGCGGAATTATGAGTCATCTTCCTCAGATACAGGCTGGAAAATAAATGTTATTTACCAACATAAATGTTTGCTTGAAAATAGGGTCTCAATATGTAGGCTGGCCTTAACTCACCATCTTCTTGTCTCACAGTACTGAAATTACAGCCACGCTTCGCCACACCCAGCCAGTGTTTGTTTCATTTTTACAGTTATTAAAAGATTACAACAATGCTGATTCTATTGAAACATTTTATATGTACATTTTTTTATAAGTAAAAAATTATTATTTGTTTGTATTTTAGCAATTTAGTTTGCCTATTTAGGAAACACAAAGGAAAATAATTTTTGCACAGCTTGATTTTTTTTTTTTACCATGAAGATAATGATTATGTCCCTGTCCATCTAGAATAAATAGGAAGGTTAAAATAGAAGGGCAGAATGAACATTGTTAACACTTTTTCTTGATGGGTTGTGGGAATCTTGAAGGGAGGTCTGTTTCTCTTGGTTTTAAAAATTCTGATGCACTAGGTTGGTCCTTTCCTGAGGATGAGGCACTTTTGTGGTAGTGTTGCCATGGCGACTGTCTTCCCAGTGCTGCCTCAAGGTCACTCATCACTCATAGTACGGAATACTTGGATTTCTTTAAAGAAAAATGTCAACACTCAGTAGATAAAATGAAGTTATTACATTGTATCACTCAAGCAGTGCTAAAAATTATGAACAATATATTGTTAACAGTATTGATAAATTATATTTTAATATTAAAATTTAACCTGCAAGATTAGAAAAAGAATGGTAAATTCATAAAATAACTAAGCCATGTATTCTAATACTTGGATTTTAAAAGTCACAAAATAAAATCAAGCTACTTTTTTTTGTATTCAGGATGTCTACACATAGCTCCCTTAGTATTTATTTTTTCATAGGAAAACAGGAGCAAAGATTCCTCAGCATTTCTTTTTTTTTTTTTTTTTTGTAAACTTAGCTTGAAGTTGCCAGTTGTTTCAGCAGTTGTTCATGAGAGCAGATCTTTATATTGCAAACTTCATTTTAGAAGTCTATTGTCTATCTGGCTTTCATGTACTCATTGCATACTGGTATTAATTTTTTATTGCCCTTATTTGCTGAATTTTTATCTGTATAAATATAGGTGTTATGCCAGCAAAGCTGTTCTCAAAGGATTGTATGTACGTTTGTTATCAAGTGGCTTGCCAGAGAAGTAAAATGTGAAAAGAAATGCCTCATTGCCTTAGTTTTTATTCTGTCTTGTTCTATGGAGAGAAAAGTCAGAGCTACATGCTTCCATTAGGTTGGAAGGTGACTTTGAAATTGGAGATGGGAAAGCATTATTGTAAAAAGGAAAGTACTACTGAAACAAACAAGCAAAAAAGCTGTTAAAACATACCTGGCTGGAAAATGTGATCTTTTAGCTAATGAGAACCTGACTAGTTGGCTGCACTTTCAGGAGAGGTGGATAATTGGTTCCCGTAAAGCATTTCATCTCTGCTCCTGCAGAGCATACCTTTGCAGTGTCTCATCAAGATATTTTTACATGCTTGAAATTTCATTGAAGGAAGATCTATAGATAGTATTGTAAATATGCCAGGTAGTATAGTATAGTTTCATGTGTGCAGATTTGTGGAGTAAAGTGTTATCTGAGAGTGTTTTTTTTACTGATTTATTTGGTAAATGGAGCTAATTTAAAACTATGTGAGCTATGCTATAAAGCAACAGGATCTAAAACATTATTAGCCTGAGAGACCAGTGTCCTGTACTGATCCTATCTGTATTTTACTCTCTGAATGTATTCATAGAGTTCTGTGTTGCTTTTTTTGGGGGGGGGGTTGTGGGGCCTGAACTCTGGGCCTTGGCACTGTCCCTCAGCTCTTCAGCTCAAGGCTAGTGCCATACCATTTGAGCCACAGTGCCACTTCTGGCTTTTTTCTGCTTATGTGGTATTGAGGAATCAAACCAAGGGCCTCATGCATGCGAGGCAAGCACTCTACAACTGAATCAACTTCCCAGCTCCTTCCTTCCTTCTGTTTGTCTGTCGTGGGCTTGAACTCTTGGCCAGGGTGCTGTCCCTCAAGCTCTTCAGCTCGAGGCTAGTGCTCTACCACTTGAGCCATGGGGTCACTTCGGTTTTTTTTTTTTTTTTTTCCTTGGTGGTTTATTGGAGATAAGAGTCTCAGGGCCTTTCCTGCCTGAGCTGGCTTTGAACCATGATCCTCAGATCTCAGCCTCCTGAGTAGCTAGGATTATAGGTGTAAGCCACCAATGTCTGGCTTGTGTTGCATTTTGTCTATAAACCAAGGTGAAGTGCTTTAGTTCAAGTGGTAGAGCACAAGGGAGGCCCTATTCAATTCCCAGTACTGCTAAACAAACAAGGGAGAGCAAGCAAGCCAGCCAGCAACAAAACCTCATAAAATAAGGTGGTTCCATTCCCGTTGTGGCCTTCAGGGTCACTATTTCTTAGTGTAGTAAAATTTGGATTATTATTATTATTGCCATTCATACGAATCTATAATGCTGAATCTTTCAAACTGATTTGTTTGACTTGGATTCCAATTAATTTTACTTTTCCCCAGGTAGTTATGGAGCGATTTTTGTATTCCAGGCACATATTTAACTCTGATGCTTTGAGAGGAGAGGAGGAAGAGTGAGAGTGGTTGGTTATGTGGCAATAATTATCAATTAAAAAACATTTTGTGATTAACTCTGGCAGGTTAGAATTGACTACAGAAATAGAAATTGAAGGTTTTTGTAATGTTCTTTTTTTCTTTCTTTGTCAGTCATGGGGCTTGAACTCTGGGCCCTAACACTGTCCTTCAGCTCTTCAGCTCAAGACGAGTGCTCTACCACTTCAGCCACTGTGCCACTTCCAGTTTTCTGAATGGTTTATTATTTCTGTCTGGGCTGGCTTTGAACCATGAGCCTCAGATCTCAGCCTCCTGAGTAGCTAGGATCACCGGGGTGAGCCACCAGCACCCAGCTGAAGGTTATTTTTGGTGGGGGGGGCAAGGGGGGGTTCGGTCGTGGGGCTTGAACTCTGGGCCTGGGCACTGTCCCTGAGCTCTTCAGCTCAAGGCTAGCACTCTACCACTTGAGCCACAGTGCCACTTCCGGCTTTTTTCTTTTTTCTTATGTGGTGCTGAGGAATCAAACCCAGGGCCTCATACATGCAAGGCAAGCGCTCTACCACTGAGCCACCTTCCCAGCCCTCAGCTGAAGGTTTCTTTAACTGTAGTGTATGAAATCCTTGGCTTCAAAAGCTGGTGCTTTGCACAAGTGTTTTTTTGGTTAAGAATGTCATTTTTTTGTTAAAAGTATTTACAAAATTTTATTCCTTCCCTTCTGCCCTTTCCCATTTCTTCCCTTCTTCCCTCCTCTCCTCTCTTTCTTTCTTTCTTTTTCTCTCTTTTTCTCTCTTCTTTCTCTCTCTTTCTTTCTTTTCTTTCTTTCTTTCTTTCTTTCTTTCTTTCTTTCTTTCTTTTCTTTCTTTCTTTCTTTCTTTCTTTCTTTCTTTCTTTCTTTCTTTCTTTCTTTCTTTCTTTCTTTCTTTCTTTCTTTCTTTCTTCTTGTTTCAGTACTGGTGCTTGAACTCAGGGCCTCTTGCTCTTCCTTGACTTTTTTTTTTTTTTTTTGGTCAGTCATAGGGCTTGAACTCTAGGCTTGGGATCTATCCCTCAGCTCTTCAGCTCAAGACTAGCACTCTACCACTTGAGCCACAGCACCACTTCCGGTTTTCTAGTCGTTTATTGGAGATAAGAGTCTCACAGACTTTCCTGTCTGGGCTGGCTTTGAACCACGATCTTCAGATCTCAGTCTCCTGAGTAGCTAGGATTACAGATGTGAGCCACCAGTGCCCAGCTTCCTTGACTTTTTTTGCTCAAGGCTTTTTTGCAGAAGGCTGGCATTCTACCACTTCAGCCACATGTCAACTTCTGGCTTTTTGCTGGTTAATTGAATATATGAGACCTTGTAGACTTTTCTGCGGAGCTGGCTTTAAACCACAAGCCTCAGATCCTGAGTAACTAGGATTATAGTTGTGAGCTATGGTTACCCAACTATTAAAACATTATTTTCTTTTGTCCATTGTGGGGCTTGAACTTAGGGCCTGAATGTTGTTCCTGAGCTCTTGTTGTTCAAGATTGTGCTCTACCACAGTGCTACTTCTGTTTTGCTGGTGGTTAATTGAAGATAAGAGTCTCAGAAACTTTCCTGCCAGGACTGGCTGGGATTATAGGCATGAACCACAGGTGCCTGGCTACTATTAAAATTTTTATTGAAAAAATTTGAAGTTTTCACAAGAGAAATATAAGGGAAATGTGAAAGCTATTTTTGTAGAATTGCCCTTGTTTACCCATTTCTGTGTATACGTTTATACCATTGATTTTGTTGGGTTGATCTTTTGTGCTTATTCTGTGAATAAATATTTGATAGAACATAATAAATATAGTGACAAATATGGATTTGCTATAGCCTAATGAAAAGAAACTCCTGGTTGAAGCAATGCTCAAAGAGTTTTCTCTCATCTCTACCTACTTGTGAAAATATTTCCATAGAACAGATTCAGTCAAATTTCTAGATCTGTGAATGTCTAAAGGATATCTTTTATGTTTGGATAAATATTTAGAAATTGCCTTCCTGAAAGCTTTAAAAGTTCATATGATACTTTATTGTACGTTTTCTTTGGATGATGGTCTTATTATACTTTTTTTTTTTTTTGATAGGTCGTGGGACTTGAACTCTGGGCCTGGGTGCTGTCTCTGAGCTCTTCAGCTGAAGGTGAGCACTCTACCACTTGAGCCACAGCGGCACGTCTGGTTTTCTGGTAATTAATTTTCCTGCCCAGGCTGGGGCTGGCTTTGAACTGGGATCCTCAGATCTCAGTCTCCTGAGTAGCTAGGATTATAGGGGTGAGCCATCAGCACCCCTGCTACTTTTTTTGTTTTGTTTTTTTTTTTGTTTATTTTGGTCCTCTTGGGACAACTCAGGGCCTGGGTGCTATCCCTGAACTCTTTTTGCTCAAGGCTAATTCTCTACCATATTGAGCCTCACTCCACTTCTGGTTTTCTGGTGAGTAATTGGAGATAAGAGTTCTCACAGACTTTCCTGCCCAAGCTGGCTTTGCACTGCGATCCTCAGATCTCAGCCTCCTGAATAGCTAGGATTACAGGTGTGAGCCACCGCCGCCCAGCTTCCCCATTGTCATTTTATGAGAGTTCTCTACCATATTGTACATGGTTTCTTCTTTGTTGGACTGGGTGGTTCCTGTACTGCAAACATGGAGAAGTCAGTTTTTTCTTTTCCTCTGCATTTGGCAGAAATCCAAGTACCATTCCTGGAAGAGAGCTGAAGACATTTGGTGTTTTATAGCATGACATTAATTCATAAGTATGTGTGTGTGTATTTTAAATTCCAGAAAACTGTAGTAGCAATGTTGACATCTTTTAACTATATTTTAACCTCTGGTGTCTAGAGATTTATATTGCCATTACAAATTGTTATTGTTGTTGTTATTATTTCTTGTAGTGCTAGAGATTGAACCTAAGGTCTTGCACATACCTAGGTAAATTAAGCCACATCCCTAGCCCTCTACAAATTATTTGATGGCACTTACTCCTTTCAAGGCTAGCACTCTGCAGTTCAAGCACCACATTTCCACTTCTGGATTTGTGTTGATCAAATAGAAATGAGAGTCTCATTGACTTTCTTGCCTGAATGAGCCTCATTCTTCAATCCTCAGATCTCAGCCTCTTGAGTAGGTAGGATTATAGACCTGAACTACATGTGTCCAGCCTTAATGCTTAATTCTGTGCTTTGTTCTGTGTTGCCTTTGGAATAATTAACATGGTCAAGAGAAATTGAGAAAAAAATCCATTTCCCCTTCACTGCCCTACAGCTGTCTTGAGAAATGTATGAATGTCTTTCCCTATCTTTTGCAGTGTCCCATTTCAAAGGCATGTGTATTAGCCAGCTTTTGGTTACTTTAACAGTTACTTGAGCTGGGCACTGATGGTTCACAACTATAATCCTAGCTACTTAGGAGGCTGAGATTTGAGGATCTTGATTCAAAACCAGCCCAAGCAGGAAAGACCTATAAGACTCTTTTATCTCTAGTGAACCACTAGAGTACCCACAGTGGTAGTGCTACCTTAAGCAAAAGAGCTCAGGGACAGCGCCTAGGCCCTGAGTTCAAGTCCTACGACTGACCAAAAACCATCAACAATAACAACCAACCAACCAACCAACAACAAACCAGTTTCCTGATCTAATCTTTTCTTTCTTTTTTTTTTTTTCTGGTAGTGGGGCTTGAACTCTGGGCCTGGGCGCTGTCCCTGAGCTCTTCAGCTCAAGGCTAGCACTCTGCCACTTGAACACAGTGCCACTTCCGGTTTTCTAGTGGTTTATTGGAGATAAGAGTCTCAGGGCCTTTCCTGCCTGGGCTGGCTTTGAACCATGATCCTCAGATCTCAGCCTCCTGAGTAGCTAGGATTACAGGTGTGAGCCACCAGCGCCTGGCTCATAATCAGCTTTTAAAGCGAATAGATTTATTTTTCTTCACAGTTTTTAGAGTCTTCGTCCATCTTCATTGGTTTAGTCTAGCCAGTATATCATAATGGGAGCATACAGTAGAATAACCTAAATCATGCTTAGAAAGGAGACAAGGAGGAGGTCCCTTACCCCCAATGACTTTAAGACCTTCCTTTAGGACCCACTCACATCTTTCAAAGTTTCATCACCTTCCAAAAGTGGGCCACTGAAGACCAAGGCTTTATTATACATACTTTGGGGGGCACTTATGATACAGAAATTTCATTAGCTATGCACTAGGTTCACTGAATTTGAGATATTCCCACAGTATGTTTGAGGTCAGCTTCCATTATGGCTCGGTTCCAGGCTGATCTAGAACTCCTTGCAATGTAGCTCAGGATGGCCTTTGATTAATTAATGATCTTCCTGCCTCTCCTAAGTGCTGGGACTATAGACACATATCAGCATGCCTAGCTTCCTAACAGGATTTTAAAAACTCTGTTAGCTTTGTACAACAGCTTACCTTAGCTACCTAGGAGACTGAGATCAGGAGGATTCTAGTTCAAAGCCAGCTCAAGCAGGAAAGTCATTGAGAGACTCCCATCTTTAAACAGCAAAAAGCTGGACTGGGGATGTGACTCAACTAGTAGAGCACCAACTGAGCAGGCTTAGAGCTATGAGTTCTAACCTTTATCCAACCCCCTTTCCCCTTTGTTGAAGTTATTGGAGTAAGTTTCACTTCCAGAAAAGGTTAGGAAGCACAGGAGTAAACAACTCTAAACTTACATAAAAAATAAAAATAATGTCAATGAATATATCAATCATTTAAAAAGAGGTATATATGTCTATATATTCATTAAAAAGCACAAGATGGGCATGGTGGCACACATACCTGCAATCCTAAAACAAAGAAGAATGAACAAAGCAAAATAAACTATGGTGGCATTGGGGATGTACCTCTGTGGTAGGACTTTGTTTGTTTGTTTTAATGTAGTGTGTCTTGCTGTATAGCCCAGGCAGACTACATACTTCTGCCAAGTGTTGAGATTACAGTGTGCACTGCCCTGACTACATTGTGGTAGGCATTTACTTAGTTGTTTTGGAAGTGTTTTCCACAGGATGGAAAAAACTTAAAACAAAAGCCACAGTGAATTATTTGTTAAATGTCCCTGGAATATCATGGTTTGAGTGTAATTCTCACTTGGTAGCTAGGACACCAAAATCAATTCATTTGTTCAAGGCTATATGCAAAAATATTATAAGCAGTATATAGATTTCCTGACTAGTAGTTTATCCAGTTTGTTCAGAGGTGTATAGGACTTTGCTTTAGCAAAGCTATCAAGTTTTGAACCTTGATACTCCTGCTTCTATCATCTTAGTAGCTGGCATTATAAAGCACGTACTACCATGTGTGGCTTTAATTTTTTAGGGAGAAGATTTTTTTCTGTGTGTGTGTGTGTGTGTGTGTGTGTGTGTGTGTGTGTGTGTGTGTGTGTGTGTGTGTGTGTGTGTGTGTGTGTGTGTGTGTGTGTTTGAATACAGAAGCAAAATGGCATTTGTATTAATGTTGGTAAGATAATTCAACTGAATTTCAGGACAAATCTTTACCACGTATTTCCAATAATAGTTTAGATTTCTGCCTTCATGACTTTAAGGTCACACGTGGTTTTAGATACAGGAAATCTGAATATGACTCTTTTCTTTAAGGGCTTTATATCTTTGTTGGTGCTTTGCATAGTAAGTACAGGTCTTACTGTGTTGAATGTTAAGTGTACTTCAGTGTCTGGCTTTGTAGTTTTTAAGTAAAATGTTTTGCACATTCTATCAGGATATTTCTGAATCAAAGCTTATATATGTACATCATGTACATTTTTAAATATTAAGGAACGGAAATATCTTAATCTTAATATGCCAGGAACTCTGGGATCTTCCTTGCTAACCCCTCCCCCAATATAGCTGTCTGTGGAAATGGAATCCTGAGTGCTAATAGATGGCATTGCCTATTCCCTTCCCCCAGCTCTAGGGCCTTGTTTGCCTGCAGCTGCAGTGGTAGGCATCTTTCAGGAAGTGACCTTGGTTTGTATTAATCAAATTCAGAACACAAAAAAGCTGCTTGCTAACATGCTGACTTGATGTAAAATTTTATCACATCCATTTTCTTTCAAAATGAGGCCATCTTGTAAAAAGATATAGGAGACTCCTGATTTAATGTATCTATATACATCTTCTGCAAGCCATGTTAAAATAACAACCAGTTCTATTTTAAAATTAAAGACTTTTTATTGCCAAATATGCATAAACTTAAATTATGAGTGTTGGAAAGTTTTTACTAGAAAATTACTTGTTTAATGCAAAGAAATGTAATATCAGCATTAATTTATTTTCTATCTAAACAATTGACATTTTATTGCTATACAAACTTTACACTAGAAAGAATAGTGTATACTATACTTAAAACCCTTTAGGAGTTAGTCAGTAAGGTACTTTTTTTTTTTTTTTTTTTGGGTCCAGTCATGGGGCCTGAACTCTGGGCCTGGGCGTTGTCCCTCAGCTCTTCAGCTCAAGGCTAGTGCTCTACCACTTGAGCCACAGCACCATTTCCGGCTTTTTACTTTTTGCTTATGTGGTGCTGAGGAATCGAACTCAGGGCCTCAGGCATGCAAGGCAAGCGCTCTACCACTGAGCCACCTTCCCAGCCCCACAGTAAGTGTACTTTTATATTTTGCCTTCTGGTTTTCAGAAATAACTATCATATCTTAATTTGCTTATTTGGATAAGAACTAATATCCTTCATGCAATCATTTTCTTAGGGATTTCTGAATATAAGCCTAAATTTTAGTAAGACTGCTAAAACTCAGCTATTATGTCAATAAGAGAAATATAATGTTGACCACACATGCACTGTATGCTAAATTAAGATTTAATTAATTGATTATTTTGACAGGACAGGTATATTTTACTGTAGTATTTTTGTAGTGCTTTGAAGGAATCTAATTTTTAGATGTACTATAAGTTTATGTGGCAGTGTCTTTATTTTTATTTATTTTGTGTTGACTCTGGGGCTTGAACTGAAGGTCTGAGCACTATCCCTGAGCTTCTTTTGCTCAAGGCTGGTGCTCTACTACTTCAGCTACAGCTCTGCTTCTTCTGGCTTTTTGGTGCTTAATTGGAGATAAGAGTCTCATGGACTTTTCTGCCCGGGCTGGCTTCCAACCACAATCCTCAGATCTTAGCCTCCTGAGTATTTAGGATTACAGGCATGAGCCACCTGTGTCCTACTTTATTTTTGAGTTGAGGTCTTCCTGTGTTATACTGCCTGGCCTGTTTCTGGGTTCAAACATCTTTCTTCTCACCCTTCCCAACTGCTGCTCAATGTAAAGTTCAGAATGTGGACAACTGTGTTTAGTGGATTAGTATATTGATTTCTGCATTTGAAGAGATTTACATAAAACATTAATTAGGGGAGCAGTTGTATCTTGCCAAAAAGGCTTCATTCCTGTTTGTTTAGAGGATTCTCCTATGTACTGAAGTGTGTGGAAAGCAGGAGTACAGAAGGACATTTAAGCCTAAGGAGTTTTATCTATACTTCTGTAGGTTCAGCCCGTGTAAAGGTTAGGCACATTTCACACTTAAATTAATGACAGGATTATACAATAAAATTTCAGTGTAAGTAATTCAATGTCTTCATTAGCTGAGTTACTTTGAAGTATTTACTTTAAATGCATGCAGCATTATTCTTAGAACAGAGGTAAATCTGTCTCCTTAACCACTTAAATTCATTCTTTGTCTTGATACTGGTATAATAATTGGCTTATTAGATACTCCAGGATAAAGTAATTTCAAGGAGGAGGATAATTACTTGATCATTTCTTCCCTTAAACACTTGTTTAAAATAAAAATTGTCACCTTGAACTTAAAATGTTCTTTGCCTTCTCCACTTTTTTCCTGCTCTTATAAAAGGAAAAAGAAACACGACTAGAAATATGTGCAATCCTGGTAGCCAATGAGTTAATGTTCATTTGCTGCCTGAGGGGTCAGCGGTGCAGCCTCTATTTCCTGATTGGCTGCTAAAAGGTGAAATTGAAACCACTGTAAACTTTTGACCCTGTAGCAATTCTTGTGGAACGCCTTCCACTGGTGGAGCCCAGTGCTTTGCTCACCTCCCCACCCAGCCCTCCCACCCTTTTTCCTGTATTTATTTTGTGTGATCTTGCAGCACTGCAGGCAGCTTTTTCAAGATTGGGGAGAAGGAGGATGAGCAAGCACCAGCAAGCTGTTTGCTGGTGTGTCTGTTTGAAAGACGTGGGGTCTTTAGTAAATTGGTGTGACGATGGGCGATTTTAGTTTTCCCCTTAATTACAAGATAATTTTTAAGACTATTTTAATACCATTGTTTATTATCTGTTGTGTGAGCAAAATGTATAGTTTAAGCTTCTGGATATGTTAAATTAAGAATATTTTTAAGTTTCAGCTTCCTGTATCCCGTATACTGTTTTACATAGAAGGTCAGTAGTTTACAAAGTGGTTCTTCCCCTCCCCCCCCCCCCCCACCGCCCCCTTTATCTTTTTTCTTTTTCCTTCTGTTTTTGAGACCAAATTTTGATCTGTAGCCCACACTGGTCTTGCACTTACCATCCTCAACTCCCCAAGTGCTGGAATTACAGATGAGTGCTCCTGTGCCTGGCTCTTCTTTTTCTTTTGTTATAAAGAAACTCATATAGTTTCTGTTACAATCCTGGGTAGTCCTTGCACAAATTACAAATTCTTACTTCATTAATAGGCCCCTCCCCCCAGTAGTTTTTGGGGTTGTCTTGATTTCACATCTGCTCTATAGTTACCACAACAATCCTATGAAAAAGGCTGGTTAGCTTCCTCTTTCATTAGTATACTTAGGGTGGGGTTCTTTGTGACAGCTCACAAGTAAACAGTATATAAAACTCCCCACACTCCTCCATCTCTTTCCAGACAATTTCAACAGGTTTCATTATTCTATTCTTATATAGGCTTATAAACCATTTCTGCCATGTTCATCCTCCTTTACTTTCTTGCTTATCTATCCTCCCCACTCTTGCTTGGTGACCCCTGGGCCTGTCATCTCTTTCTTCTCTTTTGTAATACTGTTATAGGAATTTGCTTTCTACCTTTGGTTTTCTGACCCAGGACTATAGCTCACTGTAGCCTGTTGGTGTTCAATAAGTGCTTACTGGCTGGATGTTTTCATTTCAGGAACTTGATTCATTTCATTTGCCATATTCTCTTTTCCTACTTAATTAATGGCAGGCACCATGATTTGTTTATGTTTCTAAGTTCCAGTGCAGAGCCTGGCATGTAATAGACACACAATAAGCATTAAATTAAATTAAATGTGTTACCCAAGGTCATTCCAAGGAGCTGGATTTTACAAAACCTAGGTTTCCTAAAGGCAAGTCTTCTGTTTTAATGACTCCCCTACAACTAAACATGTATTATAATTTATTAATGAATGTGCAGAATAAATTATTGCTATTATTATTACTTTATTATTATTGCTAGTTCTGGGACTTGAATTCAGGACCTGGTTGTTGTCACTGACTTTTTTTTCCTCTAGGCTAGCATTCTACTTCTTGAGCCTACAGTTCTACTTCCAGTGTTTTGGTGGTTAATTGGAGATGTCTCACAGACTTTCCTGCCTGGGCTGGCTTTGAACCGTGATTCTCAGATCTCAGCCTACTGAGTAGCTAGGATTATGACATGAATCACTGGCACTGTGCTTAAAATAAATTATTTTAAGTAAGCTTGATCCTTTTTAGTATATCATAGGATAAGTAAATTGTAATACATAACAACTTTTTGAACATTATTCTTAATTTACTATATAATAACAATTCATTCTCTTCTGCCCTTAACAAAGTGGTAATAGTATTTTTAAAAGTTGTGGTCAGTATCTCACCAGTTTTCTCCTGCGTACTAAAAGCATTTTAACTGATTTGAGCATAGTAGTGGCTAAGAGATAGTTTTAAAAAGGTTTTACTAGCCCAGATAGCTCACACCTGTAATCCTAGCTACTCAGGAGGCTAAGATCTGAGGGGATCACAGTTTTAGGCCAGCCCAGGCAGGAAAGTCTGTGAGACTTTTTTTTTTTTTGTCAGTCTGGGGCTTGAACTCTGGGCTTGGGTGCTAACCCTGTGCTCTTCAGCTCAAGGCAAGCACTCTACTGCTTGAGCCACAGCACCACTTCTGTGTGAGACTCTTATCTCCAGTTAACCACCAGAAAATCAGAAGTGGTGCTGTGGCTCCAAGTGATAGAATGTTATCCTAAAGTGAAAAAGCTCAAGGATAGCACCTAAGCCCTGAAGGTTCAAGCCTCATGACTGACACCCCCCCCCATTTTTTTAAAATGAGTATGTCTTTACCTCAGAAACATCCATCTTATATAATTTTAAACTGTCACATGAGTTCAATGCATTCTATTTTCCCCCGTAGTACAGCTACAGATCAGTTGATTGCTAGAAATGAAATCAGTTGTTATAGTTATAGCAAAGGATTTATTTGTCACTTGGTTAATAATTCCAACTACAAAAGAATATTAAATTTAACAGTGATGTGACACAACTTTCAAAAAACCTAAAAACTGGCAAACCAGTTTATCCTGTAATGATTTGAAAATCAGCAATAGTTGATTGTCCTCTGGAGGTTGAAGCTGCCATTTCTAGGATTTAAGAAGTGAGGAGTCTGTTGGGCTGGGAAGGTGGCTCAGTGGTAGAGCACTTGCCTTGCATGCATGAGGCCCTGGGTTCGATTCCTCAGCACCACATAAGCAGAAAAAAAAAGCCGGAAGTGGCACTGTGGCTCAAGTGGTAGAGTACTAGCCTTGAGCTGAAGAGCTGAGGGACAGCGCTCAGGCCCAGAGTTCAGGCCCCACGACTGGACCAAAAAAAAAGAAGTGAGGAGTCTGAGTAATGACAGCGGTAGCCAATAGTTTGTAGGTTAATAGCAGAGTCCTTGCCTCTTCCATGTTTAGCAACCCTCCCTCCGCCTCCTTTTTTTTTTGGGTTGTTGTTGTGGTTGGTTGAACTGTGGGCCTGGGTGTTGTCCCTGAGCCTCTCTGTGCTCAAGATTACCGACCTATCACTTGAACTACAGAGACACTTCTGGTTTTTGAGTAGTTAATTGGAGATAAGAGTCTCACAGGGACTTTTTCTGCCCAGGCTGGCTTTGAACTGTGGTCCTTAGATCTCAGCCTCCTAAGTAGCTAGAATTACAGGTGTGAGCCACCAGCCTCTGCTCCCTACCACATGTTTATTATATTTGATGGCCACTTTTTGTCTTGTTGGTGTTCTCAAGTAGCACTGTAGAGTGGATTTCCTTTTCTCTTTTCCAGTTTGATTCTTTGTTCTGTCCTTCAGGCATGTCTTCACAGGCTAGCTATTAACCGAGCTTGGTTTGATTTCTTTTTTTTCCCTTCTCCATTAGCTTCTGGTGAAACAGGTTTGTTGTTGTTTTTTTTTTTTTTTGGGGTCCGGTCGTGGGGCCTGAACTCTGGGCCTGGGCGCTGTCCCTCAGCTCTTCAGCTCAAGGCTAGCACTCTACCACTTGAGCTACAGTGCCACTTCCGGTTTTCTAGTGGTTTATTGGAGATAGGAGTCTCACAGTCTTTCCTGGTCTTTCCTGCCCGGGCTGGCTTTGAACCGTGATTCTCAGATCTCAGCCTCCTGAGTAGCTAGGATTACAGGCGTGAGCCACTGGTGCCCGGCTTAAACTTATTTTTTGATAAAGCCAATATATCCAACAAATCTTGGCTCCAGACAGTTTTTAACTCACCAACATTTTTTAAAACAGCTTTAGAGGACTGTTGAATATAGTACTTTTCAAGACTATTTACCCCCAAGTTCCCAGGAAACAAGCCAGTCATTGATCTTTGACTATCCAGGAATCTCTGGAGGTTAGCTATTTGCTTTCCAGGATTTTGTATTTTGTAGACAGTGTGTCTTTATCCTGAGTGTACAGATTGGTAGGGGTTAACATTCCTTCCAGAGTGTGAAAACCAGCTTTACAGTAGTTGAATATTAGCTTAGGTAGTTTGTTACCAACTTTCCACACTAGGTAGTGGTACTTAGATATTTTCTGACTTGAGTTCCTTCTCATACCCCACTATACTTACTTCTTAGATGTACTCATCCCATAGTCCACCATAAAAAAGGAACAGTAACAGCCAAAGAACCTGAGGCAAAGTCCTGAAGTGAAACCTGATTTAAAACAAGGGCCAAGAAAACCTGAATTTTTCTGCCTACCTTTCTCCTCTCCATTTTTATCTAATTGAATAAGACCACAAGATTAACATTAAAAAATACTGAAATCATTTAAAAATAAAAACAAGTATGTTTACTATTTTTAGTTTAGTGTGCTTGGAAATTCTTTTTTTTTGGGAGGGGGGCGAGTCTTGAGATTTGAACTCAGGACCCAGACACTCTCCCTGTGCTTTTTTTTTGCTCAAGGCTAGCACTCTACCACTTGAGCCACATCGCCACTTCCGGCTTTTTCTGTTCATGTGGTACTGAGGAATGGAACCCAGGGCTTCATGCATGTTAGGCAAGCACTCTACCAGTAAGCCACATTTCCAGCCCTGGAACTTCTTCAGTTATATTATTTGTTAAATAGTCTTGGGTTAGCCGGGCGCTGGTGGCTCACGCCTGTAATCCTAGCTACTCAGGAGGCTGAGATCTGAGGATCGCGGTTCAAAGCCAGCCAGGGCAGGAGAGACCGTGAGACTCCTATCTCCAATAAACCACCAGAAAACCGGAAGTGGCGCTGTAGCTCAAGTGGTAGAGCGCTCGCCTTGAGCTGAAGAGCTGAGGGACAGCGCCCAGGCCCAGAGTTCAAGCCCCACGACCGACAAAAAAAAATAGTCTTGGGTTGTAAAAGTTTAATTTTTGAGCTTTATATGCTAGTTACCAATAAATATTGATAAATTTTCATTTAATGCTCACAAAAGCCTTATGATATATCTGTATATGTGTGCACATATGTATGTATGTATCCACTTCTATCTTTATATATTAATTTCTATATGTATATGTATGTATATATATATATGTCTATGTACCTATATAGCTCTAAAGAGTCTTAGTCTGAACCAGGTGCCTACCAAGTAAGGGAAAAAACTGGCAATCTACATCTAACCTACTGTATCCGTTTAATGCTAACAACTAGTTGTATTATTAATTATAGATGCATTTCAAGTTAAAAATACAAAAGCTTCTTTTTGGTACCTATCTCAGTTATAACCCTGTAACTGTACTCTGATTATATGTAGACATGTAATTACGCAGCATTGTTACTATTACCTGGATTTTCTCCTTTTCTTTTGCTAACTATATATGCTGTGCCTCTCCCTCCATTTTCTCCCCTTTTGTATTCAAAGTGTAGTGCCATTCATACAAGGTGGATAGATGATGGTTTGCTTTCCCTATGTGCTTTATCAGTTGGCTATAGCTATAATATGCTTGGTTCTCGGAATTTATGAATGTATTTTCTTACCCCTTTCCAAAGGCCTGTCAATGCCAGCATGAATGTTATTAACTTTAGGGCATATTGTAGTTATGGTTGTTGTCTTGATAAAGATGCCACTAGAATCATTGACAGATTGTTGTTTCATTGTACATTTGGAAATTCATAGGGGAGGTGAATGTTTTTACTTGCTCCTCATTTCTACTTGTGCAAAAGTCTGTTTCTTTGTTCATATTTGTTATTGCATATTATTGTAATTATTGTCTCTAGATTCCCCATTTATAATATTTCTCTATTGGTGATTCAAACACATCCTTTATAGCGAGTGAGAAAACATCCCCCTCCTTTCCCTGTATGCTGCTTGTTGTAGTCCTTCATCTGTTCCTTTATGTGGGTATTGATCTTGTTTGAACTGCGAGTATTTAAGAATTAGCTTCTACCAGGGTCTTAATGTAATTCATTTCTGTTGAGCTTTCATTTTGGACATATGAGGGGGATCTACAAATTCAGAGCATCCATCTGTTCAGATTACTTATTAGTATTTACAGCTGGTCTCCTTCATTCCCACTTTACTTATCCATATTTACAAACAGTGACAGAGTATATTGTGTATACCATACATTAAAAAAAGGGAAAAGGCAGAAGTATTGATACATGGGAAAATAAGGCATTTACTCAAATTCCTAGGAAGAGGCATTGTACTTGATAGCTTTTATTTGTTTTTGTTTTAAGTTGAAGGAAGGAAGAGAATGGAACAATGAATTTATGTTTGACTGATACTAATGTTTATTTGAAGAAAGGGCAATAAAATTCAACCCTTCCTCCTTTTTTTGTTCTCAGGCTCAAAATACTTGCTGAACAGTGGACTCAGAGACCATTAAATATAAACTCGTACTTGACCAGCATTTGATTAGCCAGGTAATTTATTCATTTTATTTTAACTTGATCCATTGTAATTTTATTTCAACTTTTTAATTACTACCCTTTCCTTTCATTTATGGTTTAATTTATACTTATTTTATACGTGATGCTTTTCTCTTTAATGTTAATTCTAGTTGAAAGAATGGGCATGGGATATTCACTCTAATATATACTCATTTATGTTCATTTACATGTATGTGAATGGGTAAACAAACATAACCTTGGGAAGGGAGAAAACATCCCTCTGCCTCCCATGACTAAACATTTTAAGGACACTTAATCTGAATGAACCCTAGCCCATGTTTACCATTTTACCTGGTGAAGATGCATTTTCCCAGATTGTGCTGGCAAATAGAATTTCAAATAGCCGGGCTGGGAAGTTGGCTCAGTGGTAGAGCGCTTGCCTTGCAAGCATGAGGCCCTGGGTTCGATTCCTCAGCACCACATAAGCAAAAAGAAAAAAGCCGGAAGTGGCGCTGTGGCTCAAGTGGTAGGGCACTAGCCTTGAGTTGAAGAGCTGAGGGAAAGTGCTCAGGCCCAGAGTTCAGGCCCCACAACCGGACCAAAAAAATAAAAAAAAAAAAAAAAAAAAGAATTTCAAATTGCCTCATTCTTAACCTTGAATGTTGCACCAGAATAAGAAAAAACAAGAATAGAGAGTTGTCTAATATCCAAGAAAGCAGTTATGCTTTGCCTAGTTACATGTCTTTTGTTAGTAAAACCATCATTCTCTTAGACTTCTGCAGTTTTGAATCCCATTTCCTTTGATGTGTTTAGCAAACAGGCTTTATCTAGTTTGCTCTTTTTCCCTTTCTCTTGTTGTGTTTGTTCTACTTTCTGTTTCTAATTTTAGCTTCCTTTAGACCAAGACTCCATAATTTCATGCTTCTATTTCTACTTCTTTATCCATTTGTAATTTTATTCATTTGTAATTTTGCTAGAATTTTCAAAAAAAAATACAACTTTTTTTCTTTTTTGTCGGTAATGGGGCTTGAACTCTGGGCTTGGGTGCTGTCCCTGCGCTCTTCAGCTCAAGGCAAGTGCTAACTTTTTTTCTTAAATATTTTTCCTTGGCTTTCAAGAAAAGGTACAAGAGCGGGGTGCCTGTGGCTCATGCCTGTAATCCTAGCTACTCAGGAGGCTGAGATCTGAGGATCATGATTCAAAGCCAGCCTGGCAGGAAAGTCCATGAGACTCTTCTCCAGTTAACCACCAGAAAACTGGAAGTGGTGCTGTGGTAGAGTGCTAATCTTGAGCTGAAGAACTCAGGTACAGCACTCAGGCCCAGAGTTCAAGACCTAATGGGGAGTGGGGAATGAAAAAGGCTGAGGTAGATAGAGTACCTGCTCTACAGCAGTGTGTGTGTGGGAGGAAGTGGGGAGGGAAAGAAAGAGGGAGGAAAGGAGATAGAGAAAGATTTGAAATAGCTTTTTTTTTTTCCCCTGGAAATTTAAGTTACCAGCCTTTAGCTTTTGTACTTTGCCTAACTTGCATTGATTTTTCTTCTCTTCCTTCTCTCCTCCTCCTCCTCCTGCTCCTCCTCATCCTCCTGCTGCTGGGAACAAAAGATTTTTATTAATCTTCATGGCTATTTTTAGCATTAGACTTAAATGTTACCCTTTCAAAAAAGCACTAAGACCATAATAGTTGAAAAACAAGTCCTTGCTGAAGATGTATTCTGTGAGTTTGATCACAAATGCCTTGGAGAAGGATACAAACTGTAGATGGTAGAAATTTAGAATAGCCATGTTTACAGCTTTGCAGAAATAATGTAGTAATTATTTCCATTGCACATGACATTTTAAGGATAATAATTATGATTAGCAGCATTACACTGGCACCATCAAGCTCTTGTATAGGAGCAAAGGTATACAAAACTGTTAAAAATAGGCTAGAATCACTAACAGGTTTTATTTACAGGTCACTAGCTTGATAAAGTGTCTTGCTATGCTTGGCATTTAGATGGCTTACTTGGGGAACTCATTTAATATACAATAACTACCATTGGCATCATAGTTACAGATTGCACAAATATCTATTAATATATAGTTTATAATCTGGGGCTTGAACCTCAGGGCCTGGAAGATGTCACTGAGCACTTTTGTTCAGGGCTAGTGGTCTACCACTTTTTTTTTTGCTGGTCCTGAGACTTGAACTCTGGGCCTGGGTGCTGTCCCTGAGCTTCTTTCACTCAAGGTAAGCATTCTACCACTTGAGCTATGGTGCCATTTCTGGCTCTTTTGAGTTTATTGGAGATAAGAGTCTCATGGACTTTCCTGCCCCGGCTGGCTTCGAACCACAGTCCTCAGATCTCAGACAACTGAGTAGCTAGGATTACACTGAGCCATCTCTTTCTCACTTTTTTTACACACACACACACACACACACACACACACACACACACATTTTTTTCAGTCCTCAGATCTCAGACAACTGAGTAGCTAGGATTACACTGAGCCATCTCTTTCTCACTTTTTTTACACACACACACACACACACACACACTTTTTTTTGTTTTTGCTTTTGTTTTGGTCAGTTGTTAGGCTTGAACTCAAGCCCTGGGCTTTGAACTTGCCCTGGACCTAGGTACTGTCTTTGAGATTTTTCACTCAGGGCTAGCACTCTACCACTTTGAGCCACAGAGTACCGCTTCTAGTTTTCTGGGGATTAATATGAGATAAGAGTCTTATGAACTTTCCTGCCAATCTAGTTTCAAATCCTGAGTAGCTAGAATTACAAGTGTAAGCCACTGGCACCTGGCCCTTTAACCTTTTTTCCCCCCAAATTATAGCCTTACAACTTTTTATATCTTTCTAACTTGAGAAAAGATCTCTTGTATGAGATGATTTTTAAAAAATAGTTCTCCATCCTTTGTGGTTTAATTTGAAATGATTAAAAAATTTAATTTAAACAAAAATTTTAACATGAAATACTTCTAGTTCATCTTATTATTCTAGTGAAGTTAAAGAAGAAAACAATCCCAGGTTACCTTCTTACATAACAATTCACACAATTTTTAATTTATTCCCAAAGTAATCAAAATATTTCTGCCCAAGAGTATAGTGGGACATTTTTGAAAAGCAAGAAATCTTTAAGAGGAAATAAAAATTCATCCCGCAGATCCATCAACATCAGTTACTATGCAGTTCTGTTCAGAAAGAGATCAGGGAGCCGGGCGCTGGTGGCTCACGCCTGTAATCCTAGCTACTCAGGAGGCTGAGATCTGAGGATCACGGTTCAAAGCCAGCCCGGGCAAGAAAGACCGTGAGACTCCTATCTCCAATAAACCACCAGAAAACCGGAAGTGGCGCTGTAGCTCAAGTGGTAGAGCGCTCACCTTGAGCTGAAGAGCTGAGGGACAACGCCCAGGCCCAGAGTTCAAGCCCCACGACCAACCCAAAAAAAAAAAAAAAAAAAGAAAGAGATCAGGGAATCCAATTAAGGCAGAATACTGATCCCTATTATCTATTAAAAATCTTCTAACTAACTCAAGAGATACCTGGGGTTCCCAAGGATATTGAAGAGTTGACTTGTTGGGCTCGAATAGTGGGAACCTTTAATTCTCAAAAACTGCCAGTTTGGAGATGGGAAACCCTTTCTCCAGTCCTTTTTCTAGTGTTAACTCTCACAGCAGAGGGGGTGCTGGATATAGTGGCCCCTTCTTAGGACATTTGGCTTTCCAGTGTTCTTTTTTCCACATTTATGACATTTCCCCTTTAAGTTGCTTGCATCAGCATGCTATTTAGAGTTGCCCTGAGTTATTCCTTGGGGAGGCATTCCTTTAGAGGGAAATTTTCTGTTGATAATCATAGGTAGTATTTGACCTTGCATTTCAGCATATAATTGGGCTTGCCTCTCTTGCTGGTAATTTACCTCTCTTAATACTTCTTTGTTATACCATTAAATCCTAATTGTTGAAACCTGTTAAAAAGGCTCGTTTACTAATGTTTGTCCTATTGAATCTGGGCTGGTATTAGTACAGATTCCAGGTGTCTCTGTTAACAATCCTTTTCCTGAGTTATACTTTGTCATAATTAATCATGCAGTTAAAAAGTTCTACATTGGTATTCCCAATTCAGTAGCTCCAGTTGGCTTCATCATTGGGAATGATGAGATTTCCCATTGATTTTACTTTATCCCTGACATGGACCTCATTATCATAACCTTGAGCTGCTGCTGTCCAATGGTATTCTTCTCTCCCTGAGTGCAACAGACTGAGAATAGAACATCAAAGTCCTTCTAGTTTAGTCACCAGTAGTAGTTATAATCTTAAATTGATCTAAGATTTTTTCAGTGTTCTTAGAAACGTGTGTGTGTGTGTGTGTGTGTGTGTGTGTGTGTGTGTGTGTGTGTGTGTGTGTGTGTGTGTGTGTGTACACGTGTACGTATAGTGAGATATTTCTGCCATCCAAAAAAACTGTACGTAAAGAGAATTTCAGACAATTTACTCTTGTCGTTTCTCAAAATGAAAATAAGCAGGAATATTGTATTAAAGTAAGTGTGTCCATTTACAGGGCAAGATTTTCCATTATCTAATTAATTAGGTAGGGCTTGAATTCAAGACCTGGGCGCTATCCCTGAGCTCTTTTGCTCAAGGCTCTACCACTTTGAGCCACAGCTCTACTTCTGGTTTTTGAGTGGTTAATTGGAGTCATGGGGACTTTTCTCTGAGCTGGCTTTGAACCATGCTCCTCAGAGCTCAGCCTCCTGAGTAGCTAGGATTACAGGTGTGAGCCACTGGCACCTGGCCCATTATCTAATTTATAATGAGGATGGATAGATAGATAGATAGATATACCACACATACACACATTATAATAATAAAGCTTTTTTTTCCTTCTGGCTGTGAGGCACTTGAATTCAGGACCTGGGCACTGTCCCTGAGCTAAAGTTTTGCTCAAGTGTAGCACTCTACCATTTGAGCCACAACTCCACTTCCAGTCCAGTCTTTTGGTGGTTAATTGGAGATAAGAGTATTGGACTTTCTTGGCTGGGCTGGCTTTGAACCGCAATCCCCAGATCTGAGCCTACTGAGTAGGATTACAGGTATGAGACACCAATTCCTGGCTAATCTCTCTTCTTTAAAGTCATAGTTCTTTAGAATACACACCAATTGATAATTGCTAGAAATGTTAGCTATTGTTCCCATTTTTGTTTTCTGTGTCTTATGGGAATTAACTTCTGGCTGGCTCGCCAATTTCTGTCACAACATACATGATGGGTGGATGGGTGGAGTGCGTGGATGGATGGATGGATGGATGGATGGATGGATGGATGGATGGATGGATGGATGAGGGGGTTCCATCAGCTTTAGAATTTTCACAAAATTGCAGGTCCTTAAGTCTTTCATGGTGTCTTACAAAAAGGAGAGTCCCACAAGGTGAAAATTACAGAAAGGGCCTATTTTTTAATGTAACAAGAGGAATAGGAAAAAGAAACTTCCTTTGCTCCTCATGCAGGAAATGAGTGTTAAGGATTTGAAACTGATGGGACTCAGAAGGTGGCTCAGTGGTAGAGTGCTTGCCTTGCATGCTTGAGGCCCTGGGTTCGATTCCTCAGCACCACATAAGCAAAAAGAAAAAAAGCCAGAAGTGGTGCTGTGGCTCAAGTGGTAGAGTGCTAGCCTTAAGCTGAAGAGCTAAGACCCCTGCCCCCCCCAAAAAAAAAAATATTTGAAACTGATTTGATTCTTGGGTTCCTGCTTTTTCCTCTTCTTTCTCTTTTCCTTGTTTCTCACTTTCCCTTCTTTCTCTTTCAGTTCCTCCTTTCTACACTCCCATTTCCCAACCTCCTTGAGGGTAAGTTACATTTGTTGTATATCTTTTCTCTAACATTTCATGGTATTTATGAAGAATAGGATAATTCTCTTATATAACCATAGTAAACTAACAACTTCATAAATAGGCATTCATATAAACATATTGTCCAATTCCAATCTTAACCAAATGCCTTAATGAAATCTCTTAGAACATTTTTCCTACTACCAGTATAGAATTTATTCTGGCATCAGATACTATACTTAATTACTATACTTAACCCTCCTTTTTCCCACAGTTGTGGGCCACTACATTTAGCATTTTAAAAAATTGGTTGAGATAGGGTGTTGTTTAGTTGTTTTTTGTTGTTGTTGTTTATAAAAATATAATGAAGGTAGTGTGCTGGCCTTTTAAGCTTAATGATTGCAAGATTGGACTGTTACTATAAAATTTTTTTTACTACATTGTATTCTTTTGTCTGGCTTTATTAGAATTCATTTTTCAGGGAGTAAGTGTGCTGTTACTACACATCTGTGAGCCTAGAACTTGGAAGGCGGAGATCAAGAGCATTGTGGTTTGAGTCCAACCCAGGCAAAAATTGGGTTAGCTATGTTGCATGCTTGCATTCCAGTTATGGGGGAAAGATACGGAGATTTCAGTCCAAAGTAGGCCCAGCAAAATCAATAAACCCTATCCAAAATGGGTGAAAGGTGTATCTCAAATCCCACAACTCTCCCCACCCCCCAAAAAAGAAATGCATTTTCTAAATGTAGGACTGATCAATAGTTCCTTCTGGCCTTTGATCAATGTTACAAACACCCTCCCTCCTTCTTGTGAAACAGGGTCTTGCTATATTGCTTAGGAAGGTTTGGAATTCAGCTGTGTAGCTCAGGCTACCCTCAAACTTGTGAACCTTCTGCCTCAGCCTCCCACTTGCTGGTTTATACCTTTTTTTTTTTGTAAAATATTTTTATTGGCCTGAAGTTGTAAACATAATCACTGGTATAACAAATTTTCTTCTTTTTTTTTTTTGGCTGGTCGTGGGGCCTGAACTCTGGGCATGGGCATTGTCCCTCAGCTCTTCAGCTCAAGGCCAGCGTCCTACCACTTGAGCCACAGCGCCACTTCCAGCTCTCTCTGCTTATGTGGTGCTAAGGAATTGAACCCAGGGCCTCATGCATGCAAGGCAAGCACTCTACCACTGAGCCACCTTCCCAGCCCCGTAGTATAACAAATTTTCTTTCCACACAGTAGCACTCCTTTAGAAAAGTATACTTTCTTTTAGGATAACTGTTATATTACTTTGTTTTATTTCATACCACTTATTATTTATGCAAAGATTAGCAGTAAGCACTGCCATTTTTAAACTTTTAGTTACTTAAAAATGGTGGCACATGCCTATAATCCTAGCTACTCAGGAGGCTGAGATCTGAGAATCATGGTTCAAGGAGACTATAACCTCCAATAAATCACTAGAAAACTGGAAGTGGCCCTGTGGCTCAAGTAGATCGCTCGCCTTGAATGAGGGATAGCCCAAGCCCTGAGTTCAAACCCACGTAAGACCAAAAAAAAAAAAAAAACCACTGTGAAAGTAAAGTTTACATATAACATTTAGCCTTCTTAGGTTTACAGATTATTAAGATTAACACATATAACCACCACTACAATCATGATATAAAACAGATCCATAAAGTTCCTTTGTGTGCCTTTGCATTTACTGTAGTCCCCTCTACTGGTCCTTGACCATCACAGGGGCCTTCCATCCAGCTCATTTGCTGTATGTCACTAGTTTTGCACTTTTTATGGTTTTGTGTTAGTGGCCTTGTCAGTGTGTGCATTATTATCTTTTGTGGTTGTGGTACTATTCTTAGGTTTTCTTTTTCTGCTTGTATTTCTGTCTTGAAAGTTTGTATCACTACATCTTTTTTTTTTTTTTTTTTTTTGGTCAGTCGTAGGGCTTGAACTCTGGGCCTGCGTGCTGTCCCTCAGCTCTTCAGCTGAAGGCTAGCACTCTATCACTTGAGCCTCAGCCCCACTTCCGGCTTTTTCTGCTTATGTGGTACTGAGGAATCAAACCCAGGGCCTCATGCTTGCAAGGCAAGCACTCTACCACTGAGCCACCTTCCCAGCCCCTATCACTATATCTTTAAACTTCACTGATTCTTCCTCTATACCACTCATCTCCATTCTTCCGATGTCCCTCAAAGGCATTCTGTATTTTTGTTACAGTCTATCTAGTTGCTAATATTTCCTTTTCATTCTTTCTTACAGTTTCCCATCTTTCTTCTGTAATACTGTCTTTTCTTGCATATCATCTATTTTCCTCTTTAGAATGCTTTGTATATTAATCATAGTTAACATTGCACTATTGAATCCTAAGTGGTATTTGTTTTCTCCTTTTTTTTTAATGGTGGTAATTGACTCAGGGCCTTCTGTGTGCTAGGCAAGTGCTCTAACAGTTGAACTCTTTTTGTTTTTGTTTTGTTTTTGAGAGAGGTCTTGATACCTTTGCCTAGCTAGGTTTTGAATTTGAGATCCTCTTACACATCTGCCTTCTGAGTAGCAGGGAGCCCAGAAAAGTGGTGAGAAGAATTGTTTTTGAGAAACTTGGCTTTATTACAGCAAACTTTGGAGGCATTTTGCATGTATCAGCAAACCCTGTTTTTAGTGCATTGACTTCTCAATTAAGAATGTAGATGATTACACAAAATATTGTACATAAATGTTCATAGCAACAGCATCCATAATAGTAAAAAAAAAAAACCAACTCTCAGTGCCAAGTTCTTACTACAGATTGACTTCCTCAGCATTTGCCACAATTTTTAAAAACTTTAATTTTTATTATAGAACCTGTGGTTGTAGGGTCACCGTTAATTCCAGCAATCTAACATTTCCATATGTCAAGAAAGTTACTATCAAATATATTCTTAAAATAGGGGAGAACAAAGGAAGAAGTCACATTGTCCAAGAAGCATTGTACTCATAATCTGACTTACAGAATTGTAAACCCTTTGTACAACTACTTCACAATAATATTTTATTAAAAGGAGAGAAATCCCTCCCCTATTTGTAAATTAAATGGTTGTGAGATGCACATAGCTGTATGTCAGGTACCTCCAGAAATCAGTTGTTACTCACAAAGACATTACTGTAATTAAACTTGCCATAATTTTGGTGAATCTTTTATTATTAAGTGCTGTGGTCACAAATAGAAAAGCTACAGCTATTTTGCTTAAAATGATCTGACTTTTTTTCTCATCTTCTTTTAGTTAATTTATTTTATTTTATTTTATTATTTTTGCTGGTGCTGGGACTTGATCTCAGGGCCTGGATGCTGTCCCTGAGCTTCTTTTACCCAAGGCTAGCATTCTACCTCTTGAGCCAAAGCTCCACTTTCAGCTTTTCGTTGTTGCTGTAATTTATTGGAGAAGAGTATCATGGACTTTCCTGCCCTGGCTGGCATCAAACAGGGATCCTCAGATCTCAGCCTCCTGAGGAGCTAGAATTACATACATGAACCACCACTACATGACTAGTTAATTTACTTTTAATTAATCAATTTTAATGAATTACTTTTAACTTTTTTTTGGTCATGGAGCTTGAACTCAGGACCTGGCCACTGTCCCTGAACTTTTTTTCTTAAGGCTAGCACTCTACAACTTTGAGCCACTGTGTTGCTTCCAGTTTTATAGAAGCTAATTGGAGAAAAGAGTCTCACAGACTTTTTTGCCTAGGCTGGCTTCAAACTGCAATCCTCCTATTTTAGCCTCCTGAGTAGCTAGGGTTATAGGTGTGAGCTATCAGCACCCAGCTTTACTTTTTTTTTTTTTTTTTTTTTTTGGTGGTCCTGGGGCTTGAACTCTGGGCCTGGTTGCTGTCCCTTAGCTCTTCAGCTCAAGGCTAGCACTCTACCACTTGAGCCACAGCGCCACTTCCGGCTTTTTTTCTTTTTGTTTATGTAGTGCTGAGGAATCGAATCAAGGGCCTCGTGCATGCAAGGCAAGCACTCTACCACTGAGCCACCTTCCCAGGCCCCTGTTTTATTCTAAAGGATATTTATGTGTTTTCTGATGATCCTAGGGTTTGAACTCTGGGTCTCAACATTTTTGTTAGCAGCTGGCCTCAGACCAAGACCCTCCTATCTATGGTCTCCTGAGTGTGTCAACCATCATGCCCACTTCTTTAATCTTGCTAACTTTTTACCTCAATTGTGCCAAACCAGGCTCCCCCCCTCTTTCTTTCTCTCTCTCTCTCTCCCCCTCTCCCTCCCCCCTCCTCCCCCCCCCCCCCCCCCCGGTCATGGGGCTTGAACTCAGGGCCTGGGTTCTGTCCTTGAGCTCTTTTTGCTCAAGGCTAGCCCTCTACCACTTGAGCCACAGTGCCACTTTTCTGTTTATGTGGTACTGAGGAATCGAACCCAGGGCTTCATGCATGCTAGGTAAGCATTCTACCACTAAGCCCCTTGTAGAACTTTATTTTGCAACTTAATTAAGGAATATAATTGGCCTAAATATCAGCTCAACAATCTGAAAGGTGAACTTCTCTGTGAATAGTCTAGTGTATAACTCTTAAAATGCTGTTTTTAAATGTATCTTCTCTTACTTTTTTCTGATTTGGCTTTGTTTCTAAAAACTATTTTGATAAGTTTATCTCTTCCAATCTATAATACTTAAGATATACTTAAGCCTGTGTTACTTAGAGGTTGGTGTTGAAATTTCTGACCTTGAATAAGAATTTACTATGTACATCCGTTGTTACATAGATGGTGGATTAAAAGTTGTCTTTTCTGGGTCTATGCTTTGTGAAAAAGAGTATATATTGGACATGAGTGTGTGACAGCCAACATTTATCACAAGGTAACAGGTGTCTCATTCCTTTTCATGTCTTAAAGATTTGAAAGCTTTGCACATGCACACATGCTCAACATATGTTTCTAAGCTGCAAATATTTTCCATCATGTGTCCTTTGTCATTAATACAAGAAAAATTCTAAGTAATTCTTGATGAGCTTCACATCCAAAACACTCTGAGTACACAGCATCTGAAGACTACAGAGCAAGATACTGTCTTTCACAGTTTTAAAGCTAATATAAGGAAAAATGTAATGTGTTCCAGACAACATACAACTTAATTTTTTTTAAATTTCCCTGCCTAATTTGTCCCTAGGATAGAAAGTAGACCTATACAATTAATTCCCCTCAACATAATCTATTACTGGTGTACTGCTATTGTTTGAAAAATTAATTAATTGGCAGTACTGTGGTTTGAACTCTGGTTTCTCTTACTAGGTAGGTACTTTTCTGTTTGAGCAATACCTCATCTGGTACTCTACCACTTTTGTCATGCTTCTAATCTAGCTTTTTTACTAGTTATTTTGGAGATGGACTTTTCTGCTTGGACTGGTTTTATACCATGATTTTCTAGATCTCAGCCTCCTGCGCAGCTAGAATTATAGGTGTGAACCAGTGGAGCATTGGTGCTATAGTTTTTTTTCTTTCTTTCTTTCTTTCTTTTTTTTTTTGTTCTGGTCGTGGGGTCTGAACTCTGGGCCTGGGCTCTGTCCCTCAGCTCTTCAGCTCAAGGCTAGTGCTCTACCACTTGAGCCGTAGTGCCACTTCCGGCTTTTTTCTTTTTGCTTATGTGGTGCTGAGGAATCGAACCCAGGGCCTCATGCATGCAAGGCAAGTGCTCTACCACTGAGCCCCCTTCCCAACCCCGGTGCTATAGTTTTCTTTCTATGTGTATGATGGTTCTAGGGCTTGAACTCAGGGCCAGGGAACTGTCCCTGAGCTTTTGTGCTCAAAGCTAGTGCTTTACCACTTGAACCACAGCTCCACTTCCAGCATTTTTGGTGTTTAATTGGCAGTAAGAGTGTCATGAACTCTTGGGCTGTCTTTGAACCATGATCCTCAGATCTTAGCCTCTTGAGTAGCTAGGATTATAGGTATAAACCACTGGTGCCCAATCCTGTGTTCTTTTTTATCTCAAACATGGCTTGCTTGCATAGGCTTTTGTACATGATACAGGTATATATTACACAAACATGCAGTGTCAGAGAAGACCAAACAGGTTTCAGAGTGTGGTTCATGGACTCCTGGGGAGACCTAAGAACCTATTGAGAGGCCACATGGCTAAAATTGTTTCCATAGCAATGCTAATGTTATTTGCCATCCTCCCCCTGTTGATGTTTACACTGATAGTACAGAAGGAACTATATGTAAAACTGGGGGTGCCTTACCTGAATCCAGGTGGGGGTGCTGGACTTCACTAATCCTTTCTTCTCTCTCTCTCTCTCTCTCTTTTTTTTTTTTTTTTTTTTTTTGGGTCCAGTCGTGGGGCCTGAACTCTGGGCCTAGGCGCTGTCCCTCAGCTCTTCAGCTCAAGGCTAGCACTCTTACCACTTGAGCCACAGCGCCACTTCCAGCTTTTTTCTTTTTTCTTATGTGGTGCTGAGGAATCGAACCCAGGGTCTCATGCATGCAAGGCAAGTGCTCTACCACTGAGCCACCTTCCCAGCCCCCTAAATTCTTTCTTCTCTATACCAGTTTGCTACTTAAGCTTGTCTTGGATAAAGCAGCTAACTTGTTCATCCCCTCCCTGCTTTGCCCCCCCCCCCCCCCCCCATGTTCCAGCCCGTTTTGCTTTGGTTATTTTTAGATAGGGTTTTGCTTTTTTCCCCAGTCTTGAACCTTAGTCTTGAACCATAATCCTAACTTCATCTCCTATGGTAGCTAGGATTAAGGTGAGTATCACTACCCCCACCTTATTCCTTTCTTTCAATCTCAATTCTTCTTGAGTCACTTTTTAAAAAAAGATATATACTTTTGTGTTATGAAGAGAAAATGTTGCATGAACCAATTCTGCCTATCAAAAGTATGATAATTTGCTTGAGGGAAAACACTTTTGCCATTTGGGTGTGAACTGAACTAGCCATTTTGTTTTCATAGAGTACTATTTTACTTGAAAGAACAACCAACAATCAATAGGTTTTGAAACTTGGATATTTGGCAGGAAATGGCTTGAACCAGTCACTCCAGGGAAACATCTGATGGCATTGGCTGTCAAGTTATAAAATTTGAGCTTCATATAAAAAGCAGAATTTTGTGCACTTGAACCTTTGACCATGAGTATCACCATTTCCTTATTTCAAATTCTTCTGAGATGTGATAGGTGATGATATTAATTAATATGGATTTTTTTAAAAAAAGATTGTGTAATGAAATGTAGCAATATGTGAAATACTTGGTTTGCCTACTGTGACTCAGTATTGCCCAAATGACCAGTGCTTGGTGTTTGATGTTACAGAATTGTGCCTGGGGAAAGGGTCTGTAAGAGTGCAAGTTAGGTAAGTGTGTTTTAGTGTAACCGCATGGTCATCCATTAATAGGCTTTTAGATTTCATTTTGCACCTGTAGGAAACCAGAATGTGCTCCCATGCTTGCCTGAAGGTATTTCCATCATGCTTAGAAGACACTCCAATGCTCTCTTATAATTAAATGGAAAAATGGATTCTGTTAGATAGTTTATACCTTTTTGTCCTTGTAAACACAAACAGTTATTACTCACAAAAGTAGAGTGCCAGTTTATTTATTATTATTGTTTTTGGAGATAGTCTTGCTTTGTAGTTGGGCTTTTTTCTAAATCCTGCTTTCAGAGTGCTGAGATTATTGGCATGTACCACCATTCCCAATGGCTGACAGCTTGTTTATATCTTATTTTTTTTGTGTGCTTCTTTTGTTGTTGCTGTCCGTGAGCTTTTCAGCTGATGGCCAGCACTCTACCACTTGAGCCACAGCACCACTTCTGGTTTTTTTGCTGATTAATTGAAGATAAGAGTCTCATGGACTTTCCTGCCTGGGCTGGCTTTGAACTGTGATCCTCAGATCTCAGCCTCCTGAGGAGCTAGGACTACAGGTGTGAGCCACCAGCGCCTGGCTATATCTTTTCCTTCCTTCCTTCCTTCCCTCCTTCCTTCCTTCCTTCCTTCCTTCCTTCCTTCCTTCCTTCCTTCCTTCCTTCCTTCCTTCCTTCCTTCCTTCCTTCCTTCTTTCCCCTCCCTCCCTCCCTCCCTCCCTCCCTCCCTCCCTCCCTCCCTCCCTCCCTCCCTCGTCTGTCTGTCTGTCTGTCTCTCTCTCTCTTTCCTTTCTTTCTTTCTTTCTTTCTTTCTTTCTTTCTTTCTTTCTTTCCTTTCTTTCTTTCTTTCTTTCTTTCCTTTCTTTCTTTCTTTCTTTCTTTCTTTCTTTCTTTCTTTCTTTCTTTTCTTTCTTTCTTTCTTTCTTTCTTTCTTTCTTTCTTTCTTTCTTTCTTTCTTTCGTCAGTCTTGGGGGCTGACCTCTGGGCCTAGGCGCTGTCCCTCAGCTCTTCAGCTCAAAGCTAGCACCCTACCACTTGAGCCACAGCCGCCACTTCCAGCACTGTGGTACTGAGGAATTGAACCCAGGGCCTTATGCTTGCAAGGCAAGCACTACCACTGAGCCAACTTCCCAGCCCCTCTAATATTTTTTTCTTTATTACCTTGTACCTGTAATCTCAGCTACTTAGAGGCAGAGGCAGAAGGATTATGAGTTCAAGGCCAGCCTTGGCAGTTAACTAGACCTTGTCTCAAAAGAAAATAAAAGGACTGAAAGGTGTAGCTCAAGTGGAAGATCAGTTGTCTAGCATGCATGATGCTTCTACTTCAGGTCCCCAGTGCTGCAGCAAACAATCAAATTCTAAAACATGACTTTTATCCTTCTTATTATGGCTCTAAGGAACTGTAAAGCCAGAATATTTTATATGAAGAATCACCCAGATGACAAGAAAGTTTTCATCATGGGCTTAGTGTTTCTGGAGTTGCTTCTTCCTTTTGTCTCTCTCTGCTCATT
Organism: Dipodomys merriami; assembly: GCF_024711535.1. Lineage (NCBI taxonomy): Eukaryota > Metazoa > Chordata > Mammalia > Rodentia > Heteromyidae > Dipodomys > Dipodomys merriami. The sequence continues at coordinate 6,708,763 of NW_027205492.1, forward strand.
AAGCAGGCACAGGTAATATTTCTCTTCACTTCTTCCCACCAGGATGCCAGTTCTTTGAAAACTCTATTTTATCAGTAACAATGTAGACAATGGCCTGATGAAAATGTTTAAATTTGGTCCTTTAGGATTGTGTGTCTAGATGAGTGGTGGTTATTTAGCAAACATTTTCTTGGAAATGAACAGGGTGACTCAATTGCTTCAAAGTATCAACACCTGATGGTATATATATATATATATATATATATATATATATATATATATATATATATATATATTTTTTTTTTTTTTTTTTTTTTTTTTTTTTTTGAGGTTAAGTGATAACAAATTTCACAAAATTCACAGTATTGTGGGATAGTGATACCTAAAGTCACAAACACATTTTAACCTTCACGAGGCACATTGTCCTTATTATGTTCTTTTTTTGGGTCCGGTTGTGGGGCCTGAACTCTGGGCCTGGGCACTGCCCCTCAGCTCTTCAGCTCAAGGCTAGCGCTCTACCACTTGAGCCACAGCGCCACTTCCGGCTTTTTTCTTTTTGCTTATGTGGTGCTGAGGAATCAAACCAAGGGCCTCATTCATGCAAGGCAAGCGCTCTACCACTGAGCCACCTTCCCAGCCTGTCGTTATCATGTTCTACAAGGCTTATGGTCACTACAAACTTTGACACTACAACTATTTTTTCCAAATTGGGTGATACTTACATTTCTTTGGTTTTACTTAGAGTAAGCTGTTCCTCCTTTCTTGCTCATTCCCTCCCTCCCATCGCTGCTCCTGAGTTGTTTAGTTCACTTTCATCAATGTCCAGTGCAGCTGATGGGCCCCTCTGTTGTATTTTTCCACCCGTTTCCATCTGATTTTGTGTCCTTTCCTATCTTCTTTCAGATGTGCACATATATATATATATATACCATATATGAGGTCATGGACATGGGGTCATCTAGAAATGATATGACAAGTTAAGAAGAGGGAGGACCCTTTATTTTTATTAAATACTTTTTTCTCTAAATGACTTGAGAAGTCTTAGCTTTTGCATATTGCTTCAAGCAGTTTTCAATAAATCAACTCAGATCCACAGCTATTATTTGAAAAATTACCTTAAGTTACTGTGATTCACAAGAGACACCCCAAAAACTCTGTAATTAGAGTACTTAATCATACCTCATCTAAGTCAGGCAAACAAGACTGATGGAAAACTAAATTGCTTCTGGGGTAGTCAAAATTCTCCATCCCAGCTTGTAATCTTAGCAAACCCAAGAATAAAAATACTCGACAAGCCATTTTAAGGTACAGTTTTTGCTTTTCTGATCTCAAATTTTCTTGTTGCTGATCATGTACTAGCTGCTGCTTATTTACCCGATGAAATAGAATTGTGGGTAATGGGAGGACATTATACCACTTCAGAATTCAGTTCAGCCAGTGAGAGCAAAAGTTGGGTTTAGGGGCTAAAGAGGAACAGCTTTAGTGCCTACTGAGCTTGAGAAACCCCTTGCCTGTGACTTTTAAACTGTGGATGTTACAAGTTTTTAGTTCTTACCAGTGAGCTGAGAACAGTGAGATTAAGTGCTACAAATGGTTTATTTTGGTGGGGGGATAAAATGCCCTAGAAAAATTAGATACTTTTGTTGTTTATGAACAAATAGGTATAGCTCTGCCACTTTATATCTATGTGTCATCTAGTTTTTGTTTTTTGCTGGCTCTGGGGCTTGAACTCAGGGCCTGGGTGCTGCCCTTGAGCAAGCACTCTACCACTTGAAAACAGCACCATTTCCAGCTTTTTTTGAGTAGTTTATTGGAGATAGGAGACTTGCGGCCCTTTCTGCCTGGGCTGGCTTCAAACTGTGATCCTCCGATCTCAGCCTCCTGAGTAGCTAGGATTACAGGCATGTGCTGCCGCTGCCTACCCCCCAGTGAAATATTAATTACCCATTTCTCTATCTATTAACTGGGGATAATAATGGAAACCTTGCAGGGTCATTATGAGTAAATCACCCAGTGTGTGTAAGAAGCCCAGCATTGTGCTGCCCCTACAGCAATCTCTTCCTCCTTACTAATCTAGAAAAAGAAAAATACTTAGTTGGCTTCTGCCAGTTTATTGGGTAGCTGATCTCCTCCCATTTGGGTATGATATGGCTTTCTATATGTTTCCAAACTAACTTGCTCAGACTGAACACTGGTATTATTGCTGTTCCTTCTCTGTTTTTGCAGAAGTACTTCCTGTATATATATCTACTTTTCTAATTCCTTCCTCCTCCTCCTCCTCCTCCTCCTTCCTCCTCCTCCTCCTCCTCCTCCTTCCTCCTCCCTCCTCCTCCTCCTCCTCCTCCTTCCTCCTCCTCCTCCCTCCTCCTCCTCCTCCTCCTCCTCCTCCTCCTCCTCCTCCTCCTCCTCCTCCTCCTTCCTTCTTCCTTCTTCCTTCTTCCTTCTTCCTTCTTTATTCTTCTTGTCCTGGGGCTTGAACTCAGGGCCTGGCCACTGTCCCTGAGTTGTTTTTGCTCAATGCTAGCGCTCTACCACTTGAGCCACAGAGCCACTTCCAGCCTTTCCTGTTTATGTGGTACTGAAGAGTCGAACCCAGGGCTTCATGCATGCTAGGCAAGTACTCTACCACTAAGCCACATTCCCAACACTCATAATAAATTTCTTGATGAATATATGTTCTGACTTTTCTGAATAACATAGAAATAGATACTATTGGAGTTTTGATAACACTGAAAAGGATTCTAAATTGCTATTCTATATTTGAGGAAATAGTATAGAATATCTTGCTTAGTTGTACTCTTAAAGAATGCATTAATTGGGGCCAGGAAGGTGGCTCAGTGGTAGAGCGCTTGCCTTGCATGCCTGAGGCCCTGGGTTTGATTCCCCAGCACCACGTAAGCAAAAAAAAAGAAAAAGAAAAAAAAGCCGGAAGCGGCGCTGTGGCTCAAGTGGGTAGAGCGCTAGCCTTGAGCCGAAGAGCTGAGGGACAGCGCCCAGGCCCAGAGTTCAGGCCCCATGACCTGACCCAAAAACAAAAAACAAAAACAAACAAGAATGCATTAATTGTCTTAATACAGTCAACTATTATAAAATAGAATTCTTCAGTAGAAACATTTCATACAGGCTGGGAATGTGGCTTAGTAGTAGGTAGAGTGCTTGCCTAGCATGCGTGAAACCCTGGGTTCGATTCCTCAGTACCACATAAACAGCAAAAGCTGGAAGTGACTCTGTGGCTCAAGTGGTAGAATGCTATCCTGAGCAAAAAGAAGCTCAGGGACAGTGCCCAGGCCCTGAGTTTAAGCCCCAGGACAGGCAAAAAAAAAAAGTAAAAATGTAAAGAGTTTTAAAGTAATAATATTGTATTGAATAAGATTAGTGAAGGAACATATACAATATGGCTTAATAGGGTAACCCTTCCTTCCTTCCTTCCTTCCTTCCTTCCTTCCTTCCTTCCTTCCTTCCTTCCTTCCTTCCTTCCTTCCTTCCTTCCTTCCTTCCTTCCTTCCTTCCTTCCTTCCTTCCTTTCTTTCTTTCTTTCTTTCTTTCTTTCTTTCTTTCTTTCTTTCTTTCTTTCTTTCTTTCTTTCTTTCTTTCTTTCTTTCTTTCTTTCCGGTCGTGGGGCCTGAACTCTGGGCCTGGGCACTGTCCCTCAGCTCTTTGCCTCAAGGCTAGCGCTCTACCACTTGAGCCATAGCACCGCTTCTGGCTTTTTTTTCATTTTCTTTTTTTTGCTTATGTGGTGCTGGGGAATCGAACCCAGGGCCTCAGCCATGCAAGGCAAGCGCTCTACCACTGAGCCACCTTCCCAGCCTGGGTAACTGTTTCTTTATTATTTTTTCAGTACTTATGACCACCTATTGTATTAAAAACTTAGCACTTAGATTTTTTGCTACTCAGTGTAAAAGTAACCCTTGCATGAACCTATTGATAATGTAGCTAGCTGTACTGAACCTACTTTTGTACTGAAGTAATGCTCCCTGTTCCCTACCTCTGCAGTACTTGGTTAACTGGCATACACCATTATATTACACCTAGCCAAACTTTATCTTTGACTGTTGATAAAGATAAAGTTGACATTTTCTTTGACAGTTATTTAAATTATTTTGTGGTGCTGGTGGATGGTCATACCTAAGGCACATACTAGGCATGACATTGGTATTTTTGAGAATGTAATCCTGAGGTTGTGAGTATACTTAAAATCTCTCTCTCTCTCTCTCTCTCTCTCTCTCTCTCTCTCTCTCTCTCTCTCTCTCTCTCTCTCTCTCCCTCTCTCTCTCCCTCCCTCCCTCCCTCCCTCCCTCCCTCCCTCCTTCCTTCCTCTCGGCTTGAACTCTGGGCCTGGGCGCTGTCCCTCAGCCCAAGGCTAGCGCTCTACCACTTGAGCCATAGTGCCACTTTTGGTTTTCTAGTGGTTTATTGGAGATAAGAGTCTCAGGGACTTTCCTGCCTGGGCTGGCTTTGAACTGTGATCCTCAGATCTCAGCCTCCTGAGTAGCTAGGATTACAGGTGTGAGCCACCCATGCCCTGCCAAATATCGTAATTTTTGAGACACTGTTAAGCAAAGTTATTTTAAATTCCTTTTCTATAAACTTATGTCTGGCGGAAGAATCCTCCAGAAAATCTTTCTTTCTTTCTTTCTTTCTTTTTTTTATTTTTGGTCGGTTATGGGGCTTGAACTCTGGGCCTGGGTGCTATCCTTCAGCTCTTCAGCTCAAGGTGAGCATTCTACCACTTGAGCCATAGCCCCACTTCCTGTTTTCTGGTGGTGAGATCAGAGTCTCACAGACTTTTCTGCCTGGGCTGGCTTTGTTCAAAACCAGTGCCTGGCTAGAAAATCTTTTAAAACATCTCACCTTGTGAACTTTTGCATTTTACTACTAAAATGGTAAAATGAATTTTGTCTCTATTTCTAGTTGATACCTATATACCTGTAGAGATAATGCTGTAACCTGGGATTCCTAATTAATTTTGATGACTTTTAAAAAGCTATCTAACCCGGTGCTGATAGCTCATGCCTGTAATCCTAGTTACTTTAGAGGCTGAGATTTGAGGATCTTGGCTTGAAGCTAGCCAGGACAGGAAAGTCCCTTTGTGAGACTCTTTATCTCTACTTAACTATCAGAAGACTGTAAATGGCACTGTGATAGAGCACTAGCCTTGAATAAAAAAGCTTTAGGATAGTGCCCAGCTCTCCCCCCCCCCCCCCCCCCAGTTTAAGCTCCATGACTGACTAGAAAACAAGCTATGTATTTCAAGTTTGAGTTGCAAATTGTGTTGTTTTATCATTTGTGTTAGTCTTTCCTAACAGAATTGTGCCACCTAGTGGAATTTGTGTCCTTCAGGCTGTGAACTAGCTAGAATGTCAGGTGCATTTTTGCATCAAAAATGTTCATTAAAAATGTGTAAGTCTTCTAAGTAAGAGTTTAGCACTGGGGCTGGGAAGGTGGCTCAGTGGTAGAGTGCTTGCCTTGCATGCATGAGGCCCTGGGTTCGATTCCTCAGCACCACATAAGCAGAAAAAGCTGGAAGTGGTACTGTGGCTGAAGTGGTAGAGCACTAGCCTTGAAGAGCTGAAGGACAGTGCCCAGGCCCAGAGTTCAGGCCCACGACCGACAAAAACAAAACAAAACAGAGTTTAGCACTATGAAATATTTAGTAAACAAGGACTTACTAGCTACCAAGAATTAAAATCTGCTTTTCTTTATTATTAAGAAGAAACATCCTGTGTTTACCTTGTTTTGGGGCTAGCGGGGGGGGGGGGGGGTGGTGGTGGTCCGGTTGTGGGGCCTGAACTCTGGGCCTGGGCGCTGTCCCTCAGCTCTTCAACTCAAGGCTAGCGCTCTACCACTTGAGCCACAGCACCACTTCCGGCTTTTTTTTCTTTTTTCTTATGTGGTGCTGAGGAATCGAACCCAGGGCCTCATGCATGCAAGGCAAGCGCTTTACCACTGAGCCACCTTCCCAGCCCGTGTTTACCTTCTTTATCAATGAAACTTTCTATTGGTCAATATTAAAGTAATAGCTGTTGTAGGGCTTAGTGTCAACTGTGGCTCTCCTACAGTTGCTTTCTAAGCAGATTGCTGGGGTGCTTTATAATGTCATTTACACAGTGTGGGGATAGTTTTTACATAATAGAAGTAAAACACATTAGATGACAGGTAGTAATGAAATGGTTCATAGAGAAAAGTGCTACAATTTGAGACTTCTTACCAAATCACAGGTAAGATTTATTTGTGTAGATATAAAATTCAGAGTTTATCAATATTAGGAACTTGACAACATGATGGTCTCTAATGTGTTATTAAATATGAAGATAATGTCTTATTATTTTAGGAGATAATCAGTATGCACATTTGCAGTAGGACCTGAAAACCTTTCTTTCTTGAGCTTGGATATATTATATAATTAAAGTGGAACATGGTCTTTGAGGTTTTTAGTACTGAGAGAGTACTTCTAAATTATAGAATGCATTCTATCATGTAATGTGTTCACAGAGACATGCGTGTTCTCTGATGACTTTTATCTTGTTTATTCTTTCTTAGTTGCTGATGTATTTTCAAGATGAGTGGACTAGGAGAAAACTCCTTGGATCTGTTATCCACAGATTCACGAAAACGCAAACTGCCATGTGATACTCCAGGACAGGGGTAGGTGATTTATTTCCAGATGTGTCACCCTTGGCCCTTTTTTCCTTGTTTTGTTTTGTGTAATTTTCCCCCCCAGTAGTAGGGATTCAACTCAGTGCCTTGTGTCTGCTAGGCAAGTGCTTTACCACTTGAGTCATACCACGAGTCTTGGTTTTGTGATATTTAAAGATAACATCTCAGTTTCCTATTTGCATTCTCTCATTACACTAAAAATGTTTCCACTAAATAATGTTCGGCTTTGTCGTAATGCAGAGGTACTAAAGCCTTTTGATATAGTTTGGTTGTTGCTGATTTAGACACAAGGTAGAATATTCTTGTAATGGTCTAATACTTTGAAGAATTTCTGAATAAAGTGTTTAGGAATAAGTGGCCAGTATTAGTACAAGTAAGAAGTTTGATACCCTTTAAAAATACAAGTTTGTATTTTGGCGTTGTGAGGTTTCACCATTCTTACCCTGAATAAAATTAGAAATCAGAAACAAAATGCTGTCATTCTATAGTACTACTCAGTTTAAGTATTTGCCAAGGTCATTGGCATTGAATTTGAACGTATTACTGTAATACTAAGCTCATAGAACTTAATAATTAATCCATGGTATTATTGTTGTTATTTGTAAGGAATATTCTTTACCTCCTAGGTAAAAACTATTTTCCAGGTGAAGTAACAGGTTAACTTTTTTCCCAGGACTCTTGGCTAATAGAAAGGTGGAATTCGTTTCAGGCTTACTTTTTTTTTTTTTTTAACCCTGGTCATTCTTCTCTCTTAACCACAATTGTTAGCTTCTATTGACTGAGTTAGTTTATTACCCAGGAATGTTAGTGTTGCATAGGGGAGGTTCTGCTAAGCTTTGTATGGTAGGTGTATCATGGCTTTTCTCCCTCTTTTTAGTCTTACTTGCAGTGGTGAAAAGTGGAGACGAGAGCAAGAGAGCAAATATATTGAAGAATTGGCTGAACTGATATCTGCAAACCTTAGTGATATTGACAATTTCAATGTCAAACCAGATAAATGTGTGATTTTAAAGGAAACAGTAAGACAGATACGACAAATAAAAGAGCAAGGTAATAGAAAGTAAGAAAAACACTCAAGTCTTTCTAAAGGAACTTGTTACTCCCCCTTCCCCCTTCCTTTTTCCTCCCTCTTGGTTTTTTTTTTTTGTTTGTTTGTTTGTTTGTTTTTGTTTGTTTGTTTTTAATTGTTGGTGTTGCTGCTGAGGATTCAAACCAGGGGCTTAACTCATGCTAAATACATGCATCTACCACTGAACTATGCTCCAAGCTCCTAATTGCCTTTTTGTTTCTTTTTCGGTTGGTCAGTCATGGGGCTTGAATTCAGGGCCTAGGTGCTGTCCATGCACTTTTCCCCTTAAGTCTAGTATTCTATCACTTTGAGCCACAGTGCCACTTCCAGTTTTCTGGTGGTTTATTGGAGAAAATAGTCTCACAGACTTTCTTGCTGAGCTGGCTTCAAACCATGGTCCTCAGATCTCAGTCTCCTGAGTAGCTAGGATTGCAGGCATGAGCCACTGGCACCTAACCTAATTGCCTTATGGTAACTTGTTTAGGTAGAGACTACAATTGAGGCTAGAGTTAACTCTCTTGACTATGACATTTTTAAGATTTTTTTTTTTTTGGGTCCGGTCGTGGGGCCTGAACTCTGGGCCTAGGCGCTGTCCCTCAGCTCTTCAGCTCAAGGCTAGCGCTCTACCACTTGAGCCACAGCGCCACTTCCGGCTTTTTTCTTTTTGCTTATGTGGTGCTGAGGAATCGAACCCAGGGCCTCAGGCATGCAAGGCAAGCGTTCTACCACTGAGCCACCTTCCCAGCCCACATTTTTAAGATTTTAAACTGTTGTGGCATCATTTTCAGGAACTGTGTGTGTTGTGTATTTTTCTGTATTTATATCTGTTTTGGGGGTTACTTGGACTTAATCTGTAGTGAGTGTATGTGGTTTTCATTGGCTCACCTTCTGATTCTTCAGGAAAAGCAATCTCAAATGATGATGATGTTCAGAAAGCTGATGTGTCATCTACAGGACAGGGGGTTATTGACAAAGACTCTTTAGGACCACTTTTACTTCAGGTAAGTATAAAGATTATTACTGTTAAAAGTATACCACTGTTCTGTGGTATTGTAGTGATAAAATACTTTTTTGGTTGGGTCTGAGAACTAAAACAAAACATCGTTCTGTGAGACAGTGAACTCAATATTCTAAGCACAATGATAAAATGTCTTTTTAGTCTTACTTGCAGTATGTGTGTGTTATACATATATATTTTCAATATATAACTTAAGGGGCCCTGCCCCTGATAAAAACAAACCAAGAAAGCACACATACAAAAGTATGAAAATAAAGGAGCAAGAACGGGAGGGTAATTCATAATTCCACACAGGTAACTCAGTATTTCATAGAGGTGATATTTAGGTATATTTTAGCATAGACCTTTTTTTGTGAAATTTTATGATCATAGTGCAAATGTGAACTTTTTTTTTTTTTTTTTAACTAGTCTTGGGGTCTGAACTCAGGGCCTGAGCACTGTCTCTTAGCTTCTTTTGCTCAAGGCTAGCACTCTTATCTCTGAAGCCACAGCACCACTTCTGGCTTTTTCTGTTTATGTGGCACTGAGGAATCAAACCCAGGGCTTCATGCATGCTAGGCAAGCACTCTGCCACTAAGCCACATTCCCAACTCCAAATGTGAACTTTTTAATTTTAGTTTTATATGTTGTTGTACCCAGGAATCAAACCCAGTGCTTTGTGTGTGCTAAATACATGTTCTATCTCTGAGTTGTATTCTATCTCTGAGCTACCCTACCTCCCCATTCCATTTTCTTTGTGGGAATTTTTTTTGCTGGAATTGAACATGGGACATTGAAAAGATAGACAAGTATGCTACCACTGAGTTGTACTGAGACTGATCCTGGGGCATTGAACATGGTAGACAAGGTCCTAGGAATTTTTTTTGTGTGTGTCAGTCATGGGGCTTGAATTCTGGACCTGGGCACTGTCCCTCAGCTCTTCAGCTTAAGGCTAGTGCTCTACCATTTGAGCTACAGCACCACTTCTGGCCTTTTCTGTTTATGTGGTGCTAAGGAATCGAATCTAGGGCCTCATTCATGCAAGGCAAGCACTCTACCACTGAGCCACCTTCTCAGCCAATCCTAGGAATTTTTAACAGGTACCATATATATATGGCAAAAAAAATAATAAGTTTCACTCGAAGACAGCGGTGGAAACTCTTTATGTAGTTAAACTTGTTCTTGTTTCAGCTAGGTTATTTCTGTTGCTTTTTTTTTCTTCCTTCTTCCAGTCCTGGAGCTTGAACTCAGAGCCTAGACACTGTCTCTGATCTTTTTGCTCAAGACTAGCACTCTACCACTTGAGCTACAGTGCCACTTTTGGCCTTTTCTGTTCATGTGGTACTGAGGAATCAAACCCAGGGCTTCATGCATGCTAGGCAAGCACTCTACCACTAAGCCACATTCCCAGCCCTCCTGTTACTTTTTAACTGGTAAAGTTTTATATTACTTTGTACAGTTTGATTAAGAAATGGTACTGGCTGGCTACTTACCACTTGGAATTATAAGGCAGGAAGATTTGGGGTTTGTGGTCAGCCTTGGCTACATAGCAAGACTTTGTCTCAGAAAAATAAAAAAATCTAAGCGTGGTAACACATGCCCAAAATCCTAACCCTTGGGAAGTAGAGTCAGAATGATGTTTTCACTCATGTCTGGCATTCTACCATCTTCACTTAGGACTTTTGTGTAGCTAATTAGACACGAATCTCCCAGTCTTGTGTGTCTGAGCTGCTTTTCACCACAATTTTCTGATCTCAGCCTCTTTAAGTAGATAGGATTATAGGTGTGAACCACCAACTCTGGCTAAGATTTTTTTCCTTATGTTTTCTTTACCTATATTAGTATTGTTTTAATTTTATTTCTTAAAATCTTTTTTTTAAAAATTCTTACCATTACATAGTTTATGTGCTGTTCTTGGTGCAGTTTTTTAAACTCCTGCATCTTCTCATCATCTTCACTTTTCTCCCTCTTTACTAGACTTTACTACACTTCATTTTTCCAATGCACCTTCTATTAGTGTTGTCACTTTTATCTTACTTAGACACTACACATTTTTTTTTGCTGTTTTCTCTTTCACAGGTATTGTAGTAGTTCTGGCTTCTTTTGGTGTTGTTACTATTATGATAGTTTTTGTTTTCTCTTCTCTGAGTGGCACTGACAATTGAGCCTCAAGAGAAGGCTGTTCACAGCCCCAAGTAAAACTGCAAGACAACATGAGTCTTCCAAAGGTTCAGAACTCTTTGATAGCTCAATCCAGAGATACTGAACTGATTGAAATGTCAATTCAAATATCTAGTTTTAAAAATGATCAGTGACCTCAAAAGGATTCAGATACAGCCAGGTGCCATAGCTTACTCCTTTAATCCTAGCTATTCAAGAGGTTGAGATATGAGGTTCTAAGCCAGCCCCAGTAGGAAAGTTCTTGAGACTCTTACCTCCAATAAACTACTCAAAAAAGCCAGAAGTGGTGCTGTGGCTCAGGTGGTAGAGCACTAGCCTTGAGCAAAAGAGCTCAGGGACAGTGCCCAGGCCCAGAGTTGAAGCCTCAGGACCAGCCAGGGGGGAAAAAAAAAGTTTATTTAAGACCAAGAAATTTGGGGCTGGGAAGGTGGCTCAGTGGTAGAGTGCTTGCCTTGCATGCCTGAGGCCTGGGTTCGATTCCTCAGCACCACATAAGCAAAAACAAAAAAGCCAGAAGTGGCTCTGTGGCTCAAGTGGTAGAGCGCTAGCCTTGAGCTGAAGAGCTGAGGGACAGCGCCCAGGCCCAGAGTTCAGGCCCCACGACCGCCCTCCCCCCCACCCCCCCCCCAAAAAAAAAAAAAAGACCAAGAAATTTAACAAACTGAGAAATTCATCAAGGATAGAAATTCTAAAGGCGGGGGGAGGGGGGGGGAGATGAAGAAATACAGGGAATTAGTTGCTCAGTAAATCAAATAAAAACTCAATAGACCAGGCAGAATAATGACTATCAAGGGTTAGACGCAGGTTGAGGAATTATTACATTCAGATAGCAATAAGTAAAATAAAAATAAAAGCAAGCATGACCACAGCATCCAAGACCTTGGTGATACAATTAAGAGATGAAATCTTTGAATCTGTGGTATAGATTTGAGAGCCAAGATACTGACTAAAAGCATGTGAAGCTTATTCAATGAAGTTATAAAAATAGAAAAGGAATTATAGCAGAAATGAAATTATAGTAAAAAAGAAATGGACATGAAAGTATATGAGACACTTAAATACACATGACCAGAGAAGAGCTACTTTTTTAAAATTAAATTTTATTTTATTTTTGTTGGTCATGGGGCTGGAACTGTGGGCTTGGGCACTGTCCCTGCACTCTTCAGCTCAAGCTTCTACTGCTTGAGCCACAGCGGCACTTTCAGTTTCCTAGTGGTTTATTGGAGATAATTTCCTTCCTGGGCTGGCTTTGAACCATGATCCTCAGATCTCAGTCTCCTGAGTAGCTAGGATGACAGGTGTGAGCCACCAGCACCCAGCTCTACTGTTTTATTTTAAAGTGCCTAGAGTACAGAACCAAGAAGCAATATTGAAAGATGCAAGAGAGAAAACACCAAATTACTTATAAAGACAAAACTATCATAACAATAGACATCAAACAGAAATCCTGAAAGCCACAGGAGCATGGACTGATGTCTTTAAAGCTCTGAAACAGAATGATTTCCACCCAAGACAGCTACGTTCTTTAAGAATCAGATCTTCCAATCAAGTAAGCATTGTAGAACACACATAAAAGAATACTACACACAGAAAATAATACACAAGATGAGAGGTTAGGAAAGAATAAATCTCACTAGGATAATAGATAAATGAGAAGTAGGAAAGTATCAAACATTAACTTAGTAAGCCAACAAAGCCCTAAGATGAAAAAAATAGTACATACCTAAAATATAAATGGAAAGATACAGACTTAAGCTGGGCACCAGTGCCTTTCACCTATTTTCCTATCTACTCAGGAGACTGAGATTCAGAGTGATCACACAAATTCTAATACAGCTGGGCAGAAATGTTTGAGACGTTGTCTCAGAACCAGCAAAAAGCCAGCCTGGAGGCGTGGCTCCGCTGATAGAATGCCTGCCATCTGGGCAAGCAAGCCTGGTGAGCCACTGCATTGGCATTCACCTCTCAAAGAAACAAAACAGAACAAAAGGACAACAAAAAACCAGAGAAGCTTCTTTCTGGTTCCTGTAATACTGGAATGTGCCAGGTGAAGGGCCTAATGGGTTGGAGGTGGAGTCTATTATAGTTCTCAGTGTTTAGTCTGGTGGTGTAGGGAGACCAAAGGGGCCAAGAGTCAGGTGAGTAGGGTCAGTCCATTTCATGTCTGCATTCACTTTAGAAGTTGGGTATTGAGAACTGCTTGTGGCCCCAATAAGTAGTCTGTTTGTTCCCATTTTGTGTACTCTTGGTTGGCATATGTTCAAGTCTATGGCTGTTCCTGCAGTGTGGGAGAGTAGGGGTGGCAAACAGCACTGAGCTGTGCACTGGAGGGAGGAAGCCTGCATGCGGCAGGCAGGAGGCTGGAGAACTCAGGGACCCACCAGACTGGGATAGGGGACAGAATGTTGTACCCTATCCCACTGTAGAGGAAGAGTAATTTACCAGCCACAAGTTTGGAACTGTTTCTGCAGGTGATGAGGCTCACTCCTTTTTTGCGTCACCATACCTCCACAGCTCAGGCTCCTTGCTCAATTTCTTGCTCCTCAAACTTCTTAGCTCCAGTGGGTTTGTGTACAGCCCTCCTCACAACTGGCTCTCTCCCACCTAGATAGCCTGTCTCCAGGGTCCTTGAGTTGTGATAGTTCCTTGTTTCCAGAACTTCTGAGTAGCTCATTCCTAAACCACAGATGGTGCTAACCATAGTACTCTGAAGTATAGGGAATGACAAAATGGGTACAGGGCTGCACACACGGAGTCAAGTCACTGTACACCAAATTCCCCTGCTACATTGAAGATTGTGAGAGCTTTGGGCTTATCTTGTGTGTAGATTTTGCCCCCAGCCACTTGTCATTATGGCTACCTGGCTTGCCTGGTGTTCTGTCTTTGTGACTCCACCTCTCCTCTTGGAATGGAGCTGTATTTGTTCCTTAATTTTCTTTGTGTAGCCTTTGTTTCTCCATGCTCTTCAGCCCTGCTTGGTCACCATGTTTGTGACTCTGATACTCTCCTTTCTCTATCTGAAATTGAGTCTGCCTTAGTTCCTCTGACTCTTCTCGTTTATGAAGGCTCCTGGAAGAAGCTTCTGATCTGCCACCTTACTCCTCTTCTTTACTTCACCTGGGATCGAACCTAGGATCTTGTGCTTATTTATTGGGCAAGTGTTTTACTACTTAGTCTTGGCTCTAACCTTCCTTCTCCACTCCCCTCCCATTATTTAAAAGCTCCTATGAATCTGTAATGACCAAAAAGTAGTCTAGACATTGTGCCTTTTCTATATTCTGTAGTAATGATGTTAATATGAATAGAATGGTGGTGGTAGTGATTGTAAGTCAGCAGTAATGTTTCCCAGTTTATGTATTTACTAAGGCTATTGTTATTAGTCAGGTAAGCCTCCCTAACAAGATCAAGGTGTTGGCAGGATTGGTTTCTCCCAAGTTCTCTGTTGTGGTTTGTCACTGTCTTTTTATTGGGGGGGGGGGGTTTGTTGGTTGTGGGGCCTGAACTCTGGGCCTAGGCACTGTCCCTCAGCTCTTCAGCTCAAGGTTAGCCCTCTACCACTTGAGCCACAGCACCACTTCTGGCTTTTTCTGCTTATGTGGTGCTGAAGAATCGAACCCAGGGCCTCATGCATGCAAGGCAAGCGCTCTACCACTGAGCCACCTTCCCAGCCCTGTCACCGTCTTTTTTAATGGGCTTTTCAAAAATGTGCATTCCTGGTGCCTTTTTAGTCTCTCCTTGTAAGGATACCAGTTATATTGGATAAGGTTCCTACTCTATGATCTCTGTTGTTCCTAATTACCTCCTTAAAGGCCCTACCTCCAAGTACAAGTTACATTGAAGGGGAGGTGCTACAGTCATGTGCATTTGGGGGAGGAGCTGCAGTTTGGTCCATATCAGCTTCCATTTATGTATCCCGTTTTAGGCATTGGATGGTTTCTTGTTTGTGGTAAATCGGGATGGAAACATTGTATTTGTGTCAGAAAATGTTACCCAGTATCTGCAATATAAGCAAGAGGACCTGGTTAACACAAGTGTCTACAATATCTTACATGAAGAAGACAGAAAGGATTTTCTTAAAAATTTACCAAAATCTACAGGTAAATTTTTTCTTTTCTTTTGTGTTTGTTTATTTGTTTGTTGTTTTGAGACAGGTCTCACGCTATGCCTAGGCTGGCCTCGAACTCCTGATCTCCTGCATCTGCCTCTCAATTGCAGGGATAGCAGGTGTATACATGCCCAGCTACAGTTAGGCTTTTAGAGTGTGCTTTCCAAACATATTTTATAAATTTCCTTGATTTATTTAATTAATTTATTTTTTTGTCGATCATGGTGCTTGAACTCTGGGCCTTGGTGCTGTCCCTCAGCTCTCCAGCTCAAGGCAAGCACTCTACCACTTGAGCCACAGCCCCACTTATGGTTTTCTGGTAGTTAATTTGTAGATAAGAGTCTCATGGACGTTCTGCTGGCTTTGAACTGCGATCCTCAGATCTCAGCCTCCTGAGTAGCTAGGATTATAGGTGTGAGCCACCAGCACCCCACTGATTATTTCTTAAAAACTTGAATGTACATTTTAGGAAGACCTGGAAACCAATTTCTATGAAAAAGGAAGTGATTAATAGCAAGATTTTCAAATATGTTCTCATTTAACTGAAAATATGGTATGCATTTTAGTGTACCAAACACACAACAAAATTCTGCTAAAAAGTTAAAATTATTTAAATTTTTGTATATTGCCATTCTGAAATGTTAGTATAGGTATTATGATAAACTTAATTAATGAGAAAGTTTAGCTTCAGTTCTCTTTCATTCATTTCTATGACAGGATTCTTGCCCTGTTGTCCAGGCTGGTCTTTAGCTCCATGGTCCAAACAGTCTTTTCTCCAGCCTCCTGAGTAGCTATGACCACAGACATGTAGCTTGAATTATTTTTATGTATTTTAAATGTGGAGTACTTCATTAATTTGCATGTCATTCCTGGACAGGAGATGTATTAATCTTCATCATTTCAGTTTTAGTACATATGTGCCAAAATGACTATATTATTACCTTGAATTCTTGATGATAGATTGGAGTTACCATATTTATAAAAAGTCATTTCAATTTGTTTTCCAAAGTTAATGGAGTTTCCTGGACAAATGAGACCCAGAGACAAAAAAGCCATACATTTAATTGTCGTATGTTAATGAAAACACATGATATTTTGGAAGACATGAACACCAACCCTGAAATGCGGCAGCGATATGAAACCATGCAGTGCTTTGCCCTGTCTCAGCCACGCGCTATGATGGAGGAAGGGGAGGGTAAGAGCATCATGTTTGCAAATCTGTGTTGCCCCAGCAGCCATACTTGGAGTTTTGTGACTTCACTGTTATAACTTCCTTACTGACATTTGTGTCCTGGCCTGTTTGTTGAATACCTATATCCAAAAGTAAATAGAGCCATTATCTGGCTGAATTTTGTATTGTAGACTTGCAATCCTGTATGATCTGTGTGGCCCGACGCATTACTACAGGCGAACGAGCGTTTCCATCAAATCCTGAGAGCTTTATCACCAGACATGATCTTTCAGGTAAAAACGGGGTGTGTATGTGTGTTCATTTTCACTCTTTAAGTTACACAGTTCAAATAATTGTGACTATTTTACATAATAATATACTCAAAATTCTCCAAGTTAAAAAAAATTATAAAGGTACCACAACTTTTCTCCAAGTAGTGTTTTGCATCACAATTTAATATTTTTACTTTAACTTCTAATCTGTTATAAAGAAAAAAGGTTTGAAAAAGCAGGTAACTTACTGACAACTTCTGAGTAATTTTTTTTTTTTTTTTGGTTTGGTTACTCGTGGGACCAGTTCTCTACCACTTTGAGCCACAGTGCCACTTTGGGTTTTGTGGTGGTTAATTGGAGATAAGAGTCTTAAGGAGTTCCTTGACCAGGCTGGTATTGAACTGGGATCCTCAGATCTCAGCCTCCTGAATCGCTAGGATTATACGTGTGAGCCACCAGCACTAAGCTTCTGAGAGTTAGTTCTTGATATCATCATGAACTTCATTCTTGGTCTGCCACTTTTTGTGACCACAGAAATCAAGAATTAAAGACATCATAGTTGACCTGAACATGGTGGTGCATACCTGTAATTTTGGCTCCAAGAGGCTGAGACAGGAGGACTGTGACTTTCAGGCTGTCCTGGGCTACTTAGTAAAAGTGTCTTAAAACAAGCATGCAAAAACAAAGAAGAGGGGCTGGGAAGGTGGCTCAGTGGTAGAGCACTTGCCTTGCATGCATGAGGCCCAGGGTTCGATTCCTCAGCACCACATAAACAGAAGAAGAAAAAAAGCCAGAAGTGGCACTGTGGCTCAAGTGGTAAGAGTGCTAGCCTTGAGGTGAAGAGCTGAGGGACAGTGCCCAGGCCCAGAGTTCAGGCCCACGACTGGAACCCCCCCCCCCCCCCCAAAAAAAAAAAAAAGAGACATCTAGTTGATAAGGCACATTGGCGATGTTAAACAGGATGACAGTGTTACCCATACTCACCATCAAGTTTACTAGTGGTGATACCAAGGGCCTGTCACATATGTTCTATGTCAGACATGAGAAAACCCAGGCTTGGGGACAGTGAGGCCTGGCTATTTTCTAACATCATGACTGATAAGAGCTTGCAGCTGATCTGCTTGACTTAAAGCCTATATTCTTGGCTTTATGTAACACTGACTTACCCACAGAGTGAACCCTTGATAAGTAACTTGATAAAATGGAGTAGTTTTAAACCAAGAAAACATTTCTATAGCTATTATAGGTTGTGTGTGTGTGTGTGTGTGTGTGTGTGTAGGACATAGGTAACATACATATATTGTGTTTTGTAACAAATAGCTATTTTCATGCTATCCATCCTTGTATGTCATCTTCAGTTAATGGTCTTGAGGCTGCTTGAGATAAATTTTCACAAATGAAAAAAATAGCAGAAAAGGAGTTTTGTATTTTGAATTGCCAATCTCTTTACACTGATGGATATTACTTTATATTGACTAAATTTCTCTGTATTTACTTGCCTTCTGATAATGGTGACAGGAATTGTAAGTGTCATATTTCCAGAATGGATCTCTCTGTACCTCTTAATATTTTTTTTTCTGGTCCTGGTCCTTGAACTCAGGGCCTGGTTGCTATTCCTGAGTCTTTTTGTGCTCAAAGCTAGCACTCTTAACACTCTGAACCACAGTGCCACTTCTGGCTTTTTCTGAGTACAAGTCTCTCAGACTTTTCTGCCCAGGCTGGCTTCAAACTGCTATCCTCAGATCTTAGCCTCCAGAGTAGCTAGAATTACAGTCTTAATTTTTATCTAAATAACTGTTATGTATTTGCTACTGAAAATACTTTCACCTAAGCAGTTTTATATATATATATATATATATATATATATATATATATATATATATTATATAATGTATATATATATTGAGTCCAGTCATGGGCCTGAACTCTGGGCCTGGGCACTGTCCTTCAGCTCAAGGCTAGCGCTCTACCACTTGAGCCACAGTGCCACTTCCAGCTTTTTGCTTTTTGCATATGTGTTGCTGAGGAATTGAACCCACAGCCTCAAGCCTGCAAGGCAAGTGCTCTACAACTGAGCCACCTTCCCAGCCTTACCTAAGCAGTTTAATGACTGGCATCTTCAAAAATCATCTCATCCATTACTTAATTACAAAAGCAATACCTGTTTACTATAAAAGGAGTTACTGAACTAGAAAAACTTTTTTTTTCTTTTTCTGGTTAACTTCATTTAAGAATGAGAGCCATCTTACCAAAGAGTTGGTAGAGTTGGTGGCATCTAGCTATCTGTTTCACAGGTTTGGTGCACACAGCAGTACTTCCTTTGGCTGCTAGAGAAACTTTATCCTCTGTCCTTCATGTGTTTCATTCAGTATACTTTTCCTAATCATCTGGTTTATTTTGACATGTGGCCTACCACTAAGCTCAGAGAAGGTGGTTGAGGACATACCTTTCCTAATCTCTGTTGTAGTGCCCAGTATTTTCTCTTTCCTGTCCTGCATTAGTTCCTTTTCCCTACTTTTTTCTCCATTAATGATTTTAAAACGTTAATCACTAGTATAACTCTGGATTTTTGTATGTAGTTCAATTCTAGAGCTGGCTTAGCAAGTATAAGCCCCAGGTTCTATTTTTAGTATTGCAAAATGTCTGACTTGACAACAACTTCTTCAGACTTGAGGCTCATCTCTGTTAGAGCATCTACATTTGTCCTTCCTCATTGTACACGTGGTTCACTTTCCCCTTCTGCCATGCTGGGGATGGAATCCAGGGCAGTGCACATTCTAGGCAAAAGCACTCTAACACTGAGCCATAGCCTCAGCCTCCTTCTTCACCGCCAGTAGCTTCTATAGAACTACTACTTAGTTGAAGAAGATCATGAGTTTTTTTAAGTTTCCAAACTCAGTTTTCTTAAGCATTTACTCTGTTTTAATGAACATATTATAGAGGTTGAATGAATTGGTCTTTCCTAATTTGAACGAAATCAATTATATTGTTGATTACTTCTTTCAAGTCATTTGTGGCCTCATGAGTCATGAGTTTCATCATCTTCAGGACTTAATAGCACTGTTAGCACTGAATGAAAGAGGTTTTTTGGTTTTTGAGTACTACTGCATTTTTTACTAAAACCTGGACAGAAAAGACAGGTAACTACTGGTAGTTGGTTTTTTTTTTTCCCCCTGTCAGTCATGGGGCTTGATCTCTGGTTGTGGGCGCTGTCCCTTGTGCTCTTCAGCTCAAGGCAAGCGCTCTACCGCTTGAGCCACAGCACCACTTCCGGTTTTCTAGTGGTTTATTGGAGATAAGAGTCTCACAGACTTTCCTGTCTGGGCTGCCATTGAACCACGATCCTCAGATTTCAGTCTCCTGAGTAGCTAGGATTACAGGCGTGAGCCACTGGTGCTCAGCAACTACTAGTAGTTGTGATACTAATATGAGCTTCAATTAAAAATGACCAGTTTCTGACTGAGGAACACATTTTATCCTAAGTACTATCTATATCATGTAAGTTGATCAGTTTTTGGCCTGGACATCTAAATGCAAGCCAACGAGGTCCACTTCAAAAACATAAATCCCCTGGAACGATGCCCCTTTCAGGCATGTATCCTTTCCAGTCCGTTGATGTGGCCACCAGCCTTGAGGCTCACTGAATTCTTTTCTTCAAGCTTCCTTCCTGAGTGGACAGAGGGCTAAAATTATGAATCCTCTAGTCACTTAGGCTTTCTGGTGACCAGCTCCACCTTGTGGCAAGGATTCTTTTGAGCCACTAAGATACTCATATTAGGAAATCCCAGGATCTAGGGGATCTAGAGGGACAGATACATTACTATACCAAAGCAGAACATGTCACTGTGAGAGCTTCCTGCAGGACTGTGTCCTTAAGAAAAGGCAAACGGAAATTTGCAGAAGTGCTAACTCATGGGTGTGCAGCAGTAAATACTTGACAGGCTTTGAATCTTTTATTTTCTATATAATAGGAAAGGTTGTCAATATAGATACAAATTCTCTGAGATCTTCCATGAGGCCTGGCTTTGAAGATATAATCCGAAGGTGCATCCAGAGGTTTTTTAGTCTGAATGATGGGCAGTCATGGTCCCAGAAACGTCACTACCAAGAAGGTAAAGACATTTGGGGTTTGACCCTTGGTCTTGATTACTGTTGGTTGTATGTGCTCCAATAACTGTATGCATGACATTTGTGTATATAATTCTTGAGCCTACCTACTTTTTTGCTGCATATCTAATCTTTCACATGGCTTAAAAAATTTTATACTTGAAATATGATTTCTTTCTCCTCTCTATATGTATTTGTTTTGCCAATTGTTGATATTAGTAAGTAATAGTGTGTTTTCCCACAGCTTACATTCATGGCCATGCAGAAACCCCTGTGTATCGATTCTCCCTGGCTGATGGAACTATAGTGACTGCACAAACAAAAAGCAAACTCTTCCGAAACCCTGTAACAAATGATCGCCACGGCTTTGTCTCAACACACTTTCTTCACAGGTAGAGAGGTTACATTTGTGTTAAGTGCATCCATTATTATTAGTGTAAAAAGGCAAACAATAAGAGAGAAAGCAAGATGGATGGATTTTGGTGATGTGATTTTAGATATCTAGATTGTTTTCTTTAAGGTTATATTTTTATGTAAAAATATTTATTCACTAAATAATTCCTGGGAGATGGGAAGGCTAATGGATAAAAAAGTATATGAATAATTACTTAGGTGGTCACAAAGTGATTACTTTTTTTTTTTTTTTTTGGGGGGGTCCGGTCGTGGGGCCTGAACTCTGGGCCTGGGTGCTGTCCCTAAGCTCTTCAGCTCAAGGATAGTGCTCTACCACTTGAGCCACAGTGCAACTTCCTGCTCTTTTTCTTTTTGCTTATGTGGTGCTGGGGAATCGAACCCAGGGCCTCATGCATGCAAGGCAAGCGCTCTACCACTGAGCCACCTTCCCAGCCCCAAAGTGATTACTTTTGTGTTACCTTTTATTTCTAGTGATTTTAGGGACTCAATTGAAAATACACTTAATAACTAACAAAAGAAAGCACCAGCTGGGTGCTGGTGGTTCATAACTGTAATCCTAGCTACTCAGGAGACTGAGATCTGAGGATCATGGTTCAAAGCCATCCCAGGCAGGAAAGTCTGTAAGACTCTTATCTCCAGTAAACCATGAGAAGTGGTGCTGTGACTCAAGTGGTAAAGTGCTTTCCTGGAGCTGAAGAGCTCAAGGACAGTGCCCAGGCCCAGAGTTCAAGCCCCGTGACTCCCCCCACCCTCACCCCTCCCCCCCCCCAAAAAAAAAAGCATCTACTGGTGCTGGCAATGATAAAGAACATGTGAAGGAGAGTGTTTATCTTTTGATTATCTTGAATATTTTCCAGATACTTGCAGGGTAAGCTAGATATGCAGCAAAGATTCAGGTAACATGGCTATGTTGGTCCTGTGCAGTACTGTGGTGGTACTGATTATTTGTAATTCCCAGCTTATTAAAAAGTATTATTATGTTAATTTAGTGATCAGTACTTAAATTGGACTTATCACTAGGTATTAGAATGGCACCTAATAGAAATTATTTCCCCAATTAGTTTATACTTCGTCTTCTCTTTTCACTTCCCTTGTTCCCTCAATAATCCAATCTCCTTTCCTCCGATTCTCTCCCCTCCATTTTGTATTCTTCTCCCAAGTCTGAGTCACTGCTTTAATGCCTGTAATTTTTTAGTAAAAGTTTTATGTTGTGTTTCTTTGCAGAGAACAGAATGGGTATAGACCAAACCCAAATCCTGTAGGACAAAGCATTAGACCTTCTGCAGCTGGATGCGGCAGTTCGGTAGGCAGCATGAGCATGTCGCCAAACCACAGCTTACAGATGCTGAGTGGCAGGGCCTATGGCTTGGCAGAGCCCAGCACCACAGGGCAGATGAGTGCTGCTAGGTATGGGGCTTCCAGTAACATAGCTTCACTGACCCCTGGGCCAGGCATGCAGTCACCGTCTTCCTACCAGAACAACAACTATGGGCTGAACATGAGTAGCCCCCCACATGGCAGTCCTGGTCTTGGCTCCAACCAGCAGAATATCATGATCTCTCCTCGTAATCGTGGGAGCCCAAAGATGGCCTCACACCAGTTTTCTCCTGTTCCAGGTATTCTTGTTAGCATTTCCTTTTATTTTTTTTCTTTTCATACCACTGTACTTCTGAGTAAATCAGTTTTATGAAAGACACTTTGAAGTGTCTTTTTTTTTTTTTTTAAATGTCTGATAGTGCAATTCTCTTACTCTTCTCCACATCTAGGTATGCACTCCCCTATGGGATCTTCTGGCAGTACCTCAAGCCACAGCTTTTCCAGCAGCTCTCTCAGTGCCCTGCAAGCCATCAGTGAGGGGGTGGGGACGTCTCTCTTATCCACTCTGTCTTCACCAGGCCCCAAATTGGATAATTCTCCCAACATGAATATGACTCAGCCAAGTAAAGGGAGCAGTAGTCAGGATTCAAAGAGTCCCCTAGGCTTGTACTGTGACCAGAATCCAGTGGAGAGTTCAGGGTGTCAGTCAAATAGCAGAGATCACCTCAATGACAAAGAAAGTAAGGAGAGTGGTGGAGAAGGATCTGAAAATCCAAGGGGGCCTTTGGAAAGCAAAGGCCATAAGAAGTTACTGCAGTTACTTACCTGCTCCTCTGACGACCGAGGCCATTCCTCCTTGACCAACTCCCCTTTGGATTCAAGTTGTAAAGATACTTCTGCTAATGTTACCAGCCCCTCTGGAGTCTCATCCTCGACACCAGGAGGTGTGTCCTCCACATCCAATGTGCACGGGTCACTATTACAAGAGAAGCATCGTATTTTGCACAAGTTGTTGCAGAATGGAAATTCACCGGCCGAAGTAGCCAAGATTACTGCAGAAGCCACGGGGAAAGACACTACCAGTGTCACCACCTGTGGCGAGGGAGATGTCAAGCAGGAGCAACTAAGTCCAAAGAAGAAGGAGAACAACGCTCTTCTGAGGTACCTGTTGGACAGGGACGATCCTAGTGACACACTCTCTAAAGAGTTACAGCCCTCTGTGGAAGGGATCGATAATAAAGTGACTCAGAGTAGCAGTTCTACCATTCCCAGCTCCAGCCAAGAGAAAGACTCAAAGATTAAGACAGAAGCAAGTGAAGAGGTAATTTATTTTCTCTATGCCATCTCGGGTTGCATTTCATTATTTCTGTGTTAGTTGGATAACTTGGTATAAATTACGTGTGTGTGGGGGGGGGGGGGAGGGTACCGAGTTTGAATTTGGGCCACCTGATTAGTCAAGTATTGTACCACTTGAGATACACTCTCAGCCTTTTTCCTCCTCCCCCTCCCCCCCCCCCCCCCCCCATAGGTCTTGCACTTTTATCCAGGCCAGCCTTGGACAGAGATCCTCCTACTTCTGCCACAGTCCTGTGTGGCTGGAATTACAGGTGTGAATCATCATGCCAGGCTTGTTTTTTGGGCTAGTCTTGCTAACTTTTTTGCCCAGGTTGGCCTTGAACCTACTATTGCAGCCTTCCAAGTAGCTACATCATAGGTGTGGGCCACTGTACTAGCAAAGTTAGTTGTTCTTGACTTTCAGTTTTTTAGTAATTTTTTTTTGGGGTGTTAGAAAAGTGTTATCATGCAATTTAGAAATGTGTATTTTCTAAAATGTGAGTATAATTTTTTTTTTGAGACGGTCTCACTATGAAATAGCCCAAGTTGGCCTCAAACTTGCAATCCGCCTATCACAGGTGTGTACCACACCTAGCTAAACAATTTTTTTTTTTAATGGTATTTAGAGTTGAATCTAGGGTCTTGTGCTTTCTAGGAAAGTACTCTAGCTCTGGAGCTATGCTCCACTCTACAGCTAACAGCTCTTTTTTATTAAGGTGTTCATTGTTGGAATGAGAAGGTGGGCTTATTAAGGGCTTGGTAGAATGTGGATTTAGCACCATCATTTTGATTTTTGCCTAGTGATCCAGTTCAGGTTATAACCACACTGTATGCAAGCATTTCTAAACTGCTTGAGGAACTATATTTTAGGAGGTATAAATATTCACCTGAGCAAATGAAAGGCTTGGAGAAGTCTTCTTGGATTTAACTTCACTAAACCTAGTGTTTGTCAGATTTCTATATTAGGCTTACTTTATTGCTACTTAGGAATGTCTTTTTAAGCACCAGCCTGTCACTCACTATTAATCATGCTGTTTATAGAAGGTATGAGTAGAGGCAGATTTTTTTTTTTGCCAACTTATTAGGACTCCTTTGGTGCAGATTGTTAGCTGAAAAATAACCTACAGTTTGAGAATTAAATGTTTAGGGCAAATAGAAAAAAGTGGCCCATTTGAAAGCACCAAATGCAGTGAGTGATTTTACCAGTGGCTCAAGGAAAATGAAGAGTGGGCTCATAAGAAACCAACCTTCAATGAGACATTTTATCTCAGGCGGCTGCTGTGTCATCTCATGTGTTTCACTTCTACAGCTACACTCAGCAGCGTCTCAAAGGAGCGCATGTGGGCTAATCTTTAACATTTTACTTTCAGGGATCTGGAGACTTGGATAATCTAGATGCCATTCTTGGTGACCTGACGAGTTCTGACTTTTACAGTAATAATCCCATATCCTCAAATGGCAGTCATCTGGGAACCAAGCAACACATGTTTCAGGGAGCTAATTCTTTGGGTAATTCAGAACTAGATTTTGATTTTTTTTGTGTGTGTACTGTATGTATGTGTATAATTATACTAAGACCAGGTATTATAACTAGGGTTTATAACCAGAACAAATGCCCTAACTCTAATATACTAACTGCTACTTAGTAACACACGTGGGTTTTTTTGTTTTGTTTTACCAGTCCCTGTGCTTGAACTCAGGGCCTGGCCACTGTCCCTGAGCTTTTTTGTTCAAGGATAGCACTCTTCCACTTGAGCCACAGCACCACTTCCAGCCTTTTCTGTATATGTGGTACTGAGGAATTGAACCGAGGGCTTCATGCATGCTAGGCAAGCACTCTACCACTAAAGCCACATTCAAGCCGGTAACATACTTGTTTTTGAAAGCTTTTTGGATATTCCCCCTCCACCCCCCCTTTTTTTTCTTTAAATTCCCATTTTTCAGTAATATTCTAGTAGCCATGACACTGAGAATCCATGTGAGTAGTAGGTGCTAGAGCATGTGCTTTGTTCAACCACAGAGAATTTGATTAAGACCTAAATGATACATATGGCAGAACCACGAGGAATTTGGAACATAAGGACTTTTCTTTCTCTCCCCTTTTTGGCTATTTATTTGCTGGAGAGAGTGTCCCCTCCCTTCACTTCTACCCCCCTTTCCCTTTATTTTCTCATGGGAGTTGGGGACCAAACTCAGGACCTTCTGCATGCTTAATTTCCTCTGACACTGAGCCACTCCCACCAGCTTGGTGGATATTTCAGTATGAAACAAAGAGTGCCCAAGCAGGTCAGCCAACACTACAGTCATTTATCTTGTGTTTGTTTTTGTGAGAATGGCATTCTTGTGTGGGTAATAGTGGTATTTGTGTCTGGTACTTGATTATTTTCAAGTATTGAAACAAGAGACATTTATGCATTGTGCTTCTGTGTTTTCAACAGGTTTGAGAAGTCCACAGTCTGTGCAATCCATTCGTCCTCCATATCACCGCGCAGTGTCTCTAGATAGCCCTGTTTCTGTTGGCTCAAGTCCTCCAGTCAAAAATATCAATGCTTTCCCCATGTTACCAAAGCCACCCATATTGGGTGGGAATCCACGAGTGGTAGATAGTCAGGAAAATTATGGCTCAAATATTGGTAGGTCACTTCTAATATGTACAAATGATTAAAAGTTGCTTTGGGAAATACTTAAAACCACTTAAATGCTTGAGTTTAAGTTACAAGTTTTTTTTATATCATTCACATAATATCATTAATATAATGTTTCCTTCATGACTGTCCTTCATTTATTCTTTGTCTTGGTTATTTAAAGTCTGAAATCTTCTGATTTTTAGGACATTTTTCTAACCTGTGATGAGTATGTGGGAAGAGGGCCTATTGAAACCATCTTCAGAGTTCACCAGTCCAGTTCTTAGGACGACAAAGTGTTTTGTCACAGCCACAGTTGTTGTGTGTGTATAATAGCTGTATCTGTGTGATAATGGAAGAATTTTTATTATGTATGGAAAAGACTAAGTTCTTTTTTTTTGTTCTAGGTGGACCAAACAGAAATGTGACTGTGAACCAGACACCATCCTCAGGAGACTGGGGCTTACCAAACCCCAAAGCCAGTAGAATGGAAGCCATGAGTTCAAACTCCATGGGAAGACCTGGAGGTGATTACAATGCTTCCATACCCAGACCTGCAATTGGGGGCTCTATGCCCACCTTGCCTCTTCGGTCTAATAGTATACCAGGTGCAAGACCAATGTTGCAGCAGCAGCAGCAGCAGCAGCAACAACAACAGATGCTTCAAATGAGTAAGTATACCTTTTATAAAAGAAGAGAAAAAGAAAGTGAGATGTGTTAAGACTAATTGTTACTATTGACTCGTTTGAAAATTTAAACTTTCCTTATCTTCCCCCAGGGCCCACTGAGATTCCCATGGGAATGGGAGTCAATCCCTATGGCCAAGCAGCACCATCTACTCAAACAGCTTCCTGGCCAGATAGCATGTTGTCCATGGAACAAGGCCCTCAAGGGACACAAAACAGGTGGGACTGCAGAAAATGTAAGCAGTAGATTTAGAAGAGTCAGAATAGGAACAATCCTGAAAGAGAACATAGTAAGTTCTTTATGATTGAGGTGCTTGGCTACTGGCTGCTGAGGCTTCCACAGGGGAGGAGCGAGACAGAACTGTACTGTTCAGCTTCAAGATACTGCTATTGCAGGAGAGATGACTTCTTTCCTAAAACCATGAGGAGGATAAGGTGCAAGCATTTGACAAATAAATGCATATTCTTACCATTTTTCTAAATACTGTTCAGAGGGTATGCCTCAGGTTTTCTGAGAAATTTTAAGGATTGAATTTATTTCCTAAAATCATTTAAAACATTTCAGGGATGTAAAGCCAGGATTATCGTCTGTATAGTCTGTATTTTATTTTATCTATTTAGTGTTTTATTTACACCATCTGGAGCCACCATCTGAGCCAATTACAACAAAAAACTCTATTGGCAGTCCACCATACTGTGTTCTTTGATAGCAATATTTCTGTCCTTTCTTCTGTTCTTCTGAGGACTCCCCAACTTTAAAGTGTGCTAACAAGTATTCTTTTATTGAAAGTGGCACCTTCTCCCACCTTTCCCATTCCCAGTCTCTGCTATCCCCAAACACCTAGGATCTGGCATTTGTAGTTTTGGCATTGGGGATATTAGCTAGGTACAGTGGTGCTCTAAGATAGCCTGGTGAGGTTTAAAAATAATGAGTCTTCACAGTAAATTTGCCATTTACTGTTCACTGCTAGCAGGTTTATTAATATCTTTAGTATGTGTAGTATGTATGTATGTATGTAGTATGCTTAGTATCTGTAGTATTATTGAACACTAAAAATATTGTGCATGGTTATTGTGATCTATTTCTTTTTTCAAAAAAGCTCTGATTTTTCTTTCCTTTGTGGTTCTAGGGATCAAACTCAGGGACAGGTGAATGTTAGGCAACAACCCCAGCCCCTAACACTATTAAAATTGATCACAAGCTTCTCTCCAGGCCTCTTCTTAGGAATTCCCTGGATGAGCTTCTTGGACCACCTTCTAATCTGGAAGGCCAGAGTGATGAGAGAGCATTGTTGGACCAATTGCACACACTCTTGAGCAATACGGATGCCACAGGTCTGGAGGAAATTGACAGAGCTTTGGGCATCCCTGAGCTTGTAAACCAGGTGAGTTGGATTAACATGGAGATGGAGTGTGTATGAGTGTACCATAAGCGTGCATGTTTGTATGTCCAGGAAAACAGGCAAAGGAATGCCTGTACCAGTGTCTTTCCTAGACTTAGAGTACCAGCCTTAAGCAAAAAAAAAAAAAAAAAGCTAAGAGACAGTGCCCAGGCCCTGAGTTTAAGCCTCACTACCAGCACCAATAAAATCCCCAAAACAAACAAACCCCAAAACCCCAAGACCAAAAAGCTATGTAAAGAAAGTTTCTGAAGAGATACGGCAAACTAAGAAGTCCTTAGACAGGAGAGAAGTTGGGGTTCTGGAAAGCAAGCAAAAGTCAGCAAGATCAGATGGAGAATGGTAAAAAGAGGTTTATTTTGGGGAGCAGTTGTTACTGGAGATTGAACTCAGGGGCCTTGCCCCAGGCCTTCAGATTTTTATCCTCCCCACCTTTCCCCCCCAGATAGGCTCAGGAGTTTTTTGTTTTTTGGGTTTTTTTTTAGTTTACCCTTATTACAAAAAAATGACTTCATGTGAACCTTGAAAATCATGTCTACAAATTACATAAAACTTCATTGATCACAATGAAGTGTGTGTGTGTGTGTGTGTGTGTGTGTGTGTGTGTGCATGCGTGTGCGTGCGCGCGTGTGTGTGCGCGCGTGTGTGAGCTTATGGGTGTGTGCATGCTGGTCCTGGAGCTAGAACTCCTGAACTTTTGTGCTCAAAGCTAGTGCTCTACCTGTTGAGCCACAGCTCCACTTCTGGTGTTTTGGTTATTAATTGAAGATAAAGAAGCTCATGGACTTTTCTGCCTGGGTTGGCATTGAACCATGATCCTCAGATCTCAGCCTCCTGAGTGGCTAGGATTACAGGTGTGAGCCACTGGCACCCAGCAGGAAGGCATTTCTTTCCTTTTTATTTCCTCCCTCCCATTATACATTTTAATTGGTTTAGTTTCTATATGGACTTTGGAAGTCCATGTTCATTAATTACAGAAATCTGATTTGGAGCAAATAACATCTTTTTCTTCAGACATTTTGATATGAGATTCAATGCTAGGCACTAGGATACAATTCTGAACAGAAACTTCAGATAATAAACTTGTTGATTTTGCTTTTGGAATTCTAACGCATTTGTTCACATATATTGGCTTTATCACCTTCTTTAAAATGTTTGCTTTGGGTTGTTTTTGCAGATGTACTAACTATTGTTCATTGATGTATTTGATGTCCAGGGACAGGCTTTGGAGCCCAAACAGGATGCTTTCCAAGGCCAAGAAGCAGCAGTGATGATGGATCAAAAGGCAGCATTATATGGACAGACATACCCAACCCAGGGGCTACCAATGCAGGGGGGCTTTAATCTTCAGGGACAATCACCATCATTTAACTCGATGATGAATCAGATGAACCAGCAAGGCACTTTTCCTCTCCAAGGAATGCACCCTCGGGCCAATATCATGAGACCTCGCACGAACACCCCAAAGCAGCTTAGAATGCAACTTCAGCAGAGGCTTCAGGGCCAGCAGGTAACCAGCCAGCCAGTCTGGTGCTTGGCTATTGCTCCTTGGTTCCACTTTGCTTGTTTCATTGGTCTTCAGACTACATTCCTCAGCTGTCTACCTGCACCAACTAGAGAAATTCATTTTGTTCTCATTCCTGTATAAGATTTCATTTGTACAAATGGTTCCTTGTTAAGGAGTGTTTGTGATAGAATTAACACCTTTATATCTTACAGGTTAAAAATGCCAGAAAGGATTATTGTTCTGGGGGGAAAATTGTTTGTTGATAACTTTTTAGTCTGAAATATACTTTTCAAGTCCTTAATACTAACAACCAAATAAAACTATCTTGATTGTAGTCTGTGTGCCTGCCCAACCCCCCCCACCCCCCTTTTTTTTTTTTGTTTTAGACTGGATCTTAGGTAGCCTATACTAACGGCCAGCTCACAGTTCTCATGCCTCAGCCTCCTGCCTGCTGGGATTAGAGGTGTGTTTCACTACAGCTGACAATTTCCACATATATATATATTTTTTAAACAAGTTATTTTCTAGATGTTTTGCAAACATCTAGATGTTTTATAAAACTAGACCCTTCCCCCTGAATGTTTCAAGATAGAATTTGTTTTACCCATTAGTTCCTTAATCCCCAACTAGTGTTTTAAAATACAATTACTTGTGTGTTTTGTGTCTTTAAGTATGTGGAATTAAGGGATGAAACTAAACCTTATACATAGAAGAGTGACTGGAATTTAGGATCCAGGAAGCCAGAGACTCTAGTTCATAAGTGTTTTTGTTGGGTTTTTGTTTGTTTTTGGTTTTGGTTTTTTTGGGGGGTCCGGTCGTGGGGCCTGAACTCTGGGCCTGGGCGCTTGTCCCTCAGCTCTTCAGCTCAAGGCTAGCGCTCTACCACTTGAGCCACAGTGCCACTTCTGGCTGTTTTTCTTTTTGCTTATGTGATGCTGAGGAATCGAACCCAGGGCTTCATGCATGCAAGGCAAACGCTCTACCACTGAGCCACCTTCCCAGCCCCTGTTTTTTTGTTTTTTGCTAGTCCTGTGACTCAGGGCCTCTGCACTGTCCCCGAGCCTCTCTGTGCTCTACCACTTGAGCACAGTGCCACTTCTAGCTTTTTCTGTTTATGTGCTACTGAGGAATCAAACCCAGGGCTTCATGCATGCAAGGCAAGCACTCTTACCACTGAGCCACATTCCCAGCCCCTCATGAATGTTCTTTTTTTTTTTTTTTTTGTCCAGTCGTGGGGCCTGAACTCTGGGCCTGGGTGCTGTCCCTCAGCTCTTCAGCTCAAGGCTAGCACTCTACCACTTGAGCTACAGCGCCACCTCCGGCTTTTTTCTTTTTGCTTATGTGGTGCTGAGGAATCGAACCCAGGGCCTCAGGCATGCAAGGCAAGCGCTCTACCACTGAGCCATCTTCCCAGCCCTCATGAATGTTCTTAAGCGTCAGTTTAGGACTCAAGAAAGCTATGTTCATGTATCATCATCTTGTTTATATAATTTCACTGAAAGTCACTTAGGAAAGGATAACAGATGAGCACTTTATTCAACATTACTCTCATCAAGTAGAAGCTATTTCTTCAAGTGCCTGAGCAATCTCAGGAGGAAACTTTAAATTTGTATTTCCACTAATGTATTCTTTAAGCCATACAGTTGGTTATTACCACAACCTCCCTGGGTGGTGCTGAGAGTTTGCAATGCTGTTTGGGTTCATTAATGCACTGCACCTGCTTACTAACCATCCTGTCTCCCTCCAGTTTTTGAATCAGAGCCGGCAGGCACTTGAAATGAAAATGGAAACCCCCAATGCTACTGCTGCTGCTGTGATGAGACCCATGATGCAGCCCCAGGTGAGCTCCCAGGTGAGTGCAGGCCCCTCCCATCACTGCCACTCCTACTGCAGGCTCCTGCTTGGCTCTCAGTTCTTGCTGTCTGAAAAATCAGAGTCATTCTGAATTTTTTACATAAGAATCTGTTCCATTGCACATTGCCTTCATCCATTCTTAGTCTTTCTTAGTAAGTGATTGGAGAGATGGAGAGGAGTGAATGTAAAAGCCACCAGTGAATGGGTTTACTTTATCTTACTTCCCTTATGATCACAAACTGTTGCTTAGCTTCTTAGGAATTTAAACTAGCAACACTGAATGTTTCTGTTCCTGGATTATGAAGCCACATGCCTACTGGGTAAAAAGCAGATATAAAGAAGGGAAAGATAGATACTAGATAATCTGATCCTCAGTGACAGCCTATGAGACCACCTGTTTCTTCTAGTGTGAGAGTCTGGGACAGCTCTTCACCCCAGCTAGGGTGGAGGTCACGTGGAGGTGGTTTCTCAGTGTTCAAGAGACAAGTAACCATGTGGCACACTTCTCTATTGTGCTTGAAAATACTGTCATGATTGTTTCAAAACAGCTGTGAAGTGCCTGGCTTCCACTAACTTATGCCTATTTCAAATTACTAAATGCTGTTTTATTCCTTCTTCCTTATCCTACATTCATTCATTCATTCATTCATTCATTCATTCATTCACTGGACCTGATGTTTGAATTCAGTGCCTTGCACTTGCTAGGCAGGCACTGTACCACTTGAGCTGCACCATTAGTCTTTTTTTAGCTTGTTACTTTTCAAATAGTCTTTCATTTACACTTGGGCCAGTCTGGACAGCAGTTCTTCTATTTATGCTTCCCATAAAGCTGGGATGACAAAACATGTAGCATTATGCCCAGCTGCTTGCTGGTTGAGAAGTGTTCTCACAGACCTGTGGCCAGGGCTTGCATTGGACTGTGTATCTCAGCTTCTTGAGTAGATAGATTACAAATGTGAACCACTGCACTTGGCATGGTTTCTTAATCATCACCATCCTGTTTTAAGCTTTATGCCTTCCAAATTGATGATAAAAGTTTGCTTGATGATCTTCCTGTTTGGTAAGCTCAAGTCAGTATGTTTTTAGTCATTGATCATGCTACTGCCAGACACTAGTCATACCACCTTAACTCTCAGACAGCTTTGTTCTTTCCTTTCAAGAGATTTAAGAATCACCAGATCTTTTGAGGTCCTTGTTTATCTGAGTATAACCCCATTTTTTTTTTTTTTTTTTTTTTTGGTCAGTGTGGGGCTTGAACTCTGGGCCTGAGCACTGTCCCTCAGCTCTTCAGCTCAAGGATACCAATCTACTACTTGAGCCACAGTGCCACTTCTGGCCTTTTCTGTTTAAGTGCTGCTGAGGAATCGAACCCAGGGCCTCATGCTGAGAGGCAAGCACTCCACCACTGAGCCACCTTCCTAGCCTCCCCCACCTTTTTTTAAGGGGGGAGGTGGGTGTGTCCCCTTCCTTCTACCCCAACAGATTCTTAGTGCTATCCTTGTTCTCTTTACAAGAGTTTCACTGATGCCCAGGCTGGCCTTAAACTCCTGGGCATAGTCAATCCCCATTGCTCCTCCTAGCCTCCCAAGTGCTGGGACGGGGTGCGTGTCAGCATGCTGGGCTCAGACAGCCTTTATCATAAAAGATCGTACATTTCCTTTTTCTCATAATTAGTACAAAAGGCTTCTGGAGTGTTGTGGGCACTGCTGGCATGGAACTGGTTGTTCTCACTCTACACATGTAACTGTGTTCTTTCTTGGGTATTAGCAGGGTTTTCTAAATGCCCAGATGGTCGCTCAGCGCAGCAGAGAGCTGCTGAGTCATCACTTCCGACAACAGAGGGTAGCAATGATGATGACGCAGCAGCAGCAACAGCAGCAGCAACAGCAACAGCAGCAGCAGCAGCAAAGCCAGGCCTTTAGTCCACCTCCGAATGTCACTGCCTCCCCCAGCATGGATGGAGTTTTGACAGGATCTGCAATGCCACAAGTGCCGCCCCAGCAGTTTCCATATCCACCAAATTATGGTAAATTAGACAGTATGCCTTCCTCCAAGTTCCATTACTAAGGGTGTATCTTCACCAGGCCTCATGTATGTGAAAAATTGAACACTATTCACTTCATCTTGTTGCTTCACAAGAGAACTAAAATTAATCACCAGTGATGGAAAACAAAGAGGTTTGCTACAGTGCCCAGGAAATTGAGGCAAACGTACTCTATTATAGTTATTTTTTCAGACAGGCCTTATTATTTTAGGTAACTATCTCTTCATTTATGAGAAAGATTACAGAGTTCTTCCTCATCCCTTCTTACATGTTCCCAGTATGGTGAGTCTGTGAAAATTTAAGTCAGTGAGAGTAATATAGTGTGGGCTTTTAAATGCATTTCAGCTCAGCCTTTGAGAGGTTCCAGGGACATGGTAGGGATTAGGATGTCATGGTTCATCCCAGCCCTCAGGAGCAGTGGCTTCTGCCTTCTCCAGAGAGTCAGTAATAGGAAGTGCTTTCATGTGCAGTGGTCATGAAAGCAAATTACCTAGACAGGGTAGCATTCTGTGTAAGTAACTACAGAGTAAGTAACTAGGAGACAGCTTTGATACCACTTCTTTTCTTGTCGATTGTGGGGCTTAAACTCAGGGTCTGGCCACTGTCCCTGAGCTCTTTTGCTCAAGGCTAGTGTTCTTTCTGCCACTTTGGGCCACAGGACCACTTCTGGTTTTTGGAGTTCATTGGAATTTCATGGATTTTCCTGCCTAAGCTGGCTTTGAACCACGATTCTTAGATCTTAGCCTCCTAAGTAGCTAGGATTTCAAGAGTGAGCTACCAGCACTCGGATTTGCTACTACTTTATATTCTGTACTTAATACTTCCTCCCACCCTTTTTCCAGAAAAGAGCAGAAGGTTGCTATGGAAACCTGGAGGTTCCAAGTTGCTAGTGTCTGAGCATTGCAATTTCTTATTCTTGCTTTCTTCAAGGAATGGGTCAACAACCAGATCCAGCCTTTGGTCGAGTGTCTAGTCCCCCTAATGCAATGATGTCATCAAGGATGGCTCCCTCCCAGAACCCCATGATGCAGCACCCTCAGACTGCACCCATGTACCAGTCCTCAGAAATGAAGGGGTGGCCATCAGCAAACCTGGCCAGGAACAGGTAAAGATGACTGACATCCTAATGCAGAAACCCAGAATACACTGCATTTCCAGTCATACTAGCTGCATGGAGAGATCACACGGTCTGAGTTCCTATTGGAAGTGGGATGTGTGGCATGATGTGTGGCAAGTGCTTTAGACTGTATGCACATGTTGGTTAAAATGTGCACTGAAGAGTAGCTATGAAGAGTAGAAGCACAAGTTTTCTCTCTGTTTCTGCTTAAGGATGGGGACAGAATTGTGCCAGGTCCTGTGTGTGCTGTTCTCACATGCTTCTCTCTTCTCAGCACCTTTCCGCAGCAGCAGTTTGCTCACCAGGGTGGTGCTGCTGCATATAGCATGGTGCATATGAACGGCAGCAGTGGCCACTTGGGACAGATGACCATGAGCTCCATGCCTATGTCCGGCATGCCCACGGGGCCTGACCAGGTATGGAGTTTGTTCCTTTGTTCCTTCCTTAAGACTCTTGTCTTCCTCTGCAGAGAACCAGAGCCCCCATTATAATCTAAAGGTCTTAGGCAGGACCATTCACCTTGGGTCTAGAACTATACTGAAAAAAATAGTTTTGAGGTCCTGAGCCATGAGGATACTTATGTGTATTACCTGGCAAATCTTGTGCTAGATATAGGCTTTCTTTATTGTGTTGAGCATATTTTACCCAGGTTTTCTTGTTTTAACAGAAGTACTGCTGACCTCTCTATACTGGGACCGCTAAGGAAACCACTGCCCAAAGGATACTGCATAGGGTCATCAGGAGGTGATGCATCCAGCTTGGAAGCACCAACCAGCCTTGAGCTTCATCACAGTCTTCCAAGTAATGCCATTGGATCAGGACTGGATGAGGACTGGACCTGAAGCTGAAGTGCAGTATCTACCTGTTTCCTTACTTGTGTGCTCCATCGTGTTCCAAACCAGTGTTTTCAGCCTTCTGCTTCATAGCAGTGTTGATTCTGGAGAGAAGGAGGGGTTCCTGATGACAACAGTCACAAGGGTTTCTCTACAGCAGTCTGACATAGAGTATAGGCCTGGCCCTTAGTGTTTTGGTTTCTATCAAGTAGGTCTGCGTTTGCCCTTTTATGTGGTGGCGTTGGCATTTCCATATTCATGTCCTTTATTGATGGTGTTGAGTGCTGTCTCTCGCTGTTGTCCTAGGTTTCCTCCCCATAAAGATTTGCATTAAGCCCTGATGCCCTGAAACACCCCAGGACTTGTCATTGAAGTCAAATAGCTTTGCAGAAGGGAAAATGAGATGACAGTGTTTAATTGCAGCAGTGGCAAATTTTTCATATGCTAACGTGCAGCTGAGTGCACTTTATTAAAAAAAAATAATGGATAAAATGCAATATTCCTGAGGTCTTGAGGAATGGTGAGCCACATTCTTGGTTTTTGTCAACTTATTTGTTGGACAGGAGCCATGATTTAAAACATTAAAAAAGTACTGGTGTCACCCTTTGCCTATATGGTAGAGCAATAATGCTTTTTAAAAATAAACTGAAAACCCAAGGCCAGGTACTGCATTCTGAATCAGAATTTCGCAGTGTTTCTGTGAATATTTTTTGTAAATATGACCTTTAAGATATTGTATTATGTAAAATATGTATATACCTTTTTTGTAGGTCACATCAGCTCATTTTTACAGAGTTCATGAAGCTTAAGTATTTAACTTTTGTCAATTTCGGTAAGCCCCGTGTGCTGAGGCTGCAACAGAAGCAATGCTCCTCGATCTCCTGGCTGGGAGAGGCATGGCGTCCACAGCTTTTCCTCTCCCAGCCTTGGCCTCACTCTTACCAATCTCTTGATCTAAATGCGTTTTTTTTTGTTTGTCTGTTTTGGGTTTTTTTTGGGGGGGGGGTCGGTCAGTTGTGGGGCTTAAACTCAGGGCCTGGGCGCTGTCTCTGAACCTCTTTGTGCTCAAGGCTAGTGCTCTACCACTTGAGCCACAGTGCCACTTCTGGTTTTGGGGTGGTTGGGGATGAGTCTCACAGGGATTTTTATTTCTACCTGGGCTCGCTTTAAATCACAATCCTCAGATCTCAGCCTCCTGAGTTAGGATTACAGGTGTGAGCCACCAGCACCTAAATGATTTTTTTTAGAGATCATTTGTTTAGATGAAAGCATTTAAAATTCTTAAAATTCCTCTCCCAGAGAATGAAGCACTTTGTTACTTTTGGGAAAGAATAGATATGGGGAAATGAGCTTAAAAATAAAAAAAAAAAAAACCCAGGAATTAAGGAAATAAGCAATTCGATTTCAAAACAAATCTTTCGGGTTTCAAGCAGTCCCTAAGTTACTCACTTTCCATCCAGTTGAGTGAGATCTTGTTTGTGTTGAAGTCAGGTAGAATCCACCCACTGTCTTGTCACTCTGCTTATGTGGTGTTCAGTTGTCCAAATACAGTGTCGTGTTGTTTCTTCCGGGGCTCAGAACCCAGAGCTGCCAATTCTGACCTGAGCGCTTTTGCACTTCTCCTCTACCCCTCCATTTCCTCTTTGCCTTCCTGCCATCCATTCTAGCGGCTTGCAGTGGGGGAACCTTTATCTGGGTAATTAGATTCAAACAGTTGAATTAAGCTGGGCTTTTAGGATATATCTGTAAATATCAAGTCTCTCATAGCATTGGTGCCATTTTCTAGTGAGAACCAAGAGCTAGTTAAACTTTTAAAAATTTGACGATTTATCCAGTCTTTCTTCTAGATGTCTCAGAATGTAAGCTCATTTAATTTCTTTGATAAGCTTAAGAACAAGTGAAGTCCATATTTCCAGAATCACCACTAGAGTGGATTTTATTTATCTATCAGTGTGTGCAATATCGTGAGTTTGTACCACTGCCCCAGCTTCAGTAGATCTCCCATGGTAGATCCGGAACTGCTCTTGTGCTGGTCTGTGCTTTTCTGACTATGCCTTCTGTTCTGTTGGAGGCAGGCGGGACACAGCCCAGCCGAGCCTTCCTCCCTCTACCTGTGTGCGTGGAGAGGGGGAGGGTGCATCTGCCTTTCTTAGTCACCAAAAAACCTGCAATTCTTCCTCAGTCTTAACTCCAGGTCAATTGGAAGGCAACAGCACCCACTTTTTTTGTATGGGGGAAATGAAGTTTATTATAAGTTTTTATATTTTCTACTTGTTGATTTTACTGGTGCAAGCTCAAGATTTTTATTTTCTTTAATAGATGCGGTCTGTGGCTAACTTGTTTTTACTTGGAGCCCGTTCCTTTTGTTTGGGTAAATTTCTCTGTACTCCTGCCCGTCTCTCCTCACTTCTACCCCGGTATAAATGGAGGTTATCTGTTGGGTGAACAGTATAAGTAATCTTTTCATCTGCTTTTAGAATGTGGGATATTTCCAGTACCTACTTTTTCTTTGCTGAATCCAAAGATATATAAATAAAAAATATATTTTATGAAGATCAGAATGATATTAAGGAGCTACATGTTTCTGCTCATTGTGGGTGTGCAGTCAATGCGACCAGGCATGTGGATCGAAAGGAGTGCATACCAGAACCCAGTCCCACCTTAGATAGTGTTAGCTACCTAAGAGGGCAGAGACTATGGAAGGTAGCTGTTCGATGTTTGAAGTTCTCTCATCCAGAGTTGGTGCAGCTGGAAAGTAAAGAGAAGGACTGCCAGTTGTCCATGTGTGTCCATGCGCCGGTGGGTTTCCTTTCATGTGTACAAGCTGGGCGTTTTGTTCCTAAGCAGCAAATGCTGTAGGAAGGGGAAGCATCCCTACAGCAGAAGAACAAAGAGCTGTGTAGCTCCACAGCAAGCTCTTCACAAACAGGCAGGTGTTGTCTTCTTTCTTCCCTCTTTTCTCTCTTCCTTTCTAATACATTGTGTCTAAAGAAGATGGAAATGTCATTCTGAGCAATATTTAAATTCTCAGGAATTAACTTAGACTATTAAGAATGAATTTGGGTTCAATCAAGTGTACATTAAGTGTTGCTTAAAATGGAAGTCATTCTTCACACTGCAAAGAACCTAGGCCATGCGGGATGACTGATGAGATGGGGGAGCAAGCTGTGACTGCTTTTCTGACCATTTTGGATGTCCTTGTAAATAAAGGTTTCTATTTAACAGTGGAGCCCAAGAGCATGATTTTTCTTCTTCCTCCTCACTTTTGGCTTAAAGGTAAAAGGGGAGGCTAAAGAGGCCTATTTTAAATTGCAGCAGCCGTTCTGTGATACTAAAACCATTTTTCTCCCTAGGGGCTAGGTATGTTTGGGGCACTGCTACCTGAGCATGGGAACCTGAGAACCTCGGCTGAGAGATCTCCTGAACTACTGGTGAACGATACAGACCTCCTCTTTTAGAACCCTCACAACTGCTATGCCAGGTTAAAACTACCCCCTACGCAAAATGAAGTCTCAAACCTGGTCTGGCTAGAGCCTCACCTGTGAGGTTGTATGGCAAATGTATAACCATCTGTTCATCTTTAAACATCCTCCACACTGAAGGCATCTCCTTCAAAAAGGTGATGACTGTTAGTTTCTTGACTGCTTAAAAAAAAGGCAAAGACAGCAAAAACTCCCAAGAATGGCCTTTTACAAAATCCCACTTTTTCTTCATACCGACGGCTGGTCATCGGCTGGGATTCTGAACATCATACGACAGTACTTACACTACAAAATTGATTTACAAATACAATGTCATTAAAACGTGGGACATACATCGACTTGGTTTCCTTCCAGTACCTTACAAAAATGTCAGTTCTGGGCTGGACACAGGATGAGTGCTGGGTGGTGTCCGCAGGAACAGAGTGTGCACAGCACCAGGGTCTTCCCCCCACCTTGGCACAGAGCACTCACAGACTGACACCACCTGTCTGGAAACTTGGGAACTGTTAGGGGGATCTAGTAGGAAATCCCATGTTGGTCCCATGTAAATAGTCACATATATACAGTGAAGGCAGCTTCCTTGGAGGCAGCCAGGGCATTGGGACTAGGTAAATGTCACTTTTCTTGTGCTCTTCATTCATCACCAAGCTCCACATGCTGCTTTCAGCATCTGTGAGCTGCCCATCTGCTTTTCAGTTCCTTTTCTTGTGATGAAATACAACAGGGGGATGAGTTGAACAGGGCTGTCTTGCCCTAGGATTTGGATTCCATGACTTTTCACCCCCTGGCGAAAGCCTCACTGAACATCTCTCTCTGTTCTTTTTCCCTATGAGCCTTGCAGAGAGGGCTAGTGGTGACTTTGATATGAAAATTCATTGTGCAGCTGCTGAGGTATAATCCAAAGCAAAGCCCAGGCAGAATGGACTTCCTGAAGTCTCTGCTCCTGACAGTGGTCCTCCAGGATTCTCACACTGACGGAAGCAGGCTGTCTCTTAGGCCTTGGGGCCTCAAGCCCAGGTCTGCTGCGAATTGCATGGGTTTCATGGCCTGTCCAGTTAGGTAAGGCCTCTGGTCTTGGAGGTCCATCTCTTTGCTTCTTAGCCTTCCCAGCCTTCCCACAGTTGTCCCCTGTAAAACAGAACAGACATCTCAGCCTTTGGTTGTCATGCTACTTAGGGTTTTGTTTGTCTGTCCTGGGCTTTGAACTCAGGGCCTGGGTACTGTCCCTGAGCTTCTTTGCTTCTTTGCTCAGCTCTGCTTCTGGCTTTTGTGTTGGTTTATTGGGAGATAAGAGTCTCATGGACTTTCCTGCCTGGGCTGGCTTTGAACCACCATCTGCAGATCTCAGCCTTCTGAGTAGCTAGGACTACAGGTGTGAGCCACTGGCACCCAGCTGTGCTTAGGATTTCTTAATCAGTTCTAGAGCTATGTTGGCATGGCTCCTGAAAAAGGTGTATTTGTAGGTCACTCAGAACAGAGTTGCTTCCCTAATGGACTCAATTTTCAATTCTTACCTGCTTACCTGCCCCTTAGTGGCTGGTGAAGATGGCAGTTAAGAATTTGGATAGAGCTGGGTGTCAGTGGCTCATGAACGCCTGTAATTCTAGCTACTCAGGAGGCTGAGATCTGAGCCAGCCGGGGCAGAAAAGACCATGAGACTCTTCTCTCCAATAAACCACCAGAAAGCCATAAGTGGCGCTGGTGGCTCAAGTGGTAGAGACTAGACTTGAGCTGAAGAACTCAGGGACAGCGCCCAAGCCCAGAGTTCAAACCCCACGACCGACCCAAAAAAAAAAAAAATGGATAGAAGAGTGCCTGAGAAGGATGTGATGTAAATTTGGAAACACCAAAGAAATACTTAGCTGGCCCGTTGGTACTGTCCTGTTAGCCACCTGGGTTTTATGCATGAAAAGAAGGAAATAAGTAGACCATAGGTGTCAGCTCCCCAAGGGGAGTTTGACACGATGTCACATTAGTTGCATTCTTAGGCTGGAGGTGTGGCTCAGGTGATAGAGTACCTACCTAGCAGGCAGGAGATGAGGCCCAGCATTCAAACACCCAGTTCCCACATAAATCTACATTTTTGGATTTCTTTGATGAATTAGAAGACCTAGCACCTTGTACCTCCCACTCATGTAGGGAACAGATCACTGCTCTCTTCAGGAGTGAGGCGAACTTCCCAGGTGGCTGGAAGCCTCTTCCCAGCCCGGAGAGATGGTGCTTAGTGCAGGCATTTTGGAAACAACACAAGGAGGGCACGCTTCTGCTAACAGCATGCGTCACCACGTTTGCAGCGGCAGCCTTCCAGATGACTGACGACTAATATCTAAGTCTCAGTTCAGATGTAGGAAGCATGGATTGTTAGGGAAAACAGCAATGTGTTGGACAAAGTATTAATCTAAAATATAAACTGCGTCCACACAGTATCTGATAGGATACTGATAGCTTTGTGTCTCCCTGTTGTCATGGGAGCAGAGGGGTAGTGAGAAGTACAAATTGCCCTGGAAGAAGCAAGTCAAAGATCTGTACACGGGTTCCTCTACTCACAGTGACTTGGAAGAAGGTCTCTTCATTTCTGGCCATTTTCGACGCTGAAACTGCCTGGATATCAAAAGGAGAATTAAGATTAACCATTACCCGAAAGAAAGTGACCCTCGAGAAGCACACAGGAAGGTGATACATGGTGGGCCATGCAGACGGAGGAAGGGCAGTTTCTCAAAGCCTCACAGACACGAGATAAGCCCTCAGGCTTCAGTAACAGATAATACCTGTACTGCTCGTAGCTTCCTCCATCTTTAAGTCCTAGAGGAGAGGAGAAATGAACAAATTAGCAACAGCTAGAATATGGTAAAGGGACAAACTTTGCAACAGCCTTCTAGGAGGTACTGGTAATTGGCTTCACACTTGCTCCCTCAGCTGGTGCTCTACCACATGAGCCATACCTCTAGTCCTTATTTTGCCAGTCTTGGAGCTTGAACTCAGCCTGGGTACTGTCCCTTGAGCTTTTGCTCAGGGTTAGTGCTCTACCACTTTGAGCCACAGCACCACTTCTGGCTTTTTCTATCTGGTATTGAGGAACCGAACCCAGGGCTTCATGCATGCTAGGTAAGCACTCTACCACTGAGCCACATTCCCAGCCCTAGTCCGTTTTTTGAGTCTTTTTGCCCAAACGACTTGTACCACAATCCTGAGTAGCTCAAGATTATAGGCGTGAGCTACCAGTGCCCTGATGTGCCTGCCTGTGACCTTTCCACATGGTCTACTTTGAATTGTGTCTCCTCCACATATAACTCCAGGGGCTGGGGGCACACTCAAGGCACGTATGACCCCTAGGGACTCCCTGTGGTCGCTCAGTGCTCTGCAGGGGCACACCGAGGCAACTCACCCAGGTCCATGCTCCGGGTCCGAGGGTTGCATTGCTTGTACCCCTTGCAGCTCCGCAGCTCCATGAGCTGCACGTGCAGCTGATTGAGGACTCCCCTGTCCAGCGTGTCCACCGCATTCATCAGCTGCTTGGCAAAAGACAGGCCATCAACCAAGTGTCTATAACCAGCAAAAAAGTCACCAGTATCGGTATCAAGAGACAAACACTCATTTGCAGACATGGTGGACTGCTAAGCCATTGCTCAGGAGACGCAGAGCATGGAGAGAAAAGGCCTTCAAAGCCGGAGGTTCATGTCTGTC
This sequence comes from Dipodomys merriami, assembly GCF_024711535.1. Lineage (NCBI taxonomy): Eukaryota > Metazoa > Chordata > Mammalia > Rodentia > Heteromyidae > Dipodomys > Dipodomys merriami. The sequence continues at coordinate 6,751,601 of NW_027205492.1, forward strand.
ATCCCAACTACTCAAGAGGCTGAGATCTGAGTATGGTGGTTCAGAGCCAGCCTGGGCAGGAAACTCTATGAGACTCTTACCTCCAATTAACCACCAGAAAACTGCAAGTGGCTCTGTGGCTCAAGTGGTAGAGCACTAGCCGTGAGCTGAAGAGCTGAGGGACAGCGCCCAAGCTCTGGGTTCAAGCCCCATGATCAACCAAAAATAGAAAAAAAAGGAAAGGTCTTCAAGCCTTGGGCCATCGGCGGCCTTTGTTCACAGCCCTGTGGACCCCTCTTGTTGAGAAATCAGCCTTTGGTGACGGGTGGGGGGAGCTGGGGGAGCTGCTACACAGGCCTGCCTCAGCGCCCTGCTTTGGGTTATGGCCTCTGCTCCCTGCTTGGGTAAAATGCAGGCTGAGGCTGGCTGAAGAATGGCCGGCTGCCTCTGGGATGCCCCAGCCGAGATCCGCTGATGTCTGAGCCACATTTCACGTTTCAGCTTTTCCAAATGACTGGCTCCGTTCCAGGGTCACAGAGGCCGCAGGCGGGCACACAGGGACTGCCCTGGCCAGGGTGCAGTGCCAAGTACGGGTGCCCTGGTGAGGGACACTCTGGTGCTTATGCCACTTCAATCTGTTTATCGAGGTCACCTTTTTCCGGGGAGGGAGGATACGGGGTTCCCACTCAGGTCATGTGGGTTAGGCAGGTGCTATGCCACGTGAACCACGCCCCAGTATGGAGTGGTGTGCAGAGCCCGATGAGCAGCGTCACTCGAATCACTGCAGGGTCCCCGCAGGCCTGCTGTGCGCCCCGGCCTGGGGTCCCCGTGGTGGCTCCCAGAAGTGGACAGAGGCCAAGGGGGGCGGCAGGACCGTGCCACACAGACGTGGGACGGCTGGGGCTGACTGCTTCACAACTCCCTTCCTGTCTTGGGGACCCAGGAGCGGGGGGGGGGGTCTCACCAGCAGCCCTATTTCTCCATGGGTGGTGTGTGTACCTGGTAGGGGTCAGTGTTGAGGTCGAAGTACTCCAGGAAGCCGGTTGCGAACTCACAGAAGAGGAAGTTGTGGGTCTCGTTGATGGTCCTCAGGCACCAGTAGGTGTTGTTGTTGGCGCTGGTGCACGCGCAGAAAGGCCCCACTGCCAAGGGAAGAGAGAGCAGGCCTGAGGGTGCCTGCAGGAAGAAGCCGCGGTGCCTGCCACCCGCGTCTGAGCTCCGGCAGAGATGCCCCAGCACACGAGCGCGGGGGCTTCTCCCCGTCCGGCCTGTGCCCGCCCGCGCCCCTGCTCACGGGTCCAGAGGGGTGCGGTCTGCCAGTGCTGGTTGTCGTGGGTGAAGCACGTGAGGCCCGGCATGCTGCAGGTGTCATTGTTCTGCAGCCGCTTCAGCAGCTTGCGCAGCTTCTTCTTCCGCTTCTGCTCCCGTAGCAGCCACACCTTGTCCTTCTCCTGCAGCCCCTTCCTGCGGGCACCCAGAGCCACGCGTGACCCCCAGCTTTGGCTCCTGCTGTCCCCCCCAGGGCGGGGCCTCAAGTCCAGGGCAGAGCTGGAAGCAGAAGCCAGGCCTCCTCTCTCCAGGCAGCCCTGAGGCAGCAGCCCCGGGGAGGGGCTGGCAAATCACGTCCGCCCCAGGCCCGCCTCCGGGTGCCCTGCTGGATGAGGCTGCAGCACCCCAAGGGGCCCCCCTCTGTTCCCCTGCCCATGTGCTTCAGTTTACAGGAGGGGCCTCCTGGGCACTGCCCTTACCGGAAAGGATGCAGGCTGGAGCCTTTGTGCTTGAGGCGGCCTTTGTGCTGCGCGTGGTAACTGCAACATAAGCCCCCCCGCCCCCTGCGTGTCAGGAGTGTGCAGGGCCGGCTGGCAGGTCCCGCTCCTGTCTCTGCTCTGTGGGGCAGTGGCAGTGCCTGGTGCGAGCCCCTGGCCAAAGGCCAGACTCAGCCACACCAGAAGCTGGCCTGTACTGGACCTGAGTTTTGCAAACCCTTCATACACAGCGGTGTTGTCCAGCCCAGCAGCCTCAGGCCACGTGTGAGCTGTAGTTTAAATCCTAGCTCGTTCTTAGCCATGTGGGCTGATGTCCACTGGACATCAGCACAGAGAGCCTGCCAGGGGCCCCTGAGCCACAAGGCCCAGCAATTTCCCAGGGCAGCGTGCAGAGGTGCCTCTCCCGGCCTGGATCCCCCCTCCCCCCTCACCCCCCTTCCTCACCCATGACCTGTCTCCAGTCAGTGCTGCTTCCCAGCCACCCGAGGGGTGTCCCGGGGCTCAGCTGGCTGACAGGAGGGAGGACTGCCATTCCTGTTTCTTTGGTGACCCCAGGGGTGCATCCCCAGGGTTCTGGGGCCCTCTGCCCTCTCTGCACCTGATCCTGTGGCAGTCGCACTCTTCCGGCCGCTTCCTCTTCAGGTGACCGCGGACTTCCCTCAGGTTCTTGATTTTGTTTTGCAGGGTCTCGATCTAAGGGAGGAATGCGAGAGCAGGCTGGGGGACCCCTGGGCATGATGACCCTGTGGATATTGAGGGGGGGCCCGTTTCCCCCTGCAGAAGGTGTACTCCCTCCTCCTCCAGCCCTGGCCTTGAACCAGCCAAGCCCTCCGAGCACCCACACAGCTCCCAGGCTGGCGGAAGTCTAGCTGTAGTGCGGCTGCCATGAAGGTAGAGGGTGGGCGTGACCCGACCAAGCTGTCTAGTGGGCGCCTGCTGGCCCTGGCGCCTGTCCCTGGGCTGTGGGTTGGGTGGGGGCCCTGGCCTCCAGCCTGGCCCTGCCGACTGGCGCACCTCGTGGTCGATGTGCAACTTGTGGTCTTTCCAGGCCTGCAGGGACTTGTACAGGTCCAGGTCGCACTGGACTGTGTCGTTCTCAAGGATGTAACACCTGCTCAAGAGAAGGAAGGATCCAGAGGCCAGTTCCGGGGCCCAGCCCCGCACCTCCCGTCTGCCCTGTATGCTCACCGATGGGTCACTTTAATGGGGTTGGGGGCTGTGTAGTCTGGGAGGCCTCCAGTGCCACTGAAGCCCCCAGCCTCCTTGTCCTCTTGGTCCTCCGGAGCGGCTGGCCAGTGCCGCTTGGTCAGGTTGCGGGGCGGAAGCGCGTCATCCAGGCCCACGTGGTACACCGTGCCTCCCACCTCGATGGCCACCGAGCGGATGGAGCGATTCCGGGTGTAGCTGGCCTTGTACTCTGTGGGTGTCAGGAAGGGCAGCTGGGTTGGGGGGGGCAGGGAAGGGCTGCCCACGTCCTGGGCCCTGGGATTCCAAGGGGAAGCTATTGCCCAGGGGTTCGTGTGGTGCGTGGCTAGACCAGCCAGCGGCGATGGTCTGCTGAGCGGTACTTACTCTTCTTGAAGAACTTCTTCCGACGTCCGGCCAGGCCCAGCTGGTCCTCCCCGCTGTCACACGTGCACGCCTCGCTGCTCGGCCCGTAGTACTTGGGCACCACGTTGGAGAGGGCGCTGCCGCCGCCCGGCCTCACGGGACCCTTACACTTGTGCAGCTTTAGTCTCCCCGAGGCGTCCTCCACGCACTGCCACTTCTGCAAGCACACTGGGCCTCAGGAGCCAGGGCCCGGCCGCCCCGCCCCGCCCACCCCTCTCCCCGGCCTCGGCTGGCAGCCCAACTGCAGCTGTCTCCAGCAAGATGCCCACGGCACCTCCCGTCCCTGCTTTAGCTGCTCATCTGCATCTAAAATCCACGTGCAGCCCAGTTGGGCTGCTCCCACTTAAAACCTTCTTGACTGCCTTCTGGAACCCAAGCTTCTGTGCACACTCCAGCTTCACCCTTCCCCTGGGACCTCATCAGCACCTGCTCTTCCTGCCCAACCTCTTCCAAAGCCCAAGCATGTGGCCACCACCTGGCCTCTGCACTCACTGTTCTTCTTGGGCTTGTCTAGAATGCTTCTTATGCCTTTTCTACCTCAGCTGGAAACAGGAACTGCCATTGGTGGGTATCACGGGGCACAGCTGGCAGCGCCCGGAGAACCAAAGCACCAGCCAGTGCCTCACCTGCCCCAGCTGCTCGCAGGCCGTCTGGTACTCGGCGCGCTGGCACAGGTCCTTCACACGCTGGTACTTGGGCAGGAAGTTCTCCTCTTGCGCGTCCACCTTGTCCCCATCCCTCCTGTGCAGCAGCTTGCTGTGGGAGACGCAGGGCCGGCTAAGCTGGCCAGGAGTCCTGGGCAGTGTGCACTGGCCGGGGCAGGACCCCCTGGCTCATGCCTAGCCTCCCTGTGGGGAACGTGGGTATGCTGCCCAGAGCTCATGGTTTTGGGTAGACCCAGGCAGTTTGAATTTTTTTTTGTCAGTTGTAGGAGCTTGAACTCTGGGCCTGGGCGCTGTCCCTCAGCTCTGCAGCTCAAGGCTAGCGCTCTACCACTTGAGCTACAGCGCCACTTCTAGTTTTCTGGTGGTTCATTGGTGATAAGAGTCTCACGGACTTTCCTGCCCAGGCTGGCTTTGAACTGCAATCGTCAGATCCTCAGATCTCAGCTTCCTGAGATTAGCTAGGATTATAGGTGTGAACCACCAGTGCCTGGCAGCTTGTTTATAGGAGCCTGGGGAGTGCAGACACGACGTGCCCCATCCGGCTTGTCTGAGGGGGTTGAGCGCCTGCAGAGATGAGCTCCGCATCTCCCTGCGTGTGTTCAGCTCCATCTCCCTCCTGTGGGCCCCCGGGCTGGCACCACCCTCAGGCTGGCACTTACCCTCTCTCGACCAGGAAGGAGTCCCTCCAGACCCGCAGCTTCTTCTTCAAGTGGAACCTGGGGAACACACAGCTTTGCAGTTTCTGACCTAGAGGCTTCTGTGTCCTACACTGCCAGGGCCGGAGCCCTGAGCTGCCTGGCCCAGTCAGTCCGCCCGAGCTGGGTGGGCACTGCCAGTCGCCAGGCCAGGCTCTGGGCAGAGCTGTTTCTTCAGACTCAGAGCCATGGGTCTATGCTGCCCTAAGTTACACCAGTGTGTAGTGCGTATGCATACACATAGACACGTGTGTATGCACACACACACGGCTCCCAGGAGGTGGGAAATCAGCAGGCTGTAGTTCTAGATGTCTCTGTGGGCTGCATTTGGGTGAGCCACACTGTTTTGTGGGCTTCCCAGCTCCCTTCTTTCTCCTATACTTGGGCTCCCGTAACAGGAATGTTTCACGCAATGACACAGTCTTTTCCACTTTGCAGGTGGCGACACTGAACCCAGAGGGGGCCTTTCCACCCGACACCCCTACTCCCAGATGTGTTGGCATCTAAGCCAATGTCCCCCAGTGATCCCAGCTGGAGGAAGGGCTCAGAGCAAGCCCAAGGTCACAATGACACCTGGAAGACCATTGCTGGTTGCAGTTCCAATGCCGGCCACCAGGGGCCGCTCCTGTTCTTTCTGGTCCCTGCCTGTATTTTTTCCGCCCCTTTCTCTTGCCATTATGCCACTTTGCCCTTCACGTCATTCAAGCTACAGTGTGAGTGGAAAAGTCACCAGACTCTCTGGGCTTCACGTTCCCTGATGGTAAGATGGGATTACGAGGCTGCCCTCCCTTCCCGCTCCATCCTTACCTGTTCCCTGGCCGCTCGGTGTCCAGCAGCTTCAGGATGGACTTTCCATCCATGTCTGCGGGGATGTCCAGGCCGGCAATCTCCAGGATGGTGGGGGCCAGGTCAATGTTGAGGACAATGTGGGGGTTCCTAGGGGCAGGGAGAATAGGGACTTGGCCGTGGAGAAGGTGATGCCCGGGCTTGGCTTGAGAGCGGGGCTGCTGGGGGCAGAGGTGCCACCTTCACCCTCAGCAGCTCCACTGTGGACCCAATGCAGGTGACAGCACCCCTGCTGCGTCACACACGCCACAGCATTGTCCCCATCTGCAAAGCCTTCCAGGTCTTCTGGGCCAACTCCAGTCCCTTCCACAGTGTGGCCCTGTCCTAGCCAGCTCTGGTCCCTGGAAGGTCCCTCAGCTTGAAGCCCTTGGGTCGGCAATTACCGGTGGGGCGGGGGCCCCCGGCCTGGGACATCTGAGGGGTTGTCACCGAATGGCCCGTTTGGTGAGGCTGGCCTTGCCATTCCTGAGGTGGCGTGGTGGGGTGTTGCACCCCGACTCACTGGCATTCTTGCCTTTTCCCACTTTCCACTGGCCCGCTGTGAAGCGGCCGGGCCACCGAGGCCAGCCCAGCCTGGGGGAGGTCCCAGGCTTCCGAGTGACCTGACCATGCCAGCCTGGGCTTCTGATGTACGCACTGCGGGCGCACCGTGGCGAGTTTGTGGTGCCCACAAACACCAGGGCAGGGTGTCGGCGGACTGCTTCGCATTTAATGTACCTCACCCCTGCCATGTCCCGCTCCTGCTGGGGGGGAAGGTGGGCGGCAGCCGTGTAAACGAGGGGCCAGAAGGCCTCTGCGTGGAGTTGGAGACTGGGTGGACGGGCAGGGTGGGGTGGTGGTGTCCGCCACTCCCAGCCACAGCTCATGCTTGGAGCTGTGGCAATAGCTTACAGGCCAGGCTTTCCATCCACCCGTGGTTATCTTAATTGATTTGCCTTATCTGGGGTAAAGGTCATTTCCACTTGCAGCACAAGAGTTTCGGCTGACAGGTGAAATGTGTGTCTTCATGTCCAAGGTGCAGCCTGGAACAGCACGCGGCCCTCTGCAGGGCGCGGGGCTCAGGGCCACGTGCAGGGCCTGGGAGCCTCAAACAAGACGCGGGGAGCATTGTCTCCCACTCAGGCTGATCCAAGGACATTGTCACCAGGGTCCCCTGACTTATCTCTGACCTCTCTGTCTCACAGACCTCTGCCTGCTGGAGATTGGGTCACCTCAAAGGATAAGCCAAGGAGAATGGCTGGCTGAGGGAAGAGGGGTCCACTTGGCTGTCAGGAGCTGCTGAGCCTGGGATGGAAGCGGAAGCTGGGGACCCCTCTGCTGCAGGGGACCCCTCTGCTGCAGGGGACTCCTCTGCTGCAGACCCTGTGTGATGCCATGGCTGCTGCACTGGCTCTGAGGGTCCCGTGCGCCCCCGGGGGGGGGCTGGCACCAGGGGCAGCAGGGAAGGGGGTGGGGCGGGGTACTCACACAGAGCCGGCCTCCACGTTGGGGCCCCGTATGTAGAATGGGACCCTGATGTCGAACTCATAGGGCATGGACTTGCCCTTCACCAGGCCAAACTGGCCGATGTGGTAGCCGTGGTCGGCGGTATACACGATGTAGGTGTTGTCCAGCTCGCCCGTCTCCACCAGCATGTTGTAAATCTACAGCACAAACCCAGAGCTGAGGAGGCGGAGACGAGGCCCCCACCGCCCAAGGTGCCGGAGACCCAGACCCAGGTCCAGGCCCAGGTCCAGGCCCAGACCCAGGCCCAGACCCAGGCCCAGGCCCAGACCCAGACCCAGGCCCAGACCCAGGCCCAGACCCAGGCCCAAGCCCAGGCCCAGGCCCAGGCAAGGCCCATGCCCCACCCTAGGACTGTCCATGAGCAACTACAGCCCTTCCCTCCCTCCGCAGGGACCCCACACCTCTTTTTCTCACTCTGTGCCAATACTGGGGCTCGAACTCAAGAGCGTCAAGCTCTCACTTGACTTGTTTGCCCACAGTGGCTGCCTACCACTTGAGCCACGCCTTAGCCTTTTAATGGCTAATCTGAGATGGGAGTCTGGCAGACTTTCCTCCCTGGGCTGGCTTTAGACCTCCATCCTCACATCTCAGCCTCCTAAATCGCTGGGATTACAGACATGAGCCACTGGCTCATCTTATCTCCTTCATTTCCCTGTGGATGCCCCCAAAAGGGCAGGACATGCCTGTCATTTTGTTCTCTGACTCTCTCCGTAAATGTTGAATGAATGAATGCAAGAAGCTGGATGTAACCGGCAGTGGCTACTGACTGGCACCTCATGACTGAGGCTCCTTCTGGATGGCTCTGTTGTCTCCCTAGATGGACAGGGACCCTGGATCTCCAAGGGCCACTGCTAAGTTCCCTGGGCTGAGCCCTGCAGGATGTGGATTGTCTTGGGCGTGGTCTCACAGGGGCGTGGCCTCACAGGGGCATGGCTCCTGGGTGCGTGGCCTACCGTCTCCATGGAGTCATCCACTGATAAGAGCGTCTGCAGACGCTTGCGCTGAAGCATGTTGGTGAACTCCATGTGGATGGGCTTCATGGGCCCCGTGTAGCGCATGATCCAGTGCTTGTCCGGGTTGGGTGCGTAGTTGTAGCTGGGCGTGCTGGCAGCAAACACAGGGTGATCAGGCCAGAGCAGGGGATGGAGGGACCCAGGGATTGGCCCTCCTGCCCACCCCACCACCCCATGTCCTGCACGCACGGTCTGCACGCGTGCGCGGGTGGCACTGAGGCCCACATCTGGGACATGCCGCGTTCTTTAACCATCACCGTCATTCTAACATCACTTGTAGGTTTTGTGTTCTGTTTCTTGCTCTGTAGCCCAGGCTGGCTTTGAACTTGTGACTGTCATGGCCTCACATGGTCACCCCAGGACCCTGGCTGCCAGGGAGTGTGGTTTAATCTCATTTCCTAAGGAAATGGAGGACCAGAGAAGGGCAGATTTGCCCCGGGTCTCCGGCTGCGTGGTAGCAGTGCGCCTGCTCGTGGGTTCCTCACGCTGCATCCTCCCCGGGAGAGAAGAGGGGGGACAGAGGCCCAAGGTAGCCCTGGGACTCCACCGCCAGTGGCTGAGATGGCCACCATACCTCCTGGACACCTGTGTGAGGGCCCCTCGATCACGGGAGCCCCAGCAGAACTTCCGCCACGATAAGCCCACAGAAGCTGAGGGTTCCTGGGGTGGGAAATACCCTGTAACCTCTGACCCCCTCCCCAAACCCAGGGCGCCTCCCAACTCCTGAGCTCAGGCTGGGCCCCCAGACAGAGCTCGGCTACCCAGACCCCACCACCACGCAGGCTCTGGCGGGCAGGGGGTTCTGCCACCGTGTGCAGCCCCCTTCCCAAAGGACGGAATCCCAGCATTCCACAGGGGAGGCCATTCCGGCCCTCACAGTGACTGTCCCCTCAAACACAAACAAAACACAACAGCGATCAGGGCACAGCAGGGGACTCCCACTGCCCCCCGGGTCCCTCAGATCCTACCCTTACCCCGGTCTGAGCTAAAAATAAGGGTGAACGTCCACCCCTGAAGACAAAGGGATTCTTGGCAGGAGGGCTGAGACCCGGGCCAGGGGAGGGAAGGTGGAGTGGGCTCCGGAACCAGAGCTCTGCCTTGACCATCAGCAGGTCTGGGGTAGGAATAGCACAGTCACAGCTGACCATGGCAGAGCCTGCTGCTGCGGGCAGGGAAGGAAGCCGCAGCCTCCATCCTCCTGGACCTCCCTGGCTGATCCTCCACCTCCTGCTGCTAAATCCTGCCTGGGGCCAGGCATCCTTGATTCCGTAAACTGCTGCTGCTGTCCCCTGCGGCTGGCCAGGCCTGACCTCAGTACAGGCTGCCTCCCCTCCATGCCCAGACTGGGGTAGCTGTGCGGGGCTGCTGGGCCCGGGGCCCGGCTGGGGACTGGGGGCAAAGGGAAGTGGGGGAAACGTGTGCTTCCTGGCCATCCCAGACTGGGGAGTGGCCGCTGTGATCCAGAGAACGGAGGGGCCCGCCGCTGCCCGGCCGGTCCTGCGGGGGCGCACAGGCCGGCAGCATGGACTCCTGCGCTGGGCTGAGCTCTCTGGGGTGTTGGAGCAAGGTGTGAAGCCCTCACCTCCCAAGCACTGCCGGCTGCCCGCGTGCCCGTGTCCCCGAAGTCTAGAGGACATCCCCTCCCTGCTGCTGGAGGGGACAGCAAGGGCACATCAAGGTGGCCCCCCTGTGGTGCACCTGCCACCCCAGGCTGTCACCCGGGCCCCTGTGTCACCACAGGGGGGGAGGGAAGCCTGGACCGGCAGACACGGAACCTGGAAGGAGGGCAGCCCAGGGTTCTCAGAGGGGTGCACCTTGTGCATTCTGCTGTACGTCTGCCTGTGGCCTGTGTCTGTCTGTGTGCCTGGCTGTGTTCTTCAGGGTGTATCTGTCCGCTTGTGTTGATCTGTGTGTGCTCTGTGTGTGTGCCGTGTGGGTGGAGGGGGTGGCCAGGGGATGGGGCAGCCCATTAGGCTTGGCACAAGCACAGGCGCAGGGCAGGGCGGGGCGGGGCGGGGTGGGGCGGGGTAGGGCAGGCCTGCTTGGTGAAGCAGATCCAGAGCCAGCCCAGCAGCCGTCCACACACATGCTCTCCCTTCCCCGAGTGTCACAGTTAAAAGTCCTAGCTGTAGACTATTGCTGTCTTTAGTTTTGCTTTGGGAATGATTGCACCCCAGAGATGGGGCTTCCTCCCCCCCAAATCAAGGCAGAGAGGAGGCTGTGCTGCTCCTGCTCACGTTCATTCTCTGTCATTTCCATCTCAAAGGGGCAATAAAGGCGCAGGCAGTGTCAAACAGCCCAGCGGCAGACAGACAGGGCCCTCGGGGCTGGAGGGGTCACGGGCCCTTAGCAGGGGAGGGGGAGGCTCCCTGTGTGTATGGAGGGGGGCCAGGCCGCAGAGCCCACAGTGCAGCTCATCATCTTCTGTCGCTCCTCCTCCCAGAAGAGCAGGGACGGGAGGGTCAGCGCCCGGCCTTAGCCTCCCCTGAGCCATCAAGAAGTAATTACAGCAGGGAGTCCACGGCGACGGCTGCTGACCGGAATGGAAATTAGACACCCCGAATACTCGGGCAGATTCCAAATCGCCCTGTCCTGTGTCCCCTAGAGTGTCACAGGGTCGACGCTTGGCAGGGGGCAGCCTGAGGCAGGGAGATTTCCAGAAAGATTCATCCCCGCTGGGTGGAGGATGGAGGGAGGCAAGTGTGTAGGAGGCTAGGTTTGAACCCCAGCTCTGCCGCTGAGCAGCGGGGCCGCCTCAGGAACCTGTGTGTCACTTCTCGGTGTGACCACGTGGGAAACTGAACGCACAAACCCACAAAGGAAAAGAAGCCGCGCGTGCGGAGGCTGTGGGCCTCCAGGTGGAGGCCGTGGACCCCGGCCTCCGTCCCCTGTCTGTGTCTGGCCGAGGCTCAGCACTGTGCCAGCACTATGGCCGATGGCCAGGGTGCCTCAAGTCCTCAGCCAGGAGCTCCAGAGAAGACGCAGCCAGGCACTAGGTGACGGTGGTGAAAAGCCCCGCCCCCTCCGCCGCCCCGCCCCCTCCGCCGCCCCCGCCCCCTCCGCCGCCCCGCCCCCTCCGCCGCCCCGCCCCTCCCGCCGCCCCGCCCCTCCCGCCGCCCCGCCCCTCCCGCCGCCCCACCCTGGCCCCCTCCCACCGCCCCGCCCCCTCCCGCCGCCCCGCCCCCTCCCGCCGCCCCGCCCCCTCCCGCAGCCCGGCCTCCTCCCGCCGCCCCGCCCCCTCCCACCGCCCCGCCCCCTCCCACCGCCCCGCCCCCTCCCGCCGCCCCGCCCCTCCCACAGCCCCGCCCCTCCCACAGCCCCGCCCCGCCCCTCCCGCCGCCCCGCCCCCTCCCGCAGCCCCGCCCCTCCCGAAGCCCCGCCCAGCAGCCCGAGACTCACATGTGCTGGGACGCGTTAGGGAAGAGGTGCGAGTACTGGGGCGCGGAGTCCTCGGGGCCGTGGGGGGCGGCGTGGCTGATGACCAGGAGGACGGGCCGGTGCGGGTACATCTTCTTGGAGGCGCGGAAGAAGCTCACGCTGTCGTTGGTGATGAGGTCTGTGAGGTAATCCTGGAGGGAGACGGGAGGAGGTGAGGGGCGGTGGACTCGCACCCGGGTCATGGCCTGGCCGTGATGACTGTCAAGGGCAGACAGACAATAAACAAGAGAGTGCAGAATACAGAGCGGTGAAGCTCGCTCCTTCACTGAGCGCCTGGGCTGTGCCAAGAACTCTTCTGCTTCTTTTTAGGTCCGAGACCAGGCCTCGAACTCAGTACCGGATGCTTTTGCCCAGTGGCTGGTGCTTTACCAATTGAGCCACACCTCCAACCCCTCAAAAACACTCCTGAATTCACTTGTTTCATAATCCTAGAAAGTGGGACTCCTGGCAATCCCTATCTTTCACAGCAGGAAATTCAGTCACAGAGATGTTAAGTGAGTTGTCTAATGTCACACAGCCGGCAAGTGCTGGAGCCAGGACTTGGGAGTTTTGGTTTCTATTCAGTGTGGTAGTTATAAGCCCCGTGTCACCAGAGGCCTTGAGGCCTGAGGTGGGGGGAGGGGAGATGGGAAGCAGGAAGGAGAGAAACCAAAATGCTAACGTCATGTTTGCATACTGAGGAAAAAAATGTAGGATTCATGCAAATTGAGACGACACAAGGGCATTTGTTACTTCTATGCTTGTTCTCTTGATTGTATGAGTGTGTGTGCATGTGTGAGAGAGAGACAGAGAGACAGAGACAGAGGGCATGAGAGAGAGAGAGCAAGCACCTTTACTGGGGCTTGAATTCAGGGCCTGGTCGCTGTCTCTGAGCTCTTCAGCTCAAGGCTAGTGCTCTACCATTTGAGCCACAGCGCCACTTCTGATTTTCTGGTGGCTAATTGGAGATAAGGGTCTCATGGATTTTTCTGCCCAGGCTGGTTTCAAACCACGATCCTCATATCTCAGTCTCCTGAGTAGCTAGCTAGGATTACAGGTGAGCTACCAGGTGCCCGGCTGCCTTTTGAGTTTCTTTGCTCAAGGCTAGCATGCCACCACTCGAGCCATAGCACCACTTCTGGGTTTGGGGGAAGTTAATTGGAGAGAAGAGTCTGTCAGACTTTTCTGCCCAGGTTGGCTTCAAACCTCAATTCTCAGAGTCCAGTCTCTTGAGGATTACAGGCTTGAGCCACTGGGGCCTAGCAAGACCGCTGCCAGGCCCTCCCTCCTGGGTGGTCTTAGTGGGGATACTAATCCCACCCCCACCATGGGTGGTCACCCCTCGGGCCATGGCACTGGAGCCAAGTTCAGAGACAGAGGACAGGCTGGGGGAATGGGCAGTGCAGGGAGCAGGGAGGGACCCGGCAGGGCCCGGCCACTGCCTGGATCGTGGGTGCGGGGCGGGGATGGACAGCAAGCCACTCCTTGCTGGCTTCTGGTTTGGGAAACTGGGGGCAGGGCAGAGAGAAGGGTCCCCAGAGGAAGCAGAAAGAGCCCAGGAAGAGGCGGAGTTCAGCCCTGGACAAGCTCAGCTTGAGGTGGGCCGTGAGGGAGGACTTGGGGATTTGGAGCATGAATCACGGTGGGAAGCCAAGCCGGGAACCCAGCACCCGGCAGGGGGAGCGCTCAGTGGCCGAGAGGTAGTGAGGTAAGGGCCTCAGTGTGTGCCAGGTCATTCACCGATGGGCTTCCTGTCCCAGCAGGACGCAGGCGCACAGGGGCAGCCTGGCTCCCGCGGCCCCAGGGCTCGGGGCGGCCTGGGCAGGGCTCTCACCTCCGCGTGGACTTCAGAGTCCCTTGGGGGCCCCAGCGTGTGTTTTAGCTGATGAAACCATCTTGACGCAGTCACGTAACCAGGGTGGCAGGTGGCTGAGCCTGGGCCCCGTGCAGGGCTGGGGATGGGCAGTGGGGCCTCCCCCCCAGTCCCCCAACCCCAGTGCTCCCACCTAGGCAGGGGTGGGAGGTGAATGGGGAAAGAACAAGAGGAAAGGCCAGTCCTAAGGCCAGAATCATCCTGGGTTATTACTGTCAGTCAGGCGCGGGGCTGGTGGCAGCGAGGACAAAGCAAAAGCAAGAGGGACGGATGTCACAGACAGCATGGCGGAGCGCCACAGCTGTGGAGTGCCAGAGTTGGCGCTGAGATGCATTCATTTCTATGTATTACAGTTTTAAACGGAGGTTGGGAGAGACATCAATGCCGGTTTTTTTTCTCCTGTCCTTACCATTATCACCACCAGGGGTCAGCAAACAACAGCCCAGGGTCAATCAGGACAAATAAAGTGTCCCTGGAACACAGGCCCCACAGTTAGGATGGGGAATGTTACTCACAGGTCAGGTCCCAGCCTGAGCCCCTCCTGGGAGGTATGAAACCATCAAGGGATGGGTGGAGCTTTGTGTTAGGAAGCTAGGCCGTGGGGGCGTGGCCATACAAAGAGGCGTGGTCATGCCAGGGGTGTGGCCTGAGGAGATATCACTTCCTGGCCACCACAAGAACAGCCCTCTTCACCAGGATGTGCTGCCTGGTGTCACAGGCCCAAAGCAGCGAGGACAAATGACGGTGGATGGCAACCTCAGAAGCCATGAGCCACGCACACCTTCCCCTTACCGAGTGGATCATCTCGGGCTGCTCCTTCCTGTGGCATCTATGGCTGCACCTGACTGGCCAGACAGCCAGAAGCCCTGACTTGGCTGGCCTGGCCTCCGCTACGGGGTCTTGCATATTTGTTACATGCACAGGGCTCACTGGATCCTTAGAAAACCTGTGTAAAACCACGGAACGATACCACGAGTAGTTCTCATCAGAGGAATGAGAAGCCAGTGTACGTACGCCTCGGTTCTGGCCAGGAGGGAACATCGGCCTGACCGCTTGCTGGGGCGGGGTCCCCACGAGTCTACCTGGGTGGATCTCGGGAGAGATGGAGGCAGAGGTCCACCAAGAGCCACAGGGGAGGGTTACCCCAGCCACACGACTCAGCCTAGGTTCCTAGAGTCCACAGAAGTGTCCTGCCAGGTGTCACTTGTCTGTCCACACGGTGGAATGTGACGCGGAGACAAGCGCTAACTACAGGTGCACATCACACACTGGTGTCCCACGACACAGTGCTGAGCCACAGGAAGGGGCTCTGGTACCCCAGCCACCTCCTTGCATCTGCGCCCACCGGCAGGCAAAGCGGCCCATGGGTGAAGTCAGACAGTGCTCATTTCTAGGAGCCCGTGTAGGTGACTGGGGAAGACAGACACACACGTGTGTGGAGACCAGCAAGCTGTCCTCCTGCGCTACTTGCCTCTGTTGGTCAATCTGCTGTTGGAGGTAGTTGACTATAGCCAGGAGCAAGCGCTCCGGCACCTGCTCAGACAACCACCCCCGCCCTCCAAACATGCCCCATGCCACACTACCCAGCAGCTCCGCTCTGAGCCGGGCATCTGTAACCACAAGTACCTGCGTTCACCTATTCTCTGCAACTCTGTTCAGAATAGCTCCAAACTGGAAACCCCTTGAATGCCTAGTAACAATGAAATGAATGAATGAATGAATGAATGAATGAATGAATGAATGGAAGCGCCTTTCAAGAATCTAACGGTATGTAAAATCCCAATACAAAGTGAGGCACAGGAGCTACCTACAGAGCCAATCCACAGTGCCAGCCGCTGCCGGCAGGGCTTCAGTGGGGGGGATCACACAGGGGACTTCAGGGGTGCTGGTGAGGACACTCTGCTTGTCCCTCTGGGTGCTGGGTACACGTCCTGCTCTGTGTGTGAAAATCTACTTACTTGGCCCCCCTCCTCCACCTGTACTTTCTAGTCAGCTCCAGTGCAGGTTAATGGCCAGATTCTCAGAATAAGGGATTATTTGAGAGATGAAAAAACCAAGCCTCGGAGGGTGTTTGTGGACGGCTTAAGGTCAGGCATTTAAGCAGGTGTCACAGGGGAACCGGAGCCTCAGAGACGGGCCATGACCTGCAGGGCCTCCGGAGCCGGGGAGGGCACAGCTCACCTTGGAGTAGTCGAAGCCGTGTTTCTCCTTCACCCCGTTCCGGCACAGCGAGTAGTTGTAGAAGCGAGAGTTTTTAAGGAGGCCGACCCACGCCTTCCAGCCAGGCGGCACATAGGAGCCGTTGTACTCATTGAGGTATTTCCCGAAGAAGGCTGGAGGGAACAGAACCAGGAGGCCACGTGAGAACACAGAGAGAGAAGGCTTCCTCGGCACGGCCCGCTGAGCTTGGCAGTACTGTGTGCCCGCCGCCCAAAATCACACACACACATGCCAGGGAGCAGGCTGGCTATCAGTGAAGCCACACGCCCCAATTCACCTGTGGTTACATCACAACTGTGGCGCAGGGTAAAGCAAACGAGTGCAAAATTCAGGCATCAGAATAATCGGAAGCATTTGCAACAGAGTCACGAGTCTTAAAAATTTACATCTCAAAACAAGACCTTGACAGGTGCTGGTGGTCCACACCTGTAATCCCAGCTACTCAGGAGGCTGAGATCTGAGGATCGCCGTTCAAGGCCAGCCTGGGCAGGAAAGTCTGTGAGACTCTTATCTCCAATGAACCACTCAGAAAACTGGAAGTGGCTCTGGGGCTCCAAGTGGTAAAGTGCAAGCCTTGAGCGAAAGAGCTCAGAGATACCGCCCAGGTCCTGAGTTCAAGTCCCACGACTGACCAAAAACAAAAAAAGAAACAAGAAAACAAGACCTCAGAAGAAAGATGATTTCCAAGCAGAAATGAGTGAGAATGTCTGTTTTTGCTGTAGTTCCAACAACGGGGATATTAAGCAGACTGAACTTGCACTGACATTCAATTTATGCTGATAGACTATGGCTTGTGACCCTTGTTCATAATGGAAGCCAAAAGTTAAGTCTCAGCCCTAGTGTGTGACAAATAAAAACTTCCCCAGTTCAGGCTGTGGGTGTTGCAGATTCTATGCAGAACAGAACACCCAACATTATCAAGTGTTGGTGGGCACAGGGAGCCCTGGAAGTCCTGCACTACTCAGGGCCGTGTCCCAACAGATCCCCTATGGTGGAGGATGCTGTGGCCACATCTACCAAGCTCAAATGCGTTACTTCTACCCAGTGATTTGCATCTTGGGTTATTTACCTATCACAACAGCGTTTACATGTTCACCCACTGTCAGACGCTCACCGCCACCCATTCAAGCGGAAACAGCCAGAGACAGACACAGCACTCAGACCCAATGTGGGATGGGCCAGAGGCACGTCTGCGCATTTACCTAGTTCCTGCCTTCAGGAACACAGGTGCTTCTCAACAACATAGCGATGCCAGGTACTGCTGTCAGTAACACAGGATACCCCATGTTTTGGTGACCCCGATCATATGAAGTTCACAAATGGGTGGAGGGCATCCATGGTGTTGGAAGGGAGGAGGAGGATGAGTGGGAGGGGCCTGGGGGCTTGCTGGGTGGGTGAAGGTCTTCTACTTCTGGTCTTGTTTTTAGATCCAGTGCGAGTCTACACGAGTCCCCCTCATCTGGCAGTAGTCAACTTCCCCGCTTCGTATGGACAATGCTTACTTAAAATGCAAACCCCGTGTCACAAACAGACAGACAAGGCGGGTGGTCTTGGCAATCCTTTTTTTCTTTCTTTTTTTCTTCTTGTCAGTCGAGGGCTTGAACTCTGGGCCTGGGCACTGTCCTTGAGCTCTTCAGCTCAAGGTGAACATTCTACCACCCGAGCCACAGCACCACTTCCAGTTTTCTGGTGGTTCACTGGAAATAAAAGTCTCATAGACTTTCCTGCCTCGGCTGACTTTGAACCCCGATCCTCAGATCTTAGCCTCCGCAAGGGTTACAGGCGTGAGCCACTGGCGCCCGGCTTGGCGATCCTTTTCTAGGGCAGTGAGCAAGTACCCGCTTCATGATTATGGGCTGTGAAGCCAGGGGAGAGACATGGGGCTATTTGTGAGCCTTCTCCCGCTGACACAGGTCCTCGTCCAGCCCACCCTTTCCCCATAAGGACACGGGGGTCCCGCGTCACTCTGTGGTGACAGGGATTGCACAGGCTTTATGACCAAGGTAAGGAGATTGTGTGCGCTCAGCCCTGCATGTGGTGGCCACAACACCCCGGGGGTGCAGGGACAAGATGACATGGGGAGGTGGGGGGGGAGGAGAGAGGAGGAATGCCACAGGGAGGAGGGTACTGGCCTCCATTGGCCCAGTGGACTGCCGAGAGGCGCTGGGGAGGGCTTTCCTGGAGGCCTGCCTGGCGGCAGGCAGTACCCAGGAGATAAGGCCCCTCAGGAAGAGGAGCCCAGTCCCCCATATCCAGGCCCCACAGGGCCTGCTGGGGGCAGCTGCAGGCGCAGCCGGGGGACAAGGAGCCTCCTGAGTGGGAGGCGGGCGAGGGTAAACAGCCTGGCATCCGGAGGAGGCAGGCCAGTGCTGGGCAGCTGCCAGTATCTCCAACGAGACGGCATTAGGCCGTGGCACCTCATTAACCAGCACTGAGTGGCCCTGGCCGGGTGTTGAGTCACGGACTGAGATCACGGGTGCCGGAGAGGAGCGAACCCACGCGGTGAGGCCACGGCCAGTCACGACACTCCATGTCAGCCAACTCTGCCCGGTCCACTTCTGGCCCTGGCAGAGTGAGGGCCCTAGCAAAGCAGGGGCGTGGGGGGGAGGGCATGGTAACTTCCGGTAGTGTCGCAGCTCTGGGGGCTGGGGGCAGCTAGGGGTGTTGGCCAGGGACTCTGTTAACTGTCCTACAATGCCCCTGGCAACCCTTTGCCACAGAGAACAACCCAGAACGAAATAGCAAAGTGGAGGGCAGTCACTCAGAGCTTCTCTAAAACCACCATCTATCGCGTGGGCCTCCAGCGTGTCTCCTCTCAGTTTAGAACCAGAAAAGGCCCTTAGAGACGGAGCCTGGCCAGAGAAACAAGATCAAATCAACCTACAACTTGCCACAGCCTCCCCTGCTCTGGGAAGCCCTCCCCCACCCCTGCTCCCTCACCTCTGCTCCCCCTCCCACCACACTCCACACAGGTACCCGGCATAACAGGCCAGGTGGTGTCTGTGACAGCGACCCAACTCTGTCTGTCTCCGTGGGAGACAGACCCAGAAGAAACCAAAGGAAGACTGGCACTGGTGGCTCACGCCACACCTACAAGCCTAGCTACTCAGGAGGCTGAGAACTGGAGATCGTAATTTGAAGCCAGCTCCAGCAGGAAAGCCTGTGACTCGTACCTCCAACAAACCACTCAGAAAAAGCCGGAAGTGGTGCTGTGGCTTAAGTGGTAGAGCACTAGCCTTGAGAAAAAGAATCTCAGGGACAGCACGCAGGTCTTGAGTTCAAGTCCTGGGACCAGCACTAAATAAATAAATAAGCAAACAAACAAACCTAATGGAAAACGGTGCCGTTCCAATAAAACTACAAGCTTGTTGGGGGGCGGGGGGGAGGGCTGGTGGCTCTCCCTGATAATCCTGTCTGAGATTTGAGGTCAGGAAGCAGCCCAACTCGCAGATTATCTCCAATTAACCAGCAAAATGGTGGGTGGGTGGCTCAAGTGTTGGAGTGCCAGCTTCGAGGGAAAAAGACAAACAAGAGCTTTAGGCCCTGAGTTCAAGCCCAGGACTGGTGGTACACACACACACATACGTGCATCCATACACACGCACACACATGTACACACACAGAGCGGATGGAGGGCTGAGTGTGGTCCACAGTCCCTGGGTAACTGCTGGTCTGCAGGGACAGGGAAGCTGGCGTGTCAGCCTGCTTTGGGAGGGAGCTGGGTGGGGAAAGCTGGGCTTCCAGGAGTGCCCTGGGGGAGGGCAGATGCTCACTGGCCCACATGGTATGGGAACCGGGAACCACTCCTGATCTTTGTTTATTCCTTGGCCAGCTCAGAACCTCCAGGAGGAAGAATGCGGAAGGTGACCCCTCACCCCACACTTCCCGCCCACCGCCAATCACGTGGCGGCAGTGGTAAAGTTTCTGTTGGACATTGGTTAAGGTCAATGACAGATGGACGTGCCTGGGTGGGTTAGACATCAGTTTGGGGTTTGGGTCACAGAGCCTCACGGTGCCTACAGCTATGACAGCCACCAGCTGCTCCTGGCACGGTGACACTGCGGTCACCCTGGGGCCTCACCTATGACAAAAGATGCCTGGCAGGCAAAAACTACGTGGGTTTGGGTAAGTACAGACTCTGCATGCTCGCTGCTCAAGGATTAAACACGAATGAGGCATTGCTTAGAATGCACACAGCCCTGCCCCATAAAACACCTACTGGATGCCGGAGCCAGGCACGGTGCTGGAAGACCACAAATGAAGATGAAAATGATACAGGTAGTGGTGATGGGGGTGGCGGGCATGAGAACCCCACGGGGGGGGGCGGGGCGGTGGGACGTCACGGGGAAGATCGGATCTCGCTAGTCCTAGAGGCCACCTAAGGACAGGCTTTGGGAAGCAGTCTGGCAGGCACATGCCATGTATGTGCACACATGTGTGCACACGTGTGTGCACAACACACATGCCTGGAACCCCCCCCCCCCCCCCAGAGTTCACATTTCCTAAGCATTTTGCTGGGAACAGGCAGGACCCTAGAATCACCCAGCCATTGGAGAAGTAGGACCTTCACCCCACAGTTGATGGAAGAGAAGGGTCCACGGGACCCCAGTGGGACTGGTCTTGCCCAGACCTTCTAGGTTCTGGCTGGTGATCCGATTCCTGGTCACCTGTCTCTGAAGAGCTGGCCCAGGAGTGGTGGCAGGCTGCAGCGGGGCTGGCAGGAGGGGCATCTCGTGGTGTGGGTGGATGGGGTCCTTCTGCCTTTGGACCCCCATCTGTGACACCCGACGCCATGGCTGTCAGGATCCCGGGCCATCTCCTCCACACGGCCTCCTCCTGTCACCTCTCTCCTCCCTCCAGCCCACCCCTTACAGAACCCAGAGCAAGTTTATTATCTGGGCTGTTCGAGGCCCTAGAAAACCTGCTGTGCTCGGAGGCTTTTAGTGCCAAATTAGATTTTGCTCTCATTTGATTAGATTTCCCCAAGACAGTTTTTAAAATGGTTATTCTGGCACCAGTAAAGATGGGAGAAGCATATTAGCATGGGCCCAGGGGGCAGTGGAGAGGCTGGGAGACAGGGCCAAGAGAATGAGCTAGAATTAGGACCAGGAGGAAAAGTGCAGCCCAGATTGTGGCTGGAGCAGAGGAGCTTGGGCTCCGGGGCTGGGTGGGGTGGGAGGAAGGAGGGCAGGGCTGGGGCCCCCAGACAGGGCTGGGGTGGAGCAGCCTGGCCGCAGATGAGGGTCCGGATGGGGCTTGGAGGGGCCCCTCTGTGAGCAGGTCCCAGCAGAGCCCTGTGGTCTTTTGTTGACTTTTTAAAACACCTGGATCAGACACAGGTGGATGGATTTCAGCCACAGAACCGCAGCCCCTCCCCAGTGCACTTCGGCGTCACCGTGGTGGCCTGCAGCCGTGCCCCCAGCTCTTTGGCGCACAGATCTGTACGGGTGACAGAAGAGGCAGTGGGAGAATGGATAGAGACCACAGTGCGACGCTGCAACCTGAAGGGGGCGGAGCCACAGCAGCCGGCAGGGTTCCTGCTGCTCCCAGAGGCTGCCCGTGACCAGGAAGAGCTAGCTGACAGCGACATAAGTAGAGGAGGAGCATGGTGGAGATGAGAAAGGAGGATCATGGCTGAGAGGAAGTGGCATTCCCCCAAGACTTCCTTCACATCCCAGAGCCTGGAGAAGTCGATATCAAAAGCCAGCCACGTGTCCTGGTGTGCCCCTAGCAGGCCTTTCACTCCTCTTTCAGATCAGGTCGTGCTAAGGAGGACAGGCCTAGCCTCAAATTCACAATCCTCCAGGTTCTGCTTTCTCAGTGCTGGGATTACAGGTTTACCCAACCACGCCAGGCTCCTTCAATCTCTTGGTACCTCCGTCTCTCCATCTGTGATGGAGATAGTGAGTGTCTAATCAAGGTTACTAACACAGCCGTCCCTGGGTATGTCAAAGCCACTGGCTCCAGGACTCTTGGACACAAAAACACATGGATGCCCAAGTCCTTTCAGATAAAATGGCACCGCATTTGCATCTTACCTACAACGTGGTCCTGTATGCTTTAGTCGTGACTGTTACTTAACATAAATACTATGCAAATAGTGCTACAGAGGAAGAATTCTGTACATGTTCCGCACCAAATTTTTTTTCTGAGTTCTCCTGATCTTCGTGTTAAATCTGCAGATGTGGAGGGAAAACTGTCTATGTCTCCTTCTTACAACTGGCACCCAGCAAGCATGTGTCCACCAAGAGGGACAGTCCCATGATCACAAGTGAAGCAGAGGCCCCACACCTGCGCCCCACACCCCACGTGCACCCCTGGTCTGAGATAAATGCTGTCACAATCGCGTTTGTGCCGTGTCTTCCTGTGAGATGCACAGATGGCGATGCCCGGTGCAGGTGGGCACAGGAGGCATCACCTTGGCACCTCCA
This sequence comes from Dipodomys merriami, assembly GCF_024711535.1. Classification (NCBI taxonomy): domain Eukaryota; kingdom Metazoa; phylum Chordata; class Mammalia; order Rodentia; family Heteromyidae; genus Dipodomys; species Dipodomys merriami. The sequence goes on from NW_027205492.1 coordinate 6,773,623, forward strand.
GAGCCAGAGGCCAGAGGGAAGCAGAGGGAGACCAAGGTCAGCCAGCAAAAGGAACACCTGTTCAAAACTGCAGCAACAGCTCTTCTTCTCCCTGGTGATACAGGGGGCAAGTATCCCCACAGCCTGACTGATCCACCCTGCACGTGCCCCTCCCACAGCCTGATTGCTCCACCCTGCACGTGCCCCTCCCACAGCCTGACTGATCCACCCTGCACGTGCCCCTCCCACAGCCTGACTGCTTATTCCCTGCATGCTGACAGCAGCCCCTTCCGGAGCGCCTGGGTGGAGCCATCAAGCAGGGCTGTTGTAAGGGCATTGGTGACTTTCCACACGCCTTCATCTCACACCTTCTTCATCTTCACATTCAATTCAATTCATATTCAATAACCGATAGACATCAAATACTCAATGATCAGTGAACAACTATGAGAGCTTCTTAGTTCCTGATGTGACTCACCGAATCACACCAGGCTGCCTTGGGGTTGACAATGCATTAATTAAATATCTGGTTTCTGGCAATGCTGGGATTTGAACTCAGGACATCATGCTTGCTAGGCTGCTACTGTGACACTTGAGCTATGTCTCCAGCCCATTTTTGCGTGATTATTTTTCTGAGTAGAGCCCTATCCTTTCCCGTGACCCTCCTACGTCTCCCTCCCACATAGCTGCAATCAAAGCACATGAAGGGTCCAGGGCACCAAAACCTTGTCTGGGCCCAGTGGCCCCAGCCCAGCACCTGCCAGTGGGCAGCAGAGAACAGCAGCCGTGGGACAGTAGGTCAGTGGACCTGGATCAGGGCCTGGGGCATGCTGCACCTCCTCCCAGGCGAGGGCCGGGCAGCTGGGTTTTATCCCAAGTGGTGGTTTCTGTTTCAGCGTGCCCAGGAGGGCACTGCCTGATGGGAAAAGGGCTCAGCCTCTGGACTCGGGCGCAACCAGCGTGAACGGGGCCAGCAGGGCGATCCTGCCTCCTGGGGGACAGTGGGTGAAACTGCAACCGGAAACAGTCACAGCCAGGTGCTGGGAGAGGTGCTGGGATTTCTGGATGCAGGTGCGTGTGCACACGCGTGCATGCGCATGTGTGTGTGTGTGTATACATGCACCCATGCGCACGCACCACACCCTCCAGTATACAGAATGACCCCACACCAGTCAGACGTGTGCCTGGGGACACGCCAGTGCGGTGTATGGTGTCGCACATGGCATGCGGTAACAAACGGGAGGGAGGGAGGGTGCTGGGTGGCTCTGAAGATCTGGGTCTCCCCCGTCAGAGGCCAGAGGCCGGCCCTGCCTCCTCAGCTCACTGGAAAGTGGGAACGGCCACACACAGGCCCCCAGCCAGGCTGGAGGAGGCGCTGCAGGAGCCCTGCACGGTGAAGGCCGCACAATTGAGAGTGCTTGTTAGAAACCAGAGGTGGCCTGGGCCCAGGCCTCTGAGACCCCAGCTCACACAGGTGGGCTACGGGAGCAGCACCAAGCATACACACGGCGTGACCCACATCGGAGAGGGAGCGGAGCCGGTGACAGTAAGTGATGATGGTCAAGGCAGTCTGGAAAGGTCAGCAACAGATGAAATGGGAAATTGCAAGTCTGGCCTGCCCGGCACACGGCTCTGCCTCAGGGAGCCAGAGAAACCAGGCATCTTGCCCTGCCAGGCAGTGTCTGATTCCCCCTCCCGGGGCCTCGGCACACGCGTTGCCGCGATGTGTTCACCATCTGGGCTGTTACTGACTTAATACCCTCTCCTGATCGATTCCTTTGGCATCACCAGGCTCTTCAGCGCAAGTGGCCACCGGCTCCTCACCCAGGCGGGCACACGCCAGGGGCTGCAATGTCTCCTGCCGCCCTCTGACCCCATTCTCCCCCACTGGGCCCGGGGCCCACTCTCTTCAGCCCCAATGGGCCCTTGTCTTTCTAGCTAGACCCACCCGGCTCCTTCCTGCCAGGGCCTGTGCCCTTGCCTCGCTCTCTTGGAAAGGACTCTTCTTCAGGAAGCCTGCACAGGGCTTTACCAGGCATTTATTCGAAGGCTGCCTTGTTGGGTCACAGCTCTAACCATCCCTCTCCCTGCCTTTGTTTCCCTATAGCGTTGATCACTGCTTAGCAAATTTGTCCTCTGTTATTTTCACCATCTACTTCCTCCAACGAGAGGGTCAGCCTGTGATGGCGGGGGCTGTGGGTGCCTCTCGTCCGCCGAGTCCGTGTGTCTGGAAGAGCCCAGTGAACACCAAGCCCTCCATAAACACGCGGGGGTACGTGAGCCATGGAAGACCCCACAGCCACCAGCTTCTGGGAGGCACGAGGGAGCTGCAGGTTCTGGCTGCCCAGTCACCATCTTTCTACCCGGTTTTGGGGGGTGTCTGGTACTGCTCTAGAAGGTAGAGCCACCAGAGGGGCTGGATTGGGGGGTGGTTGGAAGGAGGTCAGACATGCTGACCTCGAGGTATTCATCAGAAGCCTGGAAGAACAAGGCACAGGTAGAAATGTGGGAGTCGTGGTAACATTTCCATGGTGTGGGACTGGAGCAGAGCTCCTGAGGAAGGAGGTGTGCACCTGTAGACAAGGCCTCAGGCAAGGCCTGGACACGGACAATAAAAGCAGCTTCTAGTCCTTAACCTCTAACCAGGGCCCTCTCCAAGGAGGTGTGAAGGCAACACAGCACAAATCCAACTGAAGCAGGAGAGACCAGGGGAAAGCGAAGCCGGTCCACTTACAGCAAATACAGGAGCTACTCATTCATCTACTTCCCTTAAGATTAGGGAACAAAGTGGTTTAGGGAGCAATGAGACCTAGTGCCAATCAAGTGCGATCCCTGCTTCAAACAGAGACAACAGGATGCATTCCTTCCTGAGGGATGCATTTCTCGCCCCATGAATTAACATTTGTCTGACAGGATGTATGCCTTCCTGAGAGAAATGCCCCCACCCCAAATTAAGCAGCCTCCTACCCAAAATGCAGACAACAGGGCACTTTCCTTACCTCAATGATAAGGATCAGTTTCAGGACACACCCGCAGGATGCATTCTTACCTAGAAAGAATGCCCCAAACATCCAGAAACTCAGAGAGTAACACCAGGAGTGATAGAGCAAAGATAAGACACCTATCTTCACGTAACTTTAAAGCCAGAACCCCTGCCGTTACCATATACATACCCCTAGCAGCCAAGGAGCTGAGTGTCTCTTTCTCTCCCTTGGAGAGCATCCACACTCTGTTAGAATGTCCCCCTGCCTTTCTGTTAGTCTGTTTATCTGCTTGCCTGCTTGCTTGCTTACTTGCTCAATAAAGCTCTTCCATAGTGACCAGTCCAGAAAGCATCCCTACTTTTGAAGGAAACTTCACATACCCTCTCCTGCATCCGGTGACACAATGGTATCACACATTCCTTCTATCACCCTCGTCACCAGAATCCCTGAAATACCGTCTAGGCCGGGCCCCTTCACAGGCATGGGAACTACCAGGCCTGTCTGTTACCAAACACTACTGCAAGTTCTTCTGGGTAAAGAACTGTCCCAGCACAGATGGTAAAGTACTCTAAGCATCAGTATAATTAGAGTCCTTTGTAATTCTATATAGTAGTTCTTTTTTTATTTTTATTTTTTTATTTCTTTGTGCTGTTCCTAGGCCTTCAATTCAGGGCCTGGGTGCTATCTATTCAGGGCCTGGGTGCTATCCTTTAACTTTTTTGCTCGGGCTGGTGCTCTACCACTTGAGCCATACCTCCACTTTGTCTTTTTGGTTGATTGGAGATCATCTCCTGGATTTTTTTTGCTGCCTAGGAGAGCTTCAAACTGCAATCCTGGGATCTCAGCCTCCTGAGTAGCTAGTCATTTAGTGTATTTTCTTCTCTCTCCCGTTCTGACCCCATAGGAAGTGGGCATGGCCTTCCAGCTCTCCCACTTCCTGCTGCCTAGCCATGGGACTAGTGGGGAGCCATCCTGGGTAATGGTTCCTCCTAACAAATATTTGCGGGTGTGACACAAAACCAGGTTATAGTCACCTAGTGGGGTTCAGGACACACCCACAGAAAGCCAGGCTGTACATATTTCCAGTCTTACAGCCACAGGGTATCTGGTGACGATCAACCCTACCGGGTTCTTAAGGTCCAGGGTGTGGCTGTGTCCCAATAAAACTTTATTAACAAAAGCAAGAATCAACTCCTATGGGTTGTAGTTTATTGACTCCTACTACATACAGTTAATATTGGCAAAACTGCCCTCATTTTTCATTTCTTTGAAGAAACATTTGAATTGGGGGTGGGGGGAAGGGTACAATTCTCCAATTTAAAAAAGTACCTTGTAATAGAAACAGCATGTGTGGAGTGGAAGTGTAGACCCTTGCTGTCAGCTACCATTTTGCAATGTCCAAATTTGGTCCCAAGGGTTCCGTGCAATACAGAAGTCGAGCTGGCCTAGGACAGGTTCGATCCCGCCCCTGCCACCAGCAGACCATCCCTGTGATCGTTCCTGGTCTGGGCAACAAGAAGCAATCCTACTAACTTAGAAGAGAAGCAGCATTGCTGCAGATTCGAGAACACTATAAATATTAAATGCGAAATGCCACAGGCCTGAAATCTTTTGTTTCTTTGGCAGACAAATTGGCTAAGGAGGCAGGGTTGGGAAGAAATTCAATAAATAACCCAGAGCCCCGCAGCCCAGCGGGCACTTCTGAAGGTCTGTAACAGGATCCTTTTCCCTCTGTCCTGCAAGGTCACCCACCACCAGCTTCTTCTGCTTTTGAGAAGACTTGGTTGCAAGCTGTGCATGCGGTGATAAATCAATGCTGTGGACGTACTGGAGGTGGGAGACAGGATCTTGCTGAGTGGAGACTTGGAGGCACGCCGTGCGGGAAGAGGGGAGCTGAGGGACCCAGAGGGGCCCTTCTATCTGGCCCCCTAACGGGGGCTGCAGCTGGCCTACACATCTGCTTCATTCATCTGCCCAGCACCCAGTCTCCTGGCCTTAGTTCCTGTGCTTTTCCTTGCCTTCAGCCTTCAAAATTCTCTCCAGATTGTTTCCAGATCCTTCCATCTGCACCTGGCCAATCAGATGGTCTCATCTCCTCCAGCCTCTTTGGTTGGACAAGGGAGAAACATGTGATCCTCGCTGAGCCAATGAGTGCCTCCCTCAGGCTTTGCAGCTACTCTGCAAAGAGGCCTCCTTTTCAGCAGGGGTCTCTCACCTTCTGGGCCATGTGGTCCCTGTGAGGGCCGCCCTGCCACCACACCCAGGGGTGGGGGTGCGGGGGGGCGGGGCTCCCTAGGAATAAAGCCAACCCAAAGGAAAGTCTCCAAGAAGCAGACAGACGGAGTTGGGAGCCAGCAGCAAACTTGGCTTCAATCAATTTCGACTCTTTTTTCATGACAGTACTGAAGTTTGAACTCAGGACCTTTGGCCAGGTTAAGCAATACTTTCCCACTGATGTCACACCCCGAGGCCCATCCAGATCGTCGCGGAGTGGCTGTACCTGCCACCGTTTACTGAGGAGTAGCAAGTAAAATAGGATAACTTCAAGAGAGAGAAAAGTCAGAGGACCAAACTGAGTACATGGCAGAGAACAGGGTGGGTTGGGCTGTTCAGGGAAGGGGGGGGTCATGGATCACGGAAGTTCTTAAGCGAGCAGTCGGAGTTACATGCAGAGGCAATGACCTTGGAAGGCTTAAAGAACAGCAGCGAGGCTGGGCTTGTGGTCTCCGTGTTGCCAGGCAGGAAAGGAGACAGGAAATGTGGAGCTCGAGGTGAACAGGCCAGGCCAAGGGCTGTGGGCTCATTTGAAGAGCAGAAAGCAGGCAGTGGAGGGTTTATCCAAGTTCTGTCTTCTGGAAGGCTTGGAAAAATGATGAGCCGCTAGGGAGAAGCAGGGACAAGCAAGTAGCCAGCACGGTGGCTGTTTCCTGACTTGTGGGTGGGTGTTGCCACTGAGACCCACCCAGGCCCCACAGGTCCACTGACTGGTTTCAGCAAGCCCGTGCTGGGCATGCCGAAGCTGAGGATGGCAGGGAGGGCAGCTGCCCGGGCCTGAAACTGAAGCCAGGCCTCAATGCCAGAGTCACCCACCCAGCAGGTGAGGTCCCTCATTCTGGAAAAGTGAACCAGCAGACAGCGGTCTCCTGATGCCAGCTCCAGCGTGAGTGTCGTGCGTCTGCTGTGCCATCGAGATGAGCTCTGTCTTACACTTCTTTCTGCCCCACATCCCTTTTCGATACTGGGGGCTTGAGCGCAAAGCTTAGGCGCTGTCCTTGAGCTTTTTCAGTGGAGGCTGGCTGGCTCTCTACCACTTGAGTCACAGTGCTACTTCTGGCTTTTGGGTGGTTCGTTGGAGATAAGAATCTCATGGACTTTCCCACCTGGGCTGGTTTCAAACCACCACCACCCTCAGATCTCAGCCTCCTGAGAAGCTAGGATTGCAGATGTGAGGTACAGGTACCTGGCATCTGCCCCCTTTTAAGTGTTTTTACCCAGAAGGCTGGGACGGGGGTGGGAAGGAAACTCACCCAGGATTCTCAGAACAATGTCCATGGACATTTGATCATCACCTTGGAGAGGGCCCCACTGAGCTGACTCTGAAGAGTTGCTCTTCCTGCCATCTCACCCATGTCCCTTCTTCTGGGACAAACATTTTGTGAAGTCTCCTGATTATTCTGGCAAGGCAACTGAGTGGTAATGAAAACTACCTCTGCCCACGGCTGCCAGAGCCGGCAGCGTGCTCTAACTGCGCTCTACAAGTACAAGAAGAGGAAAGGCGATATATAACGAAGGAAAATTTCAACGCGAGATTTCGGCGGCACATCCATCAAGGAGACAAGCCCTCGCGTCAGAGGCTGGCGTGGGGAGACGGATTCGGGAGGGCGACAGTTACAAATGGGGCAGGGTGGGCGGCGGCATTTGCAATTCAAATGCCTCGGATGTCACTGCAGCAAGAAACAGGGCTTTTCAGAGATAAAGAACAACTCTTGGGGAAGTTTGTTATGTGATTATAATATTCCTTCCATTCCTGAGAAATTCTGGGTATATATAAACCGTCGAACCCTTCCATATTTATATGCAAAAGACTTAGGTTCAAGGCGCAGCTAAAAATAAACACGCGAAAAATGTTGGAAAAGACTAAAACCTCGTGGGCTCTGCAGAGCAAGCTGTGCACATCCACCTCAAGCCCACAACCCGCATGACCATCAGAAACACACTCGTGGATATTAACCCACAGGGGGCGCCATCCGCCCCCTCCAGGCTAGGAAAAAGAAAACTTGTAAACTGTTTGCCTAGGTCTAGCTCACGCTGTGAGTATGCCTGGTGTTTAGTTCCTTGTTTTTTATTTTAGTTTGATTTGAACTCAGAGCCTGAGCACTGTCCATTAGGGTTTTTGTTGTGGTTGTTGTTGTTGTTGTTCAAGGCTAGCGCTCTACCACTTGAGCCACAGTTCCACTTGTGGCTTTTGGCTGGTTAACTGGAGATAAGGTTCTTACTGACTCCTGCCTAGGCTGGCTTCAAACCAAGATCCTCAGATCTCAGCTTCTGGAGTAGCTAGGTTCACAGGTGTGAGCCACCAGCTCCAGGCTTGCTCCTTCTTCTTTTTTTTTTTTTTTGGGGGGGGGTCCGGTTGTGGGGCCTGAGTGCTGTCCCTCAGCTCTTCAGCTCAAGGCTAGTGCTCTTGAGCCACAGCGCCACTTCGGGCTTTTTTCTTTTTGCTTATGTGGTGCTGAGGAATCGAACCCAGGGTCTCAGGCATGCAAGGCAAGCACTCTACCACTGAGCCACCTTCCCAGCCCCAAGTACTTCCTTCTTCTTGTCTTAAAGCAGAGCTCAAACTCCACCTTTGAGGCCTAGCCCCCTGCCCCGCTAGCCCACACAGCTGATTCACACTCTTGCTCCGGTCCCCCTCGGCATCCAGCTTTGGCAGCCCCCGGTTCATGGGGGAACAGAGACAGGCTTCTCCTCGGCCTGGGGGGGAGGCAGGGAGGAGGGTGCTGGGACCCCTTGCCCCTGCGCCTCTCCTCGCCTCCAGTCCCGCTGCATAGGTGGAACCACACAGCCTGCTGTGAGCTGGCTCTAACTGGAGGGGCAGGGTGGATGGTGGTGGCTGAGGGCATGGGTGAGCAGATCGACCTGGTAGAACGAAGCCAGCCACGGCCAGCACTCGGCAGGAGGGTGGCCGGTGGGCCCTGTGCCCTCGATGGCCATGCGATGGCCTCGGCTGGACCGCAGGCTTCACTGTCTCCGCGGAGGTGGACTGGGCTGAGCTATGAACCCTGCTCCCCACCCAGGTTCACACTCAGGCCTTCACGCTGGGGTCTGGAACCTCACCCCGGGGGCTGGGCCCTCACCCCAGGGACTGGGACGTCACCAACAGTGGCTTGTGTGAAGGTGAGTCACACCACACCAGGAACAAGAGCATGAGAAGGCAGAAGCGATGGCTGGAGCAACACGGCCACTAGCCAAGGACAGCTGGGCACCCGGCAGAGGCGGGGGGGGGGGGGGGATTCTCCCTAGAGCCTGGGGACTTCGGGTAGATTTCCAGCTTGTGTGGTATGGAAGGTGGACATCTCTTGTTTGTAGGCACTCAGTGAGTCTACTTGGTGCACCCAGTCTGGAAACTGACCGCCACCAGGGACAAGGGCTTCCTCTCCCATCCAGGGCCCCCCTCTCCTTCCAGGTCTGGGGATGCCAGCCACGCCACCGCCACTGGGTAACTCCCACCGATGTGGCCACAGTGTTGTACAGAGGAGAAAGCAAGACTGAGGGAGCCAGGGAGCGAGCCTCGCTTTCTGGCCCCTGTGCTTGGCTTGTTTTGAAACCCGAAGGTGCTGGAGCCCGGGAGCAGGCATCAGAGATGAAGGACATCGAGCTGAGGATGTGATGGGTGAGAAACACAGAGGGAAAAACCCAGCCCTGGCCTCTGGTCGCCGCCCTGGCCAGCTGGGTCCCTGGCGGGGCTGTGGGCCTCTAGCTGAGGCTCAGACCTCCATGGGAGGGGGAGGCCAGGCCCCGGGTACAGGGAGGGCCAGGAAGCCCCTGCCACCAAGAAGCTCACCTTCCAGGGTAGACAGGGACATCCTGTCACACCACCAGGCCACAGCAGTGGTGGGTGGACAAGGGGCAGCTGGGCCGAGGGAAAAAGGGAACTGTGTATGCACTGTGCGTGCCCTGTGTACTCGAAGGGAGAGGAAGAGAGCCGGGAGTCACAGCAGGACGGAAGCCAAGGGGCCAGAGAAGGCTGCCATTGTAAAGGCAGGGACAGCTGGGCCAGGGGCCCAGAGAGGGCGGCCGGGCATCTGTGAGGCCCCTCTTCTCTGTGAACAGCAGGGGGGAGGAAGAAGAGAGGCCAGGGTGGGCAGGGGGTGACGGGGAGGAAGGAGGAAGGTGAAGGGATGGCGTGGCTGCAGGCCCTGGATGGAGGGCGCATCCATCTGCTCTGAGCACCTGCTATGGGGTGAGCACCTTGGAGAGACACGGAGCTGGCAATCTAGAAGTGACACCACCATGCACAGCCATGGCAGCCACATCCAGGAAGTAAGACCAGGACAAGGGGCACAGGAAGGGGACCCGGATCATAGACAAACCCATAAATGCATATTAAAGGACATCAAGCACCTGACAGGAAAAGAAAGCAAGTAAGGAGACAGAGTGGGCACGGAGAAAGTCAAGGAAGGCTTTTGGGAGGAGGCACCGGGTGGATGGGGTGGAGGCGAGCAGACCATGCATGCGATGGGGAGGGAAGGGTAAGTGCAAAGGCCCTGAGGTGGGTGCCAGTCTCCTGGGAGATCCCTGAGCCTTCTGATGAAATCATAGCACTCTCATTCGATGACTTGTTGAGTGCACTTGCAGCTGGGTTGCTGCGCTTGGATTGCAGTCAGTCTACGGTCCCTGAGCATCCACCACGAGCAAGCAGAGCAGCCAAGGGACACCCTTGCCTCGGGCTCACACGGCACCACAGTCTCCCCAGAGCGGAGGGCACCCAGCCAGAGCGGAATTGCTGAATGGGACAAGGCATGCATTTTCAGCACACTGTCCTAGCAGGTGCAGGGGCTCATTTGCATCTATGCAAAGCCAGAGTTCCCCGCATGCATCCGGTGTGGCGGGCCTGCTGGTGTCTGCTCTGGTGAGTGGGGCGGCTGGCTGAGCACCTGAGAGGCTCAGTGCGTGCTCTTGGGTTTGCCTCCACCCCCAGCTCACTGGCCGAGGCGGCCAGAGTGATGCCGTATCCCTGGGAGAATGGCTGTCATATCGCGCTCCCCACATGCTGCCCGGGAGCCGGCCACTACTGTACCCCCCGTCTGGCTTTGTGACATCCAGGAGCTCGGTGACATTGTTAGCCATGTCCGGGCAACCAAGGACAGCTCACACAGGCAGGCGGTGGCAGAGCTGGGACGCACATCTTCACAGCCCATGCCGAGATGCCTTGTGCAGAGTTTGGAGGTCTCGTCGCGGGACCCCTGCACCACAGTGGCTAGGGGCCCATCCACGCACAGCCAAGCAGGGACTACAGAGATGGGCAGAAGCAATCATTCCTGGGCCCAGCCACCTGGCCTCTTTTGGTCGGGGCTGCCGCCGGATTGCGACCCAGCCTGTCCCTTCTCCGTCCCCCTGCACCTCCCATGACACCCTGGCCTCCAATCACCCGTTAGCCTGGCCTGGCAGAGGTCAGAAACCAAGGGGGCTGCTGGGGCTGGGGCTCAGGTGGTAAAGTGTGTGCCTAGCAAAGACAAGGCTCTGGGTTCAAGCCCCAGCCGAAAGAAATCGAGTCACGTGTCTATAGAACAGACAGCTGAACAGCCCAAGCAAGGTGCAGGCCTCCCCGCACCTCCCCCCGCACCCCCCAGCCCACGCCGTTCTGCAGTGGGATGAGCATGTGGGTCTCCTGGTGGGGTCTCACCCTGCCTCGGTCCCCCTATCCAAACACACACTCCACATACATGCATCTCCCCAGATGGCTCGACCATCTGAGCCACCGCATCAACACCTAGACCATGATGTCAGCATCTGAGCCACCGCATCAACACCTAGACCATGATGTCAGCATCTGAGCCACGGTATCTGCTTTCACCCACTGCCTTGGCTCTATTCATTTTAATTCAAGCGAGTCCAATTGATGGGAGTCTGGAGGACTTTGCACCGGGCTGGACTGCCTCCACGGGACATTGTGGAGCCCAGGGAACCTGCAAAGAGCCACACTCCCTGGATGCTGGGGGTCACTGCCCGCAGGTGACGCTGGCCGGGCCAGTGGGGACAAAGGTCACTTCCATGCTCAATGATGCCTTCCAGATTACAACCACTAGAGCGGAAGTCCCGCCTCTCCTCCTCTCCACCCCTAGCCTTAATGTTCTGGCACCTTCCTTCATGCTGAAAGTCCAAGTCAACCAAAGTCCTCGTCACTTACTAAGAAGACACAACTTGCGGCTGGGTGGCTGGCCTGGGATCCAGTTCCTACTTCCAATAGAATTCCTCTTCTTCTATTTTAAATCACTACTGATGGCAAACCGTCTTGTCCTCATTTTCTGCACTCAAAAATAAACACAGAGCCGGGCGCTGGTAGATCATGCCTGTAAACTTAGCTACTCAGGAGACTGGGATCTGAGGATCACGGTTTGAAGCCAGCCGGGACAGAAAAGTCCCCGCGTGACTCTTATCCTCATCTAATCACTCAAAAGCCCGAAGTGGCGCTGTGGCTCAAGTGGTAGAGCACTAGCCTTGAGCACCAAGAGGTTCGGGGACGGTGCCCAGGCCCCGAGTTCAAGCCCCACTATCGACAACCACCACGAGAGTAAATCAACATGGGGCTTGGAGGGCCCGTATAGCCCGGATGACGCCGGTACCCCTGCCTCCGGAGCCCGCCCCCGCTGCCCGCCACTCACCCGTGCGGTAGCCGGTGTTGTTGAGGTACACGGCGAACGTGCGGCCCTCATGCTGTGCCTGCCAGGACGGCGAGGAGCAGTTCTCGTTGTTGGTGTAGGTGTTGTGGTTGTGCACGTACTTGCCGGTGAGGATGGACGAGCGGGATGGGCAGCACATGGGCGTGGTCACGAAGGCGTTCACGAAGTGCGCGCCCCCCTGCTCCATGATCCGCCTCGTCTTGTTCATTACCTGCATGGAACCTGAAAGCACAGGGAGGTGTGAGCGGGCCACGGGGGGGGGGGGGGGGGGAGGGAGGGGGAGGGGCCCGGCTGTGGGGAGCTGCCCTGGGCGAGAGGAGCACCTAACTCATCCACCCCACACCTGCAGATGCACTCATGGACAGACTCCAGGGTGGACCTGCATCTGGTACTGGTCAGCACGCACACAGAGGGGCAACTGTTTTATGTATAAACAGTGTCTGCTCTGCGGGGTATTAATCTATACAGAGGAATTTTTTTTCTTTTTAAGGCAAACCATGGTGTGAGCTGGGGGAGGATTAGACTCTGTTTTATTTGGAATGCTCCCAAGAATGGCTCACTCTTGCTGAAACCTGGTCCCACCAACCCCGGCCCAACCTTGCCGAGGATTTCCCAACCTATGGACCCAGCATGGGCCACTTCTTAGTTCACGCCGTATCTGCCCCCAAAGCCATGCCTGCTGCTGGCCACACTGCATCTGGAGAGCTCCTGGGTGTGCACCAGCCAGGGCCGCGTGCAGAGGTGCGTGCCAGCCGGAGTCCCCTCCCGAGGCTTGGCTTTAACACCACGCTGATCCCAAGCCCTCCAGGGCTCCAGCCTCCAGGCTGGAGGACAGCGGGGCCTGTCCACTAGATCCGTACGATTTCCTGTGCCCAGCAGGAAGTCACCACGGGCGTCCCGGCAGCAGGCCATGCGCAGCCTCCCAGGGGACAGGGACCTTTGTCACTGAAGGCCTGCCACAGGCCCCACAGGTCCACGCATGACGTCATCCCCTGGCCTGGCCAGTGCTGACAGCCCAAAGGGAAGAAATTTAAAAAGGTGGTTTTCCCGGTGTGCATGAAGCTATGCTTACTCGATCAACACACATCTAGGGGCATGGACACTAAAACAGAACCAACTTTCCCTCTGAGGGTCAGGGGTGAGGCCACTGTGACTCAGACGGCCCCTAACTACCCGACCATTGGACACTGGACGGCTGTGTGTGTGTGTGTGTCCTGGGGTGGTGCCTTGGCACTGTCCCTTAGCTTTTTCACTCAAGATTAGCACTTTACCACCTGAGACACACCTCTACTTCTGGCTTTTTGCTGGTTTGTTGGAGAGAAGAGGCTCATAGAGCCAGCCACTGGTAGTTCATGCCTATACACCTAGTTCCTCAGGAGGCTGAGATCTGAGGATCTGGTTTGAAGCCAGCCTGGGCAGGAAAGTCGTGAGACTCTTATCTCCAATGAACCACTCAAAACCCAAGTGGTTTTTGCTCAAGTGGTAGAGCACTAGCTTTAAGCAAAAGAAGCGCAGGGGCAGTGCCCAGGCTCTGAGTTCAAGTCCCAGGACTGGCAAAAAAAAACGCTTTCTGTGCTTTGCTGCCCGGGCTGGTTTTGAACTGCGATCCTCAGCTCTCAGCCTTGTGAGTAGCTAGGATGACATGGGAGGTACTACAGCCACGCTTCTCATGGGCTGTTTTTCTTGACTGGTGTGAGTGAAGGAGGGAAATTTCCTTAGGACCCACACACAGATGGAGGCTGACACCTGGGGTAAGAGGGGTGCTCAGCTTTGCTCTGGATTATCTGACGGTTTTCAGGAGAGACAGACACGGATCGCGGGCGCTGACCTTGCTGTGGCCATCTGACCTCCACGGTTTATCTGGGCAACAGATAGCATAGCAGAGAGTGTTCCAGCGCCCTCGGGCCCGGTCCCTTGGCAGAGACCACAGCACCTTGGAACACAGGAGGATGTCTCCGTCTCAGGCTGCAGCTGGGCCTGCCCCGGGGGCAGGGGCGGGGGGGGGGGGGGAGGCTGTGTGTTCTGGCCCCTTCCTTGTCTGTGCTTTCCAAACAGGGACATTTATTCTGGGGTGGTGCGGAGACCGGTGAGGGGAGATGCCATCCTTATGCTCTTGGGCTCCTTTCTCCATGAAAAAATTAACACGTATCTGTACGCTCAGAGTTATCTACCCAGACTGGCGTTGAATCGCAGTCCTGGGATCTCAGCCTCCCGGGCAGTTAGGATGACAGGCGTGAGCCACCGGCGCCAGCTAGTTCTGACCTTTAACAGCAGGGAATGCTGGTGAAGGTATTAGGCGAGTGTTGGGCATGGAGAACGCGTGTGAGCCGCCCTGGATCCCAAACCCTCTGCAGGGTGCCGCGGCTTGCTCAGGAGCGAGGGGACACACCACGCACTGACACGCACCGGCTGGCGACTCTTGGCTGCCTAAATAGTCCCAAGGGGACATTTCAGGGCGCTGAGACCCGGCGCTGAGACCCGGCCGCCCCCCCCCCCCCCCCCCCCGCTGAGGCCGCCTGCGCCCCTCCCCCCCCGCCCCCCAGGCTCCCGACACTCGGCAATCTCCATCCCCTGTGCACCAAGGTCAGCTTGCGGGCAGAGGGCAGCCGCTTCTGATGGCACCTGATTATCTAAGGCCACTGCAGGGGCTGCAAAGGCGCAGGCAGGCTCGGTCCCCAGCCAGGCGTGAGAAGGAGGCCTGGGGACAAAGGGCAGAGGCAGGGGAGTCAATGCCGCACTGTCATGCCCTCGCCCGTCCCTCGGCCCCCTGGCCCTGGCCTTGTCCTCTCTGCCCCCATCTCTCATCTCTGCCCTCTTTACTCCCAAGTCTGGCTGCCTGGTGAGTCTGCTCCTGCCACAGGGCCCTTGCACTTTCTACCCTCCTGCCTGCAAGACTCCTCCACTCTCTGTCCTGTGCTGCGGACCGAGGTCACCGATGCTGTGTCGGCTGGCCCTGTCTGTCTGCAGGGTTGATCAAAGGCTTGTTCTCTTCTTCCCCTCGGCCCGGAGGTGTGGATGATCTGCAACGACTTGTGCCTTGCTCACACCCTAGCAAGAAATAGGCAAGCTTTTCTGGAATAATCCAAATTTGTGTGCCCGCCATCACCCTTACTGGGATCACGAGCAAGTTCTGACCACATTGCCACGATTTTTTTTCCTGCCCTTCCCCAACTTCCTCCTCCAACTCCTGTTTGCCTAGAGCGGGGCTGTGATAGCTGGAGCTCCAGCAGCCATTCTGAAGCACAAGCACCTGGAATATAGATGCTGCGGGGTGGAAGTTTGTGACCCATGCCAACCCGGGTCCACCAACCTGCAGACATTTTTATGTGAGCAAGAAGCTCACTCCATCCCCCATAAAGAACTCCCATCTTCTTTCACAGGTGGTCAGACACTCGTGACTGATCTCTGCTTCCAGAATTCAGACAGTGCCCCAAGGGGGGGCTGGACGGAGGAAATGTCCTGCAGGAACGTGCTGGCGGGGCGGAGTGGAGCGGAGCAGCAGGCTGGGCCCCAAGGAGCCGCTCTCCTGAGATCCCGAGACCATCTCCCACACTGTCGGAGATTTCCTACAGGTTCCATGCCTTACGTGCTGTGTATTCTTTTTTCTTTTTTGCCGGTCGTGGGGCCTGAACTCTGGGCCTGGGTGCTGTCCCTCAGCTCTTCAGCTCAAGGCTAGCGCTCTACCACTTGAGCCACAGCGCCACTTCCAGCTTTTTTCTTTCTGCTTATGTGGTGCTGAGGAATCGAGCCCAGGGCCTCAAGCATGCAAGGCAAGCACTCTACCACTGACCCACCTTCCCAGCCCTTTCCCCCTGTTTTCTATACTCAAACCCATTCCCCGTGCTCTACCACCGAGCCACCTTCCCAGCCCCCCACCCTATATTCTATACATCCTGCCCTAGGAGCTTCCGGCACACAGTAGGTGTGCAACCAACACTCGAGTGAGTGAGCAAGGTCCAAAGCGAGCGTCCTGCTGCAAGGTGGCCCTGCAGACGTGCCTGTCGGCATGGCACGCAGCCTCCACGCCACCTTCCCTCCTGTGTCAGCGCCCCCTCCCCCGCCACACTGCGCTTCCCCTCCCCGCAAGGCTCCCAGCCCACCGGCCGGCCCGGGCGAGGCCACAGAGAGGTCAGTCACTGTCCCAAGGCCACACCATCTGGCAGAATGACTCCAGCTGGCCAGTGCTGTCTGTCTGTCTGTCTTAGACAGTGCTGCCCAGTACAGCATTTCCGTGTAAAATGTACATGTATCTCGGGGTTCATACCATTTGGCAATCCACGGGAGCCCCTGCCAGGCACCTCATTCCCTCCTGGCATGTTAACACTCCCATTCCTGAGGATCTGGGGCTCAGGGTCCAGTAACCCCCCTAGCTCTTGACTACACAGGAACCACGTCAGCAGCCCCCACATTCAAAGCCCCTGCCGGAAACCCCTCCACTCCTTCAGCACTCCAAGGCCACGCTCAAAACCATCCAGAACCTTCCCAAGGGGCCCAGGTGGGAGGCCCCACCTTGCTGAAGTCTGAACCTGTGTTCAGTGTCCGGCCGGGCGGCGACTCTCAAGTGCAGGGTGCTGGGTTTCCATTTACAGCCGCAGTTCCCAGCTTCTTTTTAAGCCAAGAATGAAACGTTTAAGTGAGGTAAAGAGAGCAGGCCAGGACTCCAGAGCTGGGGGGGGGGGGGGAGGTAGGGGGGAGGGAGAGAGGGCGGGCCCAGGCTGCCCATTCTGGGGCTCTGCCTGCGCCCCTCATTAGCCACAGGGATCGGCACCCAGCTAAACCAATGACTGGGCCCATGGCCTCCCTGAGCCTGGGACCCGGGCGTCCACGTGCGTGCGTGGCCCGCTGTGGCTGGTGGGGGATGGGCCATCCCATGCTCCCCAGGGCCATCAGAGCCCAGGGCTTCCCCAGCCATGCCGGAGGCAGACAGTAACTCAGGCTACTCCCTGGGGGATGAATCTGTCCCCTGCAGCTCCCCTGGGTCCCGGTACTTGCAAGTGACAGCTTGCACCAACACAGCCAAGGCGAGGAAGAGGAACAGAGTGCCGCCCTCCCCCACCTGCCATCCCCAAACAGGCCGAGCCCCCTCTTTGCTGCGACCCCATCTCTCAGCCAGCCTCTAATGAGGACGGACGGCTGCCTCCACGCGGGGACTGGAAGGAAGCCTGAGCGCGTCTCCGGCGAGAACCTCCAGCCCCGATCTGCCGCATGGATGAGCAGAAAATAGCAGGTGATAAATTTTTTAGGACCACCCTCTGCCTGGCAGTTGTAGCAGACTGTGAGCTAATGTGCTGGGTTTTTTTGGAGCGTGCATTATTGATCTGGGTCTGTCTCGTGGTTTATAAAAAGCACAGCAGCCCTCTGATTCCTTCCTTCCCATCTCTCACCTGGCAGAGAGAGGCTGGCTTGCCTCAAAAGCCAGGTGGAGGGGGAGGTGGGAGACCGGACGCAGTAGCTCCCACCTGTAAGCCCAGCTACTTTGGAGGCAAAGGCTGGAAGAAAGGTGGTGTAAAGCCAGCAGAGGCAAAACGTTCGTGGGGGCCCCATCTCAACCACAAAGAAAGTAGCACGTTGGCGCAGGCTTGTAATCTCAGCTACATGGAGGCAGAGGAAAAACACAAGACCCCACCTGAAAAAGTAAACTAAAAAAATCCCCCAAACAACCCCCAAAAAGGCCGAGGAGGTGACGGGTGCTCCAGTCCTGCCGAAGCCAAGGGTGGGCCGCTGCGGGGGGGGGGGGGGGGGGGGGGGGGGGAGGGAGGTGTGGCCGGTGCGCAACAGAGCGGACACTGAGCACACGCGCTCACACCCTGACACATCCACACCCTGACACACGCACTCACACCCTGCCACATCCACACCCTGACACACAGCTCACACCCTGCCACATCCACAGCCTGACACACAGCTCACACCCTGCCACATCCACAGCCTGACACACGTGTTCACACCCTGCCACATCCACACCCTGACACACGCACTCACACCCTGACACATCCACACCCTGACACACAGCTCACACCCTGCCACATCCACACCCTGACACACGCACTCACACCCTGACACATCCACACCCTGACACACAGCTCACACCCTGCCACATCCACACCCTGACACACAGCTCACACCCTGCCACATCCACAGCCTGACACACGTGTTCACACCCTGCCACATCCACACCTTGACACACGCACTCACACCCTGACACATCCACAGCCTGACACACGCACTCACACCCTGCCACATCCACACCCTGACACACACGCTCACACCCTGCCACATCCACAGCCTGAAACACACGCTCACACCCTGACACATCCATGGCCTGACACACAGCTCACACCCTGACACATCCACACCCTGACACACGCACTCACACCCTGCCACATCCACACCCTGACACACAGCTCACACCCTGCCACATCCACAGCCTGACACACGTGTTCACACCCTGCCACATCCACACCCTGACACACGCACTCACACCCTGCCACATCCACACCCTGACACACGCACTCACACCCTGCCACATCCACACCCTGACACACAGCTCACACCCTGCCACATCCACAGCCTGACACACGCACTCACACCCTGACACATCCACACCCTGACACACAGCTCACACCCTGCCACATCCACACCCTGACACACGCACTCACACCCTGCCACATCCACACCCTGACACACAGCTCACACCCTGCCACATCCACAGCCTGACACACAGCTCACACCCTGCCACATCCACAGCCTGACACACGTGTTCACACCCTGCCACATCCACACCCTGACACACGCACTCACACCCTGACACATCCACACCCTGACACACAGCTCACACCCTGCCACATCCACAGCCTGACACACGCACTCACACCCTGACACATCCACACCCTGACACACAGCTCACACCCTGCCACATCCACACCCTGACACACGCACTCACACCCTGCCACATCCACACCCTGACACACAGCTCACACCCTGCCACATCCACAGCCTGACACACGTGTTCACACCCTGCCACATCCACACCCTGACACACAGCTCACACCCTGCCACATCCACACCCTGACACACGCACTCACACCCTGACACATCCACACCCTGACACACAGCTCACACCCTGCCACATCCACACCCTGACACACGCGCTCACACCCTGCCACATCCACACCCTGACACACGCACTCACACCCTGCCACATCCACACCCTGACACACAGCTCACACCCTGCCACATCCACACCCTGACACACGCGCTCACACCCTGACACATCCACACCCTGACACACAGCTCACACCCTGCCACATCCACAGCCTGACACACGTGTTCACACCCTGCCACATCCACACCCTGACACACGCACTCACACCCTGCCACATCCACACCCTGACACACGCACTCACACCCTGCCACATCCACACCCTGACACACACGCTCACACCCTGCCACATCCACACCCTGACACACAGCTCACACCCTGCCACATCCACAGCCTGACACACGCACTCACACCCTGACACATCCACACCCTGACACACGCACTCACACCCTGCCACATCCACACCCTGACACACAGCTCACACCCTGCCACATCCACAGCCTGACACACGCACTCACACCCTGACACATCCACAGCCTGACATATACAGCTCACACCCTGACACATCCACACCCTGACACACGCACTCACACCCTGACACATCCACACTCTGACACACGCGCTCACACCCTGACACATCCACACCCTGACACACGCACTCACACCCTGCCACATCCACACCCTGACACACAGCTCACACCCTGCCACATCCACAGCCTGACACACGTGTTCACACCCTGCCACATCCACACCCTGACACACGCACTCACACCCTGCCACATCCACACCCTGACACACGCGCTCACACCTTGCCACATCCACACCCTGACACACGCGCTCACACCCTGACACATCCACACCCTGACACACGCACTCACACCCTGACACATCCACACGCTGACACACGCACTCACACCCTGCCACATCCACAACCTGACACACGCGCTCACACCCTGCCACATCCACACCCTGACACACAGCTCACACCCTGCCACATCCACACCCTGACACACAGCTCACACCCTGCCACATCCACAGCCTGACACACGCGCTCACACCCTGACACATCCACACCCTGACACACGCACTCACACCCTGCCACATCCACACCCTGACACACAGCTCACACCCTGCCACATCCACACCCTGACACACGCACTCACACCCTGCCACATCCACACCCTGACACACGCGCTCACACCCTGACACATCCACACCCTGACACACGCGCTCACACCCTGACACATCCACACCCTGACACACGCACTCACACCCTGCCACATCCACACCCTGACACACAGCTCACACCCTGACACATCCACACCCTGACACACGTGTTCACACCCTGACACATCCACACCCTGACACACAGCTCACACCCTGACACATCCACACCCTGACACACGCACTCACACCCTGACACATCCACACCCTGACACACGCGCTCACACCCTGCCACATCCACACCCTGACACACGCGCTCACACCCTGACACATCCACACGCTGACACACGCGCTCACACCCTGCCACATCCACACCCTGACACACGCACTCACACCCTGACACATCCACAGCCTGACACACAGCTCACACCCTGCCACATCCACAGCCTGACACACGCACTCACACCCTGCCACATCCACACCCTGACACACACGCTCACACCCTGCCACATCCACACCCTGACACACACGCTCACACCCTGACACATCCATGGCCTGACACACAGCTCACACCTGGCCACATCCACAGCCTGATACACGCGCTCACACCCTGCCACATCCACACCCTGACACACGCACTCACACCCTGCCACATCCACACCCTGACACACGTGTTCACACCCTGCCACATCCACACCCTGACACACAGCTCACACCCTGACACATCCACACCCTGACACACAGCTCACACCCTGCCACATCCACAGCCTGACACACGTGTTCACACCCTGCCACATCCACACCCTGACACACAGCTCACACCCTGCCACATCCACAGCCTGAAACACAGCTCACACCCTGCCACATCCACACCCTGACACACAGCTCACACCCTGCCACATCCACAGCCTGACACACGTGTTCACACCCTGCCACATCCACACCCTGACACACGCACTCACACCCTGACACATCCACAGCCTGACACACGCACTCACACCCTGCCACATCCACACCCTGACACACAGCTCACACCCTGCCACATCCACACCCTGACACACGCACTCACACCCTGCCACATCCACACCCTGACACACAGCTCACACCCTGCCACATCCACAGCCTGACACACGTGTTCACACCCTGCCACATCCACACCCTGACACACGCTCACACCCTGACACATCCACAGCCTGACACACGCACTCACACCCTGCCACATCCACACCCTGACACACAGCTCACACCCTGACACATCCACACCCTGACACACACACTCACACCCTGCCACATCCACACCCTGACACACAGCTCACACCCTGACACATCCACAGCCTGACACACGCACTCACACCCTGCCACATCCACACCCTGACACACGCACTCACACCCTGACACATCCACAGCCTGACACACGCACTCACACCCTGCCACATCCACACCCTGACACACGCTCACACCCTGCCACATCCACAGCCTGACACACGCACTCACACCCTGACACATCCACAGCCTGACACACGCACTCACACCCTGCCACATCCACACCCTGACACACACGCTCACACCCTGACACATCCATGGCCTGACACACACGCTCACACCCTGACACATCCATGGCCTGACACGCAGCTCACACCTGGCCACATCCACAGCCTGATACACGCGCTCACACCCTGCCACATCCACACCCTGACACACAAGCTCACACCCTGCTACATCCACAGCCTGACACACGTGCTCACACCCTGACACATCCACACCCTGACACACACAGCTCACACCCTGCTACATCCACAGCTTGACACACACAGCTCACACCCTGCCACATCCACACCCTGACACACACGCTCACACCCTGCCACATCCACAGCCTGACATATACAGCTCACACCCTGCCACATCCACAGCCTGACACACGCTCACACCCTGCCACATCCACACCCTGACACGCGCTCACACCCTGACACATCCACAGCCTGACACACACAGCTCACACCCTGACACATCCACACCCTGACACACGCGCTCACACCCTGACACATCCACAGACTGACACACACAGCTCACACCCTGACACATCCACACCCTGACACACACACTCACACCCTGACACATCCACACCCTGACACACGCACTCATACCCTGACACATCCACACCCTGACACACACAGCTCACACCCTGCCACATCCACACCCTGACACACACAGCTCACACCCTGCCACATCCACACCCTGACACACACAGCTCACACCCTGCCACATCCACACCCTGACACACGCGCTCACACCCTGACACATCCACAGCCTGACACACACAGCTCACACTCTGCCACATCCACACCCTGACACACACAGCTCACACCCTGCCACATCCACAGCCTGACCCACACAGCTCACACCCTGCCACATCCACACCCTGACACACACAGCTCACACCCTGCCACATCCACACCCTGACACACGCACTCACACCCTGACACATCCACACCCTGACACACACAGCTCACACCCGGCCACATCCACAGCCTGACCCACACAGCTCACACCCTGCCACACTTGCTAGGCACCAGTGGCTCACGCCTGTAATCCTAGCTACTCGGGAGGCTGAGATCTGAGCATCATGGTTCAAAGCCAACCTGGGCAAAGTCCCTGAGACTCTTCTCTCCCATGAACCATCGGAAACTGGAAGTGGTGCTATGGCTCAAGTGGTAGAGCGCTCGCCTTGAGCTGAAGAACTCAGGGACAGCACCCAGACCCATAGCTCAAGCCCCATGATCAGCAAAAACAAAAACAAACAAAAAACAAACAAGAAAAGAATACTTAAAGCCAGGTGTGCCGGCATACACCTGTCATCCCCGCACTCAGGAGGCTGAGGCTAAAGGATCAGGTCAGTTCTAGGCCTTGGCTACTTGACAAGACCCTGTCATTCATTCCTTCCTTCATTCATTCAAACACTTGAGTGGCCACCAGGCACTGCCTCACTCGGCCCCAGCCGCTGCAGGCCTCCCTCCACCATCAGCCCGTCCCCTCCCCCAGCTCCCCAGCTCCTGGCACGGTGCACTGCCTGGAGCAGATGCCCCGTAAAAGTGTGCCGGGTGAGCCGACGGATGTCCAGACGCACGAGTCCCCACACACACAAAGTGAGAGGGGCCAAGCCCAGGGGCAACGCAGCTCCCCCTCCTCCCCCAGACAGCCGCATCTGCGTCTCTGACTCCTCAATTATCAGACTCCGCCGGGGGAGATGGGTGCTAGGTGTCAAGCTGTCAATGAAGCTCTGGGCTCTGATTGCTTCCTGGCTGAAATTCTCTTTGCACTGATAAACTCCCTATGAAAAATCTATACTAGTGATCTTTAGCACACGTCGTTGCGAGGAGCAACGGGGCTTCACATAAACCATCTCCTTTCCCTGGGTGGCTAAAGGACTGATTTACTAGGTAAACCTTCCGATTTGCTGCCGCCAATAATCCTCTCTTGTCCTTTGCCAGTGGACAGAGGCGGAGGGCCCCCCTCACCTGATCGATGAGTGGCAGTCTCCCTGCTACAACTCGCTGGAGCCTCAGATCTGACCCCCTCACTCCAGCCTCAACCTCCACCTTCCTTCCTCGGGCACTGCCTGGCATGGTTGTCTTGTGGCTACTGAGTCCCCAGAGGTGCTGGTCCTACGGGGGACCTGCTCTGGGTATAAAGACACAGCAAGGGCCTGCGAGTCCTCAGGCGGGCAGCACATTTCACAGCCAGTCCCTTAGGTTGGCAATAGCAGAGAATGCTGGGAACACAGTGAATTACACAAAACCTCCTTGCAGCTAAAAATTTTACTAGTTTCTATTTTGCTTTTACATATATACATACATAGGTATATGTACGTATCTATAAAAAGACATAGCTACTAGGAAATGTAAAATGACATTTGAATTTGGGGTTCTCATTTTCCATCACCCCGCAGTATCCACAGGGGATGGATTCCAGGGGCCCTTGGAAGCCCCAGTATGACTGAGCGCAGAATCTGCACAGAACCAGTACTCTCTCCAACTCTAGATGCCTCACTGAGTGCAACACAACACACGCACCCCGTGAATGCCTGTCACGTGTTCCGTACAGATGCGATTTCCCAAGATCCTTTTGGCCGGACTTCTAGACTCAGAGTCATAGGCACAGGTACATCTAAGGGGGGTGTTGGCCAGGGTGGATGGTTCCATGGAAGGAGACCCAAGTCAGGAGGAAGGGGGTTCAGTCAGGGGAGACCTTCACAGGTGAGTGAGAAACAGCAGGTGGAGCTCAACCCACGTCTAAACACAGTTTATGTGAAACCACATTGCTCCTCGCAACCATGTGTGCAACAGGGGAGCTGGCATGGGCCTTGTGGTGGCCCCAAGAGTGGGGATCTCTTCCTCGTGTTCATGGAAACGTAGCAAAGGGCCTCCTGCAGGAGACCTCAGCACAGGTAGTGGGGCCTGTGGCCTGGCTTTGTGGGGAGCCACGGGGTGGCTCAGATGATGGTCCAGGGTGCAGCCATGGTGGCTCCTGCATGGACAATAATGAGCTGGAGGAATGGGGACCAGAGATGGTGGACACCTCAAGGACCAGCCACTCGGGCTGCCCGGCCCATGGTGGGCAGACCTGGAGCTGCCTGGCCCCCGCGGCCTCCTGGGGCCCAGATGCTCACCCAGTTCCACGTCCTGGTCATCGGTCAGCACCAGCACGATGTTGGGCCGGATATTCCGGCGGTCCCTCTGGAAGCGGCCCTTCAGTCGGTGATGGGACAGGAAGGCCATGCTCCCGCCCAGCAGGGAGAAGAGGGCGGCCGACAGCAGCCAGCGCGCCAGGCCCGGCGGCGCCATCCCGGTCTCCCGCGGACCCCACGCTTTGGGGAAGTTTTGCCTCGCAGGTGGTTCTCCCTGTCCTCCTGCCGGGGATCTGGAGAAGAACAAGACTCAGGTCAGCACTGCCACTGGGGTCTCCCCACCAGTTGCAGAGGGGCAGCCTGGGACCAGGGCCTGACACAGGCTGATCTCCCCCCAACCCTCCCTCCCTGCCCATCTCCTCCGCTCTCCCTCCCCACACAGGTGGGGGGATGGAGACAGCTGGAGGCCATGTCCCACCAGGGATGGACAGAGGGGCTCAGGCAGCCCAGGCAGGAGGGGCGCCTGGTTGCTTCGGGCTGTGCACTCCTGACCTAGACCTGCTTCTCCATAAGCACACGAGGGAGGAGCCTCCGTTTCCCCATGTACATCGTTAGAACCCAGAACCATGGGAAGGGAGGAGCTGCCCCTTGTCAAGGGACCCTACAGCCAGGTAGCAGGACTCACTTCCATTTTAAGTGGAAGAACACAGAAGATAACAAAGGAGGATGCGGAGGGCTAAAGGTGGAAGACTGTCACACATTCCACCATGGCCCCAGCCAATCAGAGGCTGCTATGGGGAAGGCCGGGACAGGACCCCAGCAGCACCCTCTGTGGTAGTCAGCTCTTTGTCCCCTTCCTGAGGAAATGAGCTTTGAGTCTTGGCCAGTCTCATCGAGAGAGAGAGAGAGAGAGAGAGAGAGAGAGAGACAGACAGACAGACAGACAGACAGACAGACAGACAGACAGAGACAGAGAAACAGAGAGACAGAGACAGAGAGAGACAGAGACAGAGAGAGAGAGAGAGAGAGAGAGAGAGAGAGAGGGAGGGAGGGAGGGAGGGAAGAAGAGAGGGAGGGAGGGAGGGAGGGAGGGAGGGAGGGAGGAGGAGACCAAGTACCACCGAGGCAGGATGCACCACCCTGGCACCCCAAAGCTCTGCCTGGGGACCTTGGCAGGACCCCTGGTCCCCTGGGCTGGGCGGTGGCAGCTGCACCTAAGGGATCCCCTCCCCCTCCCCCCTCCAGTCCCTGGCAGCTGAAGGACGTCCTAAGGTGAGTCAGCCCTGACTCCGCACGCAGGGCCTGGCTCTCAGGACCTCGTGCAGGGGGCGCTGGTTCCTGGGTGGCAGCCGATGGCCGGTCCCCGCTGCCATCCTAGGTGTGACCCTCTTGTCCGCTCCCCAAGCTTTGTGTCACCTTGGTCTCTGTGGGGAGGTGACCAGGGGCTTCCTCACCTGCAGCCCTGGCTGCACCCTAGCGCTGGGAGCAGCGGTCCAGGGGTCTGGGAACAGAGTGTAACACTGCTAAAACCCACGTCTCACGCCAGCCTGAGCTGCTGCTCTGGGACGTCTTGGAACACCCAGTGTATTCTCTTGGGTGACTTTTTGAGTGACATCAGGCTTGGAACTGCCTATCTGTGCCTCAGTTTCTCCTTTGCCAACTAGGAACCAGGAACTAAGCAAGCTCACTGCCACACGGTCACCGTTACACCGTCACCACGGCCACCCTGCCTCTGCCGCCCCCCCAAACACACTTTACAGCTGAGGAAACTGAGGCTAGTCACGGTCCCCCAGACACCAGCTCCCCCAGCTGCCAGCATCCTCTGCTCTAACAGCGGCGTCCAGACTCCCGCCCCCTCCAACCCATATTTACTTAACAAGTTTCTTGAAATGGCCTCATTTTCAAAACAAAAACACACATATGCATTCGTGGGGAATAAAAAAACAAAACATTCTTCTAGCCTAAGTGAAAGGGGGGGCCTTCCTGTCAGGCTGACATCTCAGAATCAGGAGCTAGAAGGAGGTCACCCCACGAGCACAGCTCTTCCCACACAAGGCCAGCCCAGCCCGGGGCTTGCCCCTTGGGAGCTCTTGTCTCTGGAAAGGGACAGGAAGGCTGGGGAAGGGGTGAAGGGAGGCCCAGCCTCCAGCTTCTACAGCGTCTATCAATGGCCTATGGCCTCCTTGGGACACATGGTAGAAGCTCTAGGTTTACACTAGGAGCTGAGTGTGCATCTACCAAGCCAGCCTGACTTGCCACGCCGCCCTGCAGTACCCAGCCATGGAGATGAGTGACAGAATGCCCCGGGGACGTCTACATCAGCAGTGGCCCTATCACCCAGAGCCAATGACAGCCATGCCCCCGGGGGGCCACGTCCGCCAGCATGCAAGCTGCCCACCTCAGGATCTGGAGAGCAAGGAAGGAAGACTTCACTCATTTCCCCAAGATCATTTGGCACAGGAGTGGTTCAAAGCCAGGCTGGCCAGGTCTGACACAAGCCCCTGCAGCAAGTTCCCCAGCTTCTCCCAGCCTCCGTTTCTCTCTGAGTGCCACCGTGATGCGGCGGAGTGGGGACAGAACACTGCTGTTCTGGGTGGGGACTGAGCTGGGCTGAGGTCCCCAGCAGCTAGTCCTGGCTCCAGGCTGGTCTTAGAGCCCCGCTCATGCAGGCCGGGCAGGGCAGGGGCCGCCTGCCACCAGGGCACCTGCTCTCCCTTCCGAGGATGCAGCGGGAGCTCCGAGGCCATGGGGTAATAGGAGCTAATTATCCCATCAGCCCAAGTCATGGGCACGTCTGCTTCTGATGAATTCCCCGGGCTCAGACTCCTCCTGGCCTCGTGCCAGCCTCTCTCTGGTGCCCAAGAAATCAATTAGAAATGACACAAGGGATTCTATTCTGCCTCTTTTTCCCTTCTTGGTAAATACTCAGAGCGGCTGAACTGACAGTCTTGGTGAATCTGTGCCGTGCCACCCCCCACGTCCTTCTGCCTACACTGAACAGCGCTCCTCCCAGTCCCCTCTTCACTGTGCCCCCCCCCCAGGCCTTGGCAACGCCATCCGGTCCCAGCTGGAGGCTCGAAATGTCCCACACACGTGCAGACATGGCCCAATCTCAGGAACCAAATGTCAAGGGCGGGTGTCAGGGTGACTGGAGACTGGTCCCGTGCTTTACAGCTGTGGGGAACCCTTAGGGCCCTGTGCAGGGGAGCTGGGAAAACCCGGATGGGCTACTTTCCTCTAAGGGCCCCCCGAGTCCCACCAGGGGGGCAGAGAGGTCTGTGGAGAGTCAGGAAGGAAGGCCATGGTGACTATGGGTGTCAAGGAGGCTGGAGCTCAGCCTGGTGACCCAGGCCCATGCCTAGATGCCACGAGACTTCGTCCAAGTCCCCTCCAGGCCCTGCTCTGTGCCGTGTCCCCACCCTTAGGGACCCTAAACTCCAGCCGCTCAACTAAGGGATGAAAGACTACTTCCAGGCCAGATAAGAAGGCAGAAGGAACAGGACGAGAAATAAAGTCAACCTCTGGTGACCTGTGGATCACCTGGAGCGCTCAGAATCCGGAACGGATCTCAGCTTCAGAAGCTGAGCATCGCGTTAACGCTGCAGGATGCGCAGAGGCTGCGGAACTCACACTAGGGTCTCAACGCTGGCTCTGGGCCATGGCTGCTTCAGGTCCAGTAAAAACGATTCCAGACAAAACCCTGTGCCCTGGTGGGGCTGGTGGAGCAGAGGAAGGCAGCAAACACATGACGTGCTCCCGAGGGAATGGGGGGACCACGGCAGGCAGATGGGGTCTGGAGCCTGGATGCATGGGTGTGGGTCTCACTTCCTGGATGAGGGGCAAGTGACAGAAGTTCAGAGCAGACTGTATACAGAAAGTGCCCAATCCATGTTGCCCAGTGTTGCTAGCTGGGTGTGGGCCATCCAGCATTCTCTCACCCTAATTTCTCTCACTCCTAATTTTCTTTTTTCTGATGGTCATGGGGCTTGAACTCTGGGCCTGGACACTGTCCCTCAGCTCTTCAGCTCAAGGCGAATGCTCTACCAGTTGAGCCACAGTGCCACTTGCAGTTTTCTGGTGGTTCATTGGAGATAAGACTCTCATGGACTTTCCTGCCCAGGCTGGCTTTGAACCATGATCCTCAGATCTCTGCCTCCTGAGTAACTAGGATTACAGGCGTGAGCCTCCAGCACCCGGCTTTCACTCCTAGTTTTCATTTGAAGATTCTTTTCTCTCCATCCCTGGTGCACAGGTACCAGCCTCAGAGGGCTAAGGCTAGTCTACACTCTCAGACCTAAACCAATCAGAGCTGCTCATTCCCAGGCCTCAGTGATTGGCCAGGGTAATCCAGGTTGCTCTGGTGTGACTGGTCCATACATAAGCCTACTTTTTCTAATTGGCTGACTGGGTTCATTGGTTCCAATAAGGATGAGGAAGGTCCTGCTGCCCTCCAGCACACAGAAGAGAGGCATTGTGGGAGATGGGCCAGTGGGTATATGGGTATATATACCATCTGAGGCCTGGATTCTGCTAAGTCTGAAGCAGGATTTCTTTCTGAGTTTGCTGTCCCAGGCCCAATCCATTCTTCTTTCTGTTTCACCATCTTCATGCTCTGAGGACACAAGCCTGACTCCTCCCTTGCTTGGGTCATTCTGAATTGCTGTCCCAAGCCCACAGAGGAAGGAGGGGGCGGGGGACAGCAGAAGCAGAGAGTTGACTCAGGAACATCAGGTGACCCCCCCACAGCTGGGCCTGCGGCCTCGGTGGGGTCACCTGGGCCTATGTCCAGAGTTCTACCCCATCTCATTACCGCTAGGGGGCAGTGTGTGAGACAGTACAGGGTGAATGAATGAATGTGGCCCCCTCTCATCCTGGCTTGGGGCTCCGGTTCCTCATCTGCCAAGGAGGGAAGACCAATCCTTGGGCATGGGAGGCCAGGCTCTGACGCCCCCACCCCCACCCCTGGCCCTGGCTCACCTGCTCTTCACAGCCCTCACCCAGCTTGTGGTACCCTTCCTTATTCTCTGGCTGTTTTTCCTTTTTGGGGGGGGTAGGGTGGGGGGTCCGGTCGTGGGGCCTGAACTCTGGGCCTAGGCGCTGTCCCTCAGCTCTTCAGCTCTACCACTTGAGCCACAGCGCCACTTCCGGCTTTTCTTTTTTCTGCTTATGTGGTGCTGAGGAATCGAACCCAGGGCCTCAGGCATGCAAGGCAAGCACTCTACCACTGAGCCACCTTCCCAGCCCCCTTTACCTTGTGGGGGTCCTGGTTGTCTCCACACAGGTGGGGGTGGGGACGGAGATGGGACTGGTTCTCTTGCTGCTAATTGTCACCAGGTAGCTCTTGAGCACCAGGCCCCAGGGCATGGAGTTCTATACGGATCAGACTCCAAAATAAATGACATGGCCTTCCTTCCTTCTTTTCTTTCTGGCACTGGGGACTGAACTCGGGTCCTTACATTTCCTAAGCAGGTGCTCTAGTGCGGGAGCCAAGTCCCTATCCCAGAGGTGATCCAAGAAGGACTCCTTGGGAGATGCCCTGTCTCAGATCTCCCACAAAGGGAGGGCTGTGCCTAGTGGATTTTCAGGGTAACAGCAACTATAGATGTCCTGAGGCGGAACATGCCAGGGGGTTTGAGGAGCATAAAAAAATGGCCAGGATGGCTGGCTGTGAGTACAAGAAGGCAGAGAGATGACGGCTGTGGTCCAGGTGGCACGTGGAGCAGGTAAGTGGCACCCAGGCCTGGCCATGGCCCAATGAACGGATGAGTCACCTATTCTTTTTTTTTTCCCTCTGGTCGGGCGTGGGGCTTGAACTCTGGGCCTGGGCAATGTGCCTCAACTCTTCAGCTCAAGGCAAGCACTCTACCACTTGAACCACAACACCACTTCCGGTTTTCTGGTGGTTTATTGGAGATAAGAGTCTCAAGGCCTTTTTCCTGCCCAGGCTGGCTTTGAACCGAGATCCTCAGATCTCAGCCTCCTGAGTAGCTAGGATGACAGCCCTGCTCACATTTAAGGCAGGGAGACAGATCACTGCAGGGGTGGAGTGGGGTGGAAAAGGGGCTCTTCCTGGAAAGACAGCATCCCTGCCAGCTGAGAGATCACACACACACACACACACACACACACACACACACACACACACACACACACACACACACACACACACACACACACACACACACCACCAGATAGCCCAAGCTGAGAGCCACTGTATGGATGGACACACAAAACACTGAGCACCAAGGTGGGAACTCAAAGACTCGGTGGTCAAGTCCCTGCTTATAAGTAACAAACGTAGAGGAATTTTAGCTTGTCCAGTCAGCTTTAAAGGAAACTGTCAGAGACAGGTTAGAGCAAAGGGGGGAGGGGGAGGAGGCTTCTCATACTTGAGCTGAGTCCAAAGGACAGGTGAGAAGCCAGTTATAGCTGAAATGTTTTCTGAGCCAAGGAAAACACACATGCAAAGGCCCTGTGGTGGGAATGAGAATAAAGACAAGGCTGGCAGAAGCAGGGAGGGAGAGTAGCAAGGTGGCACAGACGGGGTGGACACAGTTTTATCCGGGCCCACACCTTGTGGGCAGGCCACACCCACTGTCCTTCCCGGTTGTTTCGAGGAAACAGACTCAGACACAGAAATTCCCACCTCTGTGCTTTGTTTCTTTGTCTGGATGAGGACAAAGCTTTCTTGGCAGGGAGTTACAATGTTATTTTTGCAAAAGGCCTTTGGCCAAAAGCAATAAAGTTGGGCTCGAACAGAGTCATTATTCATGCCTAATTGTGGGGCTGGTTCTCTGGTGGGGACAGCGAGGGGCTGACAATTCCAGCCTCCACCCTGCCCCCTCCTCAGTTTTAACCCCACACTTTCCCAGCTGCAGCTGACTCTTAGAACACGTGTTTTTGCCTGCAAGATCCACACATCTTTTGGGAGGGTAACAGGATATTTTGACTGGGCGGCACTGATAATCCCATTATCTCCTGAGCTCTGGGTGGATGACTGCGCTCCAGGCTCACCTTGGAAGTGGCCAGTGACTGGTTGAGCGCAGCTCCGGCCAGGAGCCCATGGGTGGGGTGTGGGGGGAGGGGCTGCTGAGCGAGAGACTTTGTGCAAATCACAGCTGTCTCTGGGCCTGTGAGTGCACGCCAGCCCCGGTCCCACCTGTAGGCTTGCACCATCTAATTAGCAGCTGGGCACAGGCCACACAAAGGAGGAGGCCACGGCCCAGGGGCTGTGTGTGCCGGAATCAGGCTCACGCTGCTAGGGGCCCGTTGGGAGTCACCACCAGTGAGGATGCATGTGAATGAATGTGTCCAGTATGGTGGCCACTCCTCATTAATGCCGTGCTGTCCCCAACGGGAGCTGGTGCCAGTTGCCCCCGTCCTCTGGATTGGGACACGGAGGCCCTGCAGGGAGGCGGGAGCTGGTTTTGCCCACCAAGAGAAAAGGGCCTCCGTGTCCCAAGCAGCATGTACTGATGGGGACCCCCAGCCAGGGAGAGCAGCATGTACTGATGGGGACCCCCGGCCAGGGAGAGCAGCATGTACTGATGGGGACCCCCGGCCAGGGAGAGCAGCCCAAGGAGAGGCAAGCCCGCCCTACTAGGGACCACCCAGAGATTCCTAACATTTCTTGTCTATCCAGCAACTGGTCTCTCCATTTTGGGGGGAAGTGCCTCAGTTTCTCCATCTGCCAGTGGAACGGATAGAATCTAATACTTCTCTGAATTCTAGTGCACTCACAAGAGCCCAGCTACCAGCTGCAGAGAGCTCAGAGGAGCGGTGAGGAGGCTGGCCTTCCCCGAATCAGACACCAGCCTCGAAGATGAATTTCCACACCCAAGGGGGGGGGGCGGAGAGCAAGAACAGCCTGCTGGCCCCGCTGTGGCCGTGGAGAAACGGGGGGGGGGGGGCAGGCGAGCATGCGCCTCCAGTCATTCCCACCCCCTGCTTTCTGCAGGTGACAAATCGGTTCTGACTTCCTTGCTGGGAGCAGTCACCTTCAGGCAAGGACACCTGCCAGCTGGGCGATCTCCCAGACCCAGCCTTCCAGTTCCTCCAAGCACCACCCCTCCCGCTACCTGCAGGAGCTGGGACCCAGCAGAAGACAGAAGTACAGCAACACCGGGCTTTCTTTTAGTGAGGAGGGAGCAGACAAACGTCCAACAAGCCAGACACCCTGGCTCACGCCTGCAATGCCAGCTAGGCAGGAAGCTGAGACCTGAGAACTGAGCTTTAGAGCCAGCCCCAGCAGACTGACAGACTCATTTCCAATTATCCAGCAAAAAGCCAGAAGTGGAGGTATGACTCAAGTGGTAGTACACTAGCCTTGAGTGAAAAAAAAAAAAAAGCCAAGTAAGAGCTCATGGTCCTGAGTTCCAGCCCAGGACCGGCACACACACAAGAAAGATAAATAAGCGAATAAGTAAACAGAGTTGTACGCGCTGAGAACACAAGCAGAGTCACCCTAGACGTTCCAGGCTGACCTGGGAGCTGATGTCTGAAGGGTTCGAGGGAGCCCGACATGGAGAGTTACGGAGGGTAGCAGCCCAGGCTGAGGGCACAGAGAAGAGGCTGCGGTGACTGGGGTGGGAGGAGGTGACACTTGGGGGGAGGTGGCATGAAGTGGGGAGAGGCTGGACAAGAAGATGGGGTCTGGCGAGGGCTTTGCTCAGCAGCCCCCTCCTGAGTCAGCTCTCCCTTGGTGGCCACACCTGGGGCACTGGTGTCACTGGCAGGTGTGGCCCAGCACAGGTTGCTAAGAGGCACAGTGGGCATGGCAAGAATTCCCACTACGTTCTGCCCACGCACAGGGGACAGTCGCCTGTGGGGAGGCGGAGGAGAGGCAGCAAGGGTGGGTGCTTTCAGAGTTGCCAGGTTTGCTTTACTTGATTGACAAGGGCCTCTCGGGAGACATCAGCGGGGTTGTGTGTGACATGGGGTGACAGGGGACCACAAGGCCCCCTGGGCGCCACAGCAGCGCACCAGCAGCGCCTCCATGGGAGCCCCCCCCCCCACCAAAGCGGGTCTGGGGGGTGTCCCCGCTTGTGGTGTTCCCTTGGACGTAGCTGGGTACGGGGGCGTTGGGTGGGGAGGACCAGCTCCCAGCACCCCGCAGACATCCACCCAGGTGGGAAAGGACGACAGATTCCTGAACCAAGACAGGAAGGGTTTGACAGCGCCCCAGGAAGCCAGAGACAGCCACATTTGGAAACTGTTGCTGACCTATTGCTACTGTGGACAATGACTGTTTACAGCCATACTGCTCTTCCTATGTGAGCTCCCAACGCCCACCGGCACCTGTAGCTCTCAGGTGTTTGACCCTCTTTACAGCTTGTGCTGAGGTGTGTCACTGCAGCACATGCATTTAGTTCTGATCCAGCTTCTTTTAGGGTGTGTGTGTGTGTGTGTGTGTGTGTGTGTGTGTGTGTGTGTGTGTGTGTGTGTGTGTGTGTGTGTGTGTGTGTGTGTGTGTGTGTGTGTGTGTGTCACTGCAGCACATGCATTTAGTTCTGATCCAGCTTCTTTTAGGGTGTGTGTGTGTGTGTGTGTGTGTGTGTGTGTGTGTGTGTGTGTGTGTGTGTGTGTGTGTGTGTGTGTGTGTGTGTGTGTGTGTCTTAGAGCTTGAACTCAGGGCCTGGGTCCTGTCCCTGAACTGTTGTACACAAGGCTAGCACTCTACTACAAGAGCCACATCTCCATTTCTGGATATTTTTGGTAATAAATTGTAGCTATAAAGCCCCAAGGACTTTTCCTGCCCAGGCTGGTTTTGAACCACAACACTCAAAAGATCTCAGCCCTTTGAGTAGGATTACAGGTGTGGAATCACCAGTGCCCACTTTAGTTTTACTTGGAGTCAAGGTAGTTCATGGATGAGTACGTGTGGACAGGTAAAGCTGGCAAAAACATCTACAAAAACAAGAGGGTCTCTGGCTGCTGCTTTAGGGACCACCAAGCTAAGTCAAACAGCAAAAGCTCACTCATTTCTCATTTCTCTCACTCATTCTCCCCTTCTTTGGGTTGGAAATAAGTACAAACTCAACCTGTGGCCAATGAGAAATAAAGCAAAGTCAGCCCCAGGGTGGGTGTCTGTAGAACGATTTCCTCCTCTGATTAAAAGAGAGACAGCAGGGGCTGGGAAGGTGGCTCAGTGGTAGAGTACTTGCCTTGCATGCATGAGGCCCTGGGTTCGATTCCTCAGCACCACATAAGCAAAAAGATAAAAGCCGGAAGTGGCGCTGTGGCTCAAGTGGTAGAGCGCTAGCCTTGAGCTGAAGAGCTGAGGGACAGCGTCCAGGCCCAGAGTTCAGACCCCACAACCGAACCAAAAAAAAAAAAAAAAAGAGAGACAGCAATGGGTCCTGTCCTATATTTCCAATTTTCAGGAGGGCTTGATGTTTGGAGCAGTGGCAGCCACATTGAAATCAAGAATCAACAAAGGGGGCTGGGAAGGTGGCTCAGTGGTAGAGTACTTGCCTTGCATGCCTGAGGCCCTGGGTTCGATTCCTCAGCACCACATAAGCAAAAAGTAAAAAGCCAGAAGTGGCACTGTGGCTCAAGTGGTAGAGTGCTAGCCTTGAGCTGAAGAATTGAGGGACAGTGCCCAGGCCCCGAGTTCAGGCCCCACGACCAGACCCCCCCCCCAAAAAAAAAAAAAAAAAAAGAAGAAGCAACAAAGCCAAAGACCCAGAAAGGACATTTTGACATTTTGTCATGTGAGAAATAAACACCACTCAACACCAGGACCTCTGCTCTGTTCTTGAGTAAGGACCCTGGCTTCAGGAAGGTCCCACCCAGTCCACTTTCCTGCTCTCTAAACTATTCAGATCAGGGGCCTGCTTTCTGAAGTCTGTGGGCAGCGCCTCTCTCCAGAGTGGGCCAGAAATGCCAGTTTAGTATCAGGCTCAAAGTGCCCCCTGAACTCCTCCAGGCTGATGGTTTGTTCAAACAAAGCTGCATCCTCCCTCTAGCTGTGGAGGCGGGTCAAGCCCGCTGGGGTGCACACCTCCAGCCAATAAGAAAAGCTGTCAGCAACATTCCTTCCCTGCACATCTGGAGTCCACCTGGCCAAACACACACAGCTCAGGCCCAGCCCAGGCCTAACTTGGGCCTTGGGGGTTGGGGGGTGGCCTTACCCCCCACCCCTCATCCCCCAGCCCCCAGCCCCCGGCCCCCAGCCCGCTTTAGGACTCTGAGTGAGGGAGAGGCCCAGGTTGTCCACGACGTGAGGCCAGGGACACTGGGCTGAGCTTTAGAATCCTACTGGGAGGTGGCAGAGTTGAAAACACTCTGGCTGGAGAGGATTCCAGCAAGTAGAGGTCTGGGCTGGAGATGGTCTTGAGACCAGGCTAACTGCAGCTCTGCCGGGGGCCACCTGCCCCTGGGGCCCAGACCCCACATAAGCTAGCACTGCCCCTGGGGCTCTGTGGCTGGTCTGTGCAGCCCCTAGCAGTGGGGAGACATCTCCAGATACTCACCACAGCCACACCCGACCCGCCTGGGGGAGGGGAGGGGGTAGGACAGGGGCAGCGGGGAATCAGGCGCCTTCTCCCTAAAGAGCCGGTCCAGTCTTCTGACTTGTGACCTCATAGCCACCACCTTGGTCATCCAGTGCGACAGTCACAGAAACACCTCTAGCCACCACTGCAAGTCCCCTGGGTGGGAAATCACTCTAGTTTGAGAACTGAGGCCTTTGCTTATTCAGAATGCCAGAGGCTCAAGCCTGTAATCCCAGCTACTCAGGAAGATGAGATCTGAGGATCAAGGTTCAAAGCCAACCCCAGACAGGAAAGTCTGTGAGATTCTTACCTCCAATTAAGCCCAGAAAAGCTAGAAGCAGAGGTGTGACTTAAGTGGTAGAGCACTAGCCTTAAGGGACAAAGCTAAGGGACAGCACCCAAGCCAAGTTCATTCAGCCCCAGTACAGACATACAGACAAAAGAAACAAAACTACTCCATCCACCACAGCCCTGGATTCACTCCTCCACCAGGCCCAGCCCTCCAGGCCTCACCAGGCTGCCTGCTTAATAGCCCAGCTTCCACTTACCAGAGCACTCTTTTTTTTTTTTTGGTCAGTTATGGGGCTGGAACTCTGGCCTTGGGCGCTGTCCCTCAGCTCTTCAGCTCAAGGCGAGCTCTCTACCACTTGAGCCTCAGCGCCACTTCTAGTGGTTTATTAGAGATAAGAGTCTCACGGACTTTCCTGCCC
This sequence comes from Dipodomys merriami, assembly GCF_024711535.1. NCBI lineage: Eukaryota > Metazoa > Chordata > Mammalia > Rodentia > Heteromyidae > Dipodomys > Dipodomys merriami. Next base: position 6,810,581 of record NW_027205492.1, read on the forward strand.
AGGCTGGCTTTGAACCGTGATCCTCAGAGCTCATCCTGAGTAGCTAGGATTACAGGTGTAAGCCACCGGCGCCCAGCCTGAGAACACCCTTCTTGAAGCTGCTATGAAAGCCATGCAATTCCCTGACTCTCAGGAATGTCTCACTTCTGATCCCGCTCACCCCCAGCTTACTCCCGACCCACCACCTCACTGGACTTCTAGGTCTTGAACAAACGTCTCAGATAGACCTGCTGTCTACCTCCGGGCCTTTGCACTGGTGATTCCTGACATCTGGAATCCTCCTAAGGCCAGGTCCTCCCTAAGCTTCTGGCCACAGCTGGAAGGTCAGTGCTCAGAGAGGCCTCTGGCCCCACACCTGACATTGTCCCCACTTACACAGTCACCTCTCGTTGCATAGGATGTGTTTGCACTATTCAGCTTTCTTGGAACAGCCTCAGTCATGGCTGTGTTCACTGTGTGTGGCCAGCTCGGCCCTCAGGGGAGAAAGAACAGGGTGCTTTCTCCACATCCCTGGAACAGGCCCACTTGTATGCACCAACGAGGCCCTCAGCACGCTCTTAACCTGCACAGAGGACTGACTTTGAAGCCAGCCAAGTCGGAGACATCCTCATTTACAGTTAAACCCCCCCCCCCAACCCCACACAAAGCCCGACGTGGAAGTGTGACTCAAGTGGTAGTGTGTCAGCCTTGAGTGTAAAAAGGAAGGGACAGTACCCTGGCCGTGAGTTCAAGCCCCAGTACTGACAGGTATTTTAAAAGAAAATGAAAGCACAGATATACAGAACGCACTGCTGGAGAGAGGGGGAGAGCGGTCTCCGGGCAGGCGCGTGTATTGCCATTGAAAGAAAAGGCACAAAAGTGTATGCGCCGTGGGTATCCACTTTATACATTATGTAGACAGTACCTGTGTGGTCTACACACTATTTGATATTGAAGATCCAGACTAAGAACAAAAAAGTTTGGTTTCAACTGAAATCAAAATGCATTTTCTAATCAAGAGAAAATGAGCTGTTCACGTTCTGCTTTGTTACATTTGCTGAAATTTCCCCTGTAGCTAGTACACAATCAAGGCTCATAAATACTTCATCTTGTCCTACTTTCCAATACCATGTTATAGATTTTTATCTAAAAATAAAATTAAGAAGTAATTTTTTGAGCCATCCCTGAAGCCCTTTTGGCTTCTGTGTGTTTTTCAGAGTCAAGTGATTTCAGCCAAGGGCTGGTGTGGGTCTGTGATCCCCTTAACTCTGCCTTCCATGTAGCTGGGTTTTAGGGTTTTTTTGGGGGGGGTTGTTTGTTTTGGTTAGTCGTGGGGCTAGAACTCTAGGCCTGGGTGCTGTCCCTCAGCTCTTCAGCTCAAGGTGAGCACTCTACCGCTTGAGTCACAGTACCACTTCTGCTCTTTTCTGTTTATGTGATGCTGAGGAATCAAACCCAGGGCTTCATGCATGGGAGGCAAGCACTCTATCACTGAGCCACCTTCTCAGCCTCTGCCTTCCATGTAGCTGGGACAACAAGAGTAAACCACCCTACCCAGCTTACTCGTTGAGATACAGCCTCTCTAATGTTTTCTGCCAAGGCTGACGTCAAATTGTGATCCTCCCAATCTCTGCCTACCTCATACCTGGATGACAAGCTCCAGCGACTGTGCTTAGCCTAGGAGTCTTGCGTTCACTAAAGAAATACTTTAGGATGACTTTCATAGTGTGGGGGATGGGCAAAGTTGGGCAATCCTGAACCCCAGAAAGTACAGGGTCCACCTGCACCCTACATGCTGATGCTTGCTGACACCAACGGAGAGGGGAGGAAGATGTTCCTGTGGTCCCCTCATCAGCCAAGATGGAGACAGGTCCCTAGGAGAATGCTACTCACACTAGTCATTCCTGTCCAAGGAACCCAGCTGTGTTCTTTTGGGGTAGGGGTACTGCAAGTCCAGCCTAAGCCAATAACAAGTAGTTCCTCATTCCTAGAGCCTGGTGTGCAGTAAGCATAGGATAGGAGTCCCAGGAGAGGGCAGCCTGGGGCTCAGACGGCTTGGCGCTCTCTGCCAAGCTCCCATGACCAACTGACAAGGATGGACGGGAGGGGGGAGGCGGGGCGCCATCAGCATCGGACACCTCCGTCCCTCCCCATGACAGCTGGCCAGTCCTCATGCCAGACCTGGGCAGCCTTAGGAAGCACCTGTCTGTCGGTAATGGGCTCATTCCTCCCTTTTCCACAAGCCAGGGGGCAGGCGCAAGGACCGGTGTTCCTTGTGGAATGAGAACTCGGAGCCACAGACAGGTTGAGTCACACACTCCCACATCAGGGCTGGGCAGGAGGCCAGGCAGGCTGGCTGCCCCAACTGCCGAGCCCGTGGACGCAGAGCTGGGGAAGGAAGGAGACGGTTGCCACCGGAGGCAGAGCAGAGCTGGAGGAAAAAACGGAATCTGAGCTCCCTACCAACTCCTAGGCTCGGAACGCCGTTAAGCCTTGGAGCTGACTTGGGCTTTTTAAGGTGCTGTGGCTTCCAAGAGTCCAGGGTGTCCTGGTCACTCTGTGTGGGGCAGGGAAAACAGCCCAGCCAGGCTCCATTGCAGCAGCCCCTCTAGGCAAGCAGTGGGGGAACCCATCCTGACTTCCTGAGTCTGTCCATCAACTGCCGGGTCTGTAACCCCAGCGCTTGACCCTGGCCAGCCCAGCACCTCTTCCCCTCTAGGCTCCAGGCACAGACTAGTTCCCTAGCAACCACCCCAATTAGGCAATCACGCCATTTATCAGGATGCCAATTAATTATAATGATCTTAATAATCTCCCAATTAGATAGCGCCATGAGGCTGGCTGCTGGGGGAGGGGTGGCAGGCCTCTTCCACCTGCAGGTCACCATGGAGAGAGAGCCCGGCACACCCATCCTCTGCTGAATAGGGCCCAGCCTGACCCTGAAGTCCCTGCCCCCACTCTTATCACCCACAGGAGAGCCCCATCTTCAGGAGACTGGCCATCCCCCACCTGCGCTAAAACCCTTCTCCCAGATTCTATCGCTCCTGCCTGACATCTTACTTTGTGTCCAACCAGGGGTGCCTGTGTGTGACACCCTGGGAGAAGGGAAAGGCAAGAAGCAATTTTTCCTCAGGGCAAACAAACAAAAAAAAATCCCCAAATACAAACCAAAGGAACCCTGCCTCTCCCTGCAAACAGAGGAGGAGGGAAGCAATGCCAAAGCGTGCAAAGTTTTATCTAACTGAACACGTGGGTTTTTCTACATTTAGAAACAAGGTCAGGGCTGCTATGAAGTTCGGGCTCCGTGGTTTGGAAGAACCCTGGAGTGCCATGGCTAAACCATAGTCAAGGAGTCACAGCACTCCTGGCCTCAGTTTCCCCACTGTCAGCATGGTGGCAAGCACAGGTCCTGCCTTCCAGGACTGTGGGCTGTACCGGCCCCGCGCCACACCACCTGAGTGGTGTCTGTGTGTGGCATATAGAGAAAACCTCCTTTTAACCACAGGCTGGTCACAAAAGCTGGGCTGAGTGACCACGGACTGGTTGGCCCATGAGACCAGCTGCTGCCCCCTTGAGGCAGGCCCAGGCAAAGCTACAAAGCCAGAAAAAGGAGAAACACAAGACCCCCAAATCAAAACTGTGTAGTGTCAGGGCTGATTCAGCACACTGACCTCTCCTGGGCCCTTGGGTTGTCGCTGCTCTGAGCTGCTGGGTGGGACACACACACACACACACACACACACACACACACACACACACACACACACACACACACACACACACACACACACACACACACACACACACACCACACCACACCCCCCCTCCACCAAGCCATCTTTTCATCATTCCAACTCTTACATATGACAACTTAACATGTTATTAGGGGTTTCAGGAAAAGCCATAAATTCAAATTAAAAAACCCAAGACAAACAAAGCCCGCAGCCACACCAACCCTCAGTCCCTGGGGTGATGCCAGCACCGGCCTCCCAACATCGCCCCGCAAGGGTCTCCGCACAGCACTGCCCAGTGTGCCATCAGCCAAGCCTGCGCCCGGCCATGGGGGGCCAGGCTGGCCCAGCATTCCTGCCCCAGGCCCTGTGCACGCCTTGCCAGGCAGTGGTCCTCAGCGCCCCCACCCCATCCTGTCTTTAAAGAATGGCTTTAACTGACTTACAGCCCCCTTGAATGGAGTGCAGTCACTGCCAGGAATGCCCTTTCCCCTGAGCTGCCTGAGCAACAATTCTGAGAAGACAATCAGGGTATGGGGGGGGGGTACCTACTTCCTCTCACCCTAGACCTGGCATCCGAGGGGTGAAAGGGAGGAATCCCCACATGTACTGATGACCAAGGACCCCGATTCAAACGTAGGCTGAATGTAATTACTTGGTTAATTAAATATTGACTTTTATCTCAAAAAGTGATTAAAACAGGCTGCAGGAAAGCCAGGCCAGAAAGGGGGTGGAGGTGGGCGTGGGAGCAGACCAGAACTTTCGAAAAGCAGGAGGCAGGGGTGGTCACAGCGAAGATGACTGGCGCTGCCCTACAGTGGGCAGGGACCTACTGTGTGCGGGGTCCTACAGTGTGCGGGGGGCCTATGTGGGGGGCTCCGGGCGCCTGGGACTTGCACACCGCCCCCCCGCCCCCCCGCCCCGTCTCTCCAGCCGCCCTCCAGTGGCCGGGCAGCCCCTGGGGCCGAACCCGGTCCCGTGCGGGCGGGCAGAGCCGGGCGAGGGGCTCCCCCAAGGCGGGGGGGTACGAACGCGCGGGCCCCGCGGGCTTCCGCGGACCGGGCGCCCGGCTGGACCTCGCGGCCCGGGCAGGCGGGGCGGCCCCGACTCCGGGGAAGTTTGCCTCGGCGGCCCCCGGGATCCTTCGGCGCCCGGCCGCTTCTCCGCCAGCCCGCGGACCCGGGCGGAGGCTCCCGGGGCCTGAGCGGCCCCACGTGGGCGCCTCCGGCCGGGGCTCCGGGGCTCCACCCGCGGGGCCGCCGGGAACCCCGGCGCCCTCCCCGGCCGGGATTGGCCGGGGCGCAGCCCAGCCCGACGCTCCGGCCCCGGCTCACCTGGGCGGCGCTCGCGGCCACGCTCGCCGGGGCGAGGCGAGGACCCGCTGCGGGGAGCCCCGCGCAGCCCGGCGCCCGCGGCCCCAGCCCGGCCCGCGCCCCACTCACCACGCGCGCGGCCCCGGCAGCCTCACCCGGCGCGGGGCGCCGCCGCCTCTGCCGCAGCCCTGCCGGGCCGCGGGGCGCAGGGGACTCCGCGCCGCTGCTGCCGCCGCCGCCGCCGCCGCCGCCGCCGCCGCCGCTGCATCCCGGGCGGGCGCCGCGCTCCTCCTCCGGCGCTGCCCGCCCCGGCCCCGCCCCGGCCCCGAGCACCGCCCCGGCCCCCGCCCCCCGGCCCGCCCCGGCCCCCGGCTCCGCCCCGCCCGCCCGCCGCCCTCGGGACCCGGTGGCCCCAGCCAGCCCCGGGCACCCTGCGCCCGGGCCCCGCCTGCCGGCCGCCGGCCGCCGGCTCGGGCGAGGGAGCGCCGGGCCGGGGCGGTGCGCGGCGGGGACCCTGGGCACCGGGGACCCCGCGGGCAGCGCTGTACCTCCGGCGTGGGGGCGCACCGCCCGGGCGCTCGGTGCCGGCCCCGGAGTCCGGCCTCGGACGGGGCAGCGGGCGGAGAGCTGGGTCCCGGCCTCCGGTGGCTCCGAACCCCGCCGGCCGGCCGCGCTCCCGGCGCCGAGCGCGCACCCTCGCCGGGACCCGGCGCTCACTCGGCCCGCACTCGCGCCCGCGCCCTGGGCGGGGATTCGCCCGGAGCGGCCCACGGGGGGAGGGACGCGGGCCCAGGCCGCGTGGCGCTCGCGGGTGCGTGTCAGTGTGTGCGCCTGTGTGAGCGTGCGTGTTCGTGTGGGCGTGTTCGTGTGCACGCGTGAGCACGTGGGCGTGTTCGTGTGTGCACATTAGTGTCTGTGTTGCGCGCGTGTGAATGTGCGTACATGTGTGCGTGCGCGTGGTATGGGTGTTTAGTGTGAGTATGCGCACACACGTGTGCACAGACCTGGGGCATTGCTAGTAAAGCCGGGGTCCTCGCGCCCTCCCCCGTTCTCCTCCTCCCCTCACCCCCCCCCCCCCCCGCTCTCCTTTCCTCCCTCGGAGCGGCGAGGCGCACAGCCACCCGGGCCGGGCGCCCCCTCCCCGAAGCGGCGCGCCCGCGGGTGCGTCCTCGCGCCCGTCTCCCGGGGCTCCCCGGGCCGCGTGCTCGGAGCCCGGCGCTCGCCTCGAGCCCCGCGCGGCTGGCTGCAGCCCAGCTCCCGGCTGGACCGCGGGAGAACTGCCCGCGCCTGCCGCCCTTCGAACCAACGCGATCCCAAGTGGAGACGGCGGCGTGGTCCGGAGGAGGCCGGGGAATGGACCGGGGAGAAGGGAGGGGAAGCCGGCTGCCTGGGAGAGGGGGCCGTCGGACTCCAGGTGGTGCTGTCTGCCCGACTGCGCTGGCCCGGAGGGGACCGGCCGGCCCGGGCGGGGAAGGCGCTGGGGTGGCGGACGCGCACCTGTGCGCGGTAGTGACTTCTTCCCCAGCCACCATCAGAACTGGCCCGTGGGCCCCACAAATGCAAACTAGCTCTAGGCCCTGGAGTTCTTCTTCTGCCTTCCCTCTCCCTGTCCGGTTTTTCTTGTTTCTTGTGAGTTAGCCTGGTGAGATTTAGTAAAGAAAACTGCAGGGCTGTGGAGGTAACTTAGTCTAAGTCGTTCTTTGTTCTTGATCTGAAACTCCCAGCCAGGCTTCTGCTCAGGTTGGAGTGGGGTCCTAGTCCCCTCTTGATGGTCCCTCCCCTTTGCCACCCCAATCCACTCAGAATTCTAAAACACCTCCAACTTCCTCTTGCTATTCAGGTGTCCACTGTGTCCCCTGCTATGCCTGGGAACAGAAGTCAGGCTTGCTTCTTTGTCTTTATGGACCCCAAAATATGGGGGATCCCTCCTCTCCCATCTTATTTCTGCAAAACGGGGGTCAGGATTCCCCTTGGGCTGTTCAGTAGATATATGTAGCAGGATGTGTATGTAATTAATTTTTTTGTGTGTGTCATTAGGGTAAAAAAAGAAGCAGGTGAAATTAGTTTGAATACAGTCAGCTTAACCATCATATCCCTCCCTTTTTTTTTTGTCGGTGGTGGGGCTTGATCTCTGGGCCTGGGCACTGTCCCTCAGCTCTTCAGCGCAAGGTAAGCACCCTACCACTTGAAACACAGCACCACTTCCCTAAAATTTTTGAACATGTATTCAGTTTAGAAAAATATGATGTATTTTTACTTTCTTTTTCCTTACTCTATATGGCGGGGAGGGGAGTAGAGTAGGGGGCAAGGCTGGGGTTTTGAACTCAGGGCCTAAAGATCTGTACCACTTGAGCTACAACTTCAGGCCTTTTTGCTTTAAGTGAGCTTTCAGATGCTTTTGCCTGGCCTTGGACTATGATCCTCCTATCTCTGCCCCACAAATAGCTGGGATTACAGGCACACACCACCATACCCTATTCTTTGTGTCTTTTATACCTGCAGTGTAACTCAGTTTGGACCAGCCACATACTTCTTGTGGGACTTGAACCCATTGGAGGCTGTGCCTGGCTCTGGGACATGACTGTCCCTGCAGCAGTAATTTTGAGGGGGTAGATGGGTGAAGGCGGGAGGCCAGGGCAGGCTCCGTGTCTTGTTTGCTCTTGGGTGCTGGAGAAGTTTGAGGGGGTAGAGGGATTCCCATGCTCCCAAAATCCAAAAGCACGCTTCTTCCCCTCTGCCTTCCGGACGTCAGTTGAGTGACCCTGGCTCTATCCCAGAGTCAGTGGACAGTTTTCACCAGGAAACCTCAGTACCTGTCCACGGGGCTGTGTGCCCACCTGTGATGATGTCATTTGCTGACTTTTGCACATGCTTTCTTTCTACTGCTACTATTTCAAGCTCACTAGATCTATGTGTGAAGACTTGTGTGTATGTGTATGTGCAGGTGTGTTCACTACAGGCAGGGTGTTTCACCTTGAGACTCACACACTGGCTTGGAGGGTCCTCGGGGTGCTCTCTGGACCTGTTTTCCCATGATTCCCAGTGAACTCCACCATCCTCCTGGCCTCAGCCTCCATCTGCTCCCCTGGGGCAGGAGGGGGGGAGACAGCTGGGCCCACTAGGGGCTCCATGTCCGTAGGGACGTGAGGGGCTCAGCTGGGGAAATCACCTAATCGTGCCTCAGCAGGCTGGGTGGGCTCTGTGGAATCTGGGGACCCTCATGGCCTCCTGAGTCTCCTCCCTCTTGTTGCCCCCAACTGTACCATCTAGGACAGCCTTTCTCCTTCCTGTCCCTTGTGTACCCAACAACATCTGTCACTGTGATCATTGTCTGGACAGTCCAGTCCAGCCTTTCCAGCTCCTCAGGTCTGTCCACCATTGTTGACTGAACCTCAAGGGGCCTCTTTGTCTCACTTCTGTGAGCTCCCAGTGGCCCATGGTACAGGACGGCAGTCTCCCAACCCCCACCCCGCCACCTGGCGGCGCCAGTCACTCCGGTACTTCTCTGGCCCCCATGTGACAACAGAAATAAACAAACAAAATACCTTCTTGCTGTTTCTGCCTCTTGGTTCAGAGGCTGAAACTAATCTAATCGTCGGGGTCTGCTGGCTAAATCTAAGTCGGAGTGGTTTATGAGGCTCATAAAATGCAACCTTTTAACATGTCTCAAACAAATTGATGTGTAAAATTAAACTTAGGGCCATGGCTGCAGAAGAGAGGGGGGCTCGCACAGACAAGCTAAGCCCCAGAGCTGGGACACAGGTGGCTTTAATGACGCTCATACATTTGGCTTGGACTTCTCCCCTCTTGTCTGCCTCCCCCCGCCCCCCATCACGCTTGAGGGGCAACAAGGGGGAGCTGGAGATGAAACTTCCCAGCTCCTAAGCGGAGACAGTTTTGGCATGGTGCTCTCCAATAACAAATTCCAGTATGATGCATGACAACATTAACTGGTGGCTTAATTCTGCAGAATTTTCAGTTAGACCCAAGCTGTCTTGTCGGTAGAAAAACTGTTTATGTGTCGAGATATTGCGATAATGAGAAACAGCTCCGTGAACCCCATTAAATCAGAAGAACACTAATTGTATTTCACGCGGCCCTCTCTGGGCCAGCACACAGACGCAGGCGCAGATTGCTTTAACGAAACACAGCTAATCTTTGCAGTGCGGACCCATTTTCCCCTTTAATTACATGTAATTGTACAGTCTTAATTTATTCTAACGCCTGACGCCTAAAAGTGCACATTTAGGAATCAAGGGTTAGTTTGGCAGGGAGGAGAATTATACAGGAGTATAATTGCAGTCTCCTGAGGGCTGCTTTGGGTGTGATCTCAAACGGCAATATTTATGCTGAATTCTTATAGGGACAGAACACAGGGGGCTGTCTCCAGGGAAGCCATTGTTCAGAGACAACAGTAACAATTTGTCTGGTTCCTTCTTTTGGATAAACAGGCTAGAGAGTTGAAAGGTGTCAGTTTGGCATCCTGGGGCCAGGTGTGGAATTGCACAGAGCAGTGTGTCTGAGTATTACAATTAGTAGCAAGGTCCTAGACTGCAGCACAGACCAAGCAGAGATCACAGATCTGTTTTCTTAAGGAGAAAAGCAGGATGCATTTGAGCATCCGTGCAATTCAATTTAGATCTCTCTTCTGGGACAGCATATCTAGTTTTACAACTTCATTCCAGAAGGGGAAAAATATCACTACTGAGCCTTGCTTATAACTCATTGATGGTGATTACTGAGGATGGTGAGGTGGTAGGATGAGACGGGAGCTTGGTGCAGCTCCAGGACCAGTTTAACCCACCTGGGCTCTGCCTGAACCAACAGGGGCCCCCTTAACTGCCCTCAATTTCCTCCTTTAAGTATGGGGAGAAGATGAAGAACCTTGAAGACTCATGAGCTCGGCGAAGCTAATGGAGATGAAATGCGTACGCTGAGCGCCGGGTTCAGGGGAAGGTCCACAAGCAGGTTTCAGTACATCAGCATCAAAAACATGCTATCACAGGCCCACGAGGCTACTATATAATGGCCTGGCCTGAGAGACTGGACCGTGAAAACCCAGGCAGCTGTGGGCACAATTGGCTCTGTGAACAGCCCTGTCTACCTCCATCTTCTTCCGTTCCCTTCCTCCCTTTTTAGATGGTACTGTCACATGGACCTTGTTAAGAGGACCAATCCACAGTTGTTTGTGTTTTGCTGGGTACTTTGAAAGGAGATCAGGGGCATGATGACACATCTCCCCTTCCCCTCCCCCAGGACTGGGGCAGGCATTGCCTAAGAATGTTGTCTTCCCAGATTGCATCTCCATCATTATCTCATCCAAGGAAATTAACAGTAATTCCATAACCACTCCCAGCTTGCTCCCAGTAACAGAACCACAGAGCTCCTTTTCACTTTGTTCTTCAAGCCTTTTCCTGACTCAGGGCCTTTGCACTTTCCATGCACTCTCTCCATGATTTTCTTTCTTCAGGCTTTGCCTTACCAGCTCAAATTTCAAATCATGTGTCACCTCCCTATGTTTGTACTAATCATGTTTCGTAATTAGTTGTCCATCCTCTCCTCAGTTTACCATCTTCCTGTAATGCCAATTTTGGAGAGTCCATGTTTATTTTGTGTCTATTTTCCCCTCCCCAGTTTTCACCCTACACTAGCTGCAGGACAGGACAGTCTGACTGTCACCATAATAGCTTTAATGTCCAGTACGCTCTCTAGCATGCAATCAGAATTCCATAGATACTTGCTAAAGGAATGAATAAATATCCTGTTTGTGACATGTTCAAACATAAGAGGGGGTAAAATACATTGCTTTGGACCCCGATGTTTAGAGAAAAATCTCACTTGCTATGGACCTCTAACCCTTAAAATATCTTACCAAGGGGGATGATATTACATTCTCTGCCTCCTAGGGATGCGGCACGTTCTTAATGAATTTAGACACAACATGCTCAGCAGAGCCCAGTGCACAGACCCAACTCCTGTGAGCACTTCTCATGGCTGTGGAGTCTTTGGCCAGAGCCATTGCTTCTAAGCACTATTGGCTGGCTTACAGGCTGGCACCAAACCTGTCTCCAAGCAGACACCCCTGGGGGAGCTTTTTGGCAAGGCTGTGGCAGACTCTGGGCCCCACACTGCCCGGTGAGACACAGCCAGGTCAACATTTGGCTGGGAAGGGGCTCTCATTGTTTACAGCAGGCCTCTGGGATGGGGGTCAGAGCCTGTGGTTCAGTGTTTTCACTCTCACACAGAGCAGAGGCTGCCAGGAGGGCACCGAGGAGTGCACAGACAGACCCTCTCCTTGTGGGACAAGAAGGCACCCAGTGACATGGATTCTGACCCAGCCCCCTGGTTTGTTCTGGCAGGCAGACTGATGTGAAGTTCACCTCTTTCCTGTGTATTTGGGCAAAGGATCTGCAGTACTGGACATCCACATGCCCAGGCATACACAGATAAAGACCGTTATTGGCTAAAGTTGCAACAAAAACGAGTTAGGAAAGCCAGAGCTATGTTGGAAGTTCGGACACAAAAATTGCATTTCACCCGACGCTCAACCCTGGAGCCGAACCCTGGAAGACCTTTGACCCTGTGATGGAATGTTGAACGTCCACTTGGATTGAGAGGCACTTAGGAAATGAGAAAAGCACCCTTGGGGGGATGCCTGGGGGTGTCCAGAGAGGGAGAGCTGCCAGGGATCACATAAAAGGGAAAAGAAGAAAGCCAGGAGTGCAGGCATGTTCTCTTGTCTTCATCTGTCTGTCTGTCTCCCTCTCTCCCTCTCCCTTGCCCCGCTCTCTGGCCGCCAAGAAGTGAGCTGCTTTGCTCCTCTACCAGGCCCTCCCGGCCATCACGAACGGGAACCTGTGAAACCGGAAGTCTCTTCGCTGTGCTCTCAGAGGTGCGGACACAGCCTTGACCTACTCACCCAGGCCCCGCCCCTGAGCCCCCGTTCCCATCTGTGATTGGTCCGGCCCGGGGGGCGCGGTCCGTCCCCAGCCAATGGGAATCCGGCCTAGGAGTCTCGCTTTCTTCTCCTGGTCGCAGGAGGCTCTGCCCGCGCCCCTGGAGGAGGGGTCCCGGAGAGGAAGCGGAGGCGCATGCTCGGGGCGCCGCCCAGAGGTGGGGTCCCTGAGGTGTTCCCCCAGCTTCCCGGGGCCCAGGCTCCTTCCCGGGGGTGGAGAGGCACTGTGCACGCACCCGGTTCGCTCCTGGGGTGAAGGCGGCCAGGAGGACTTGGAAGATGTGGTTAAGGCCCCTGGGCAGCCAACTCAGAGCTTGGCGCTCCTGGTGGGCCGGGGATCAGTCAGAGCCCCGGAGCGGCTGGACTCTTCTAGAAACCGGCTCTCTGCTGACCTTAAGGGCAGAGGAGAAGCCCTTTGAGGGTGAAGGCTACTCGGCAGGCGGGAGGGCCTCTGCCCAATAGAAGCATGGCAGAATCTTAATCCTAACACCACTAGGAGCCGGGCTCTTCCTGTGGCCCGGGTATGTGGGAACGTAGCCTGCCCCTTGGACACTTTTGGCCAGGGCCTCAATTTCAGCCCGTAGAGAGACTAAGCAGAGGGTCCGGCAAACCCATAGGGAAGGAACTGTGGGGGAGAAAGGTTCTTTGGTTAATGCTGCCAACTTTGTGGTAACTTACTTTATACAACACTAGAAAATGAATACATGTCTGCACACCTAGATCAAGCTGGACCTGAAGCCTAGCCAGGTAATACTAGGATTGTCAATGACATGAACCAATAAATCTGTGCCCCCCTTTTTTTCTCCTAAGCTTGTTTTATGTATTTACTTCTCAGCAGAAATCCAAGAGTGTGTCCCATTACCTATCCTGTTTCAGGGACCTATGCCACAACCCTTATCAAAGCCTGGGGATGTGTCACAGGGTGCTGGCACCAGCTCTATCTGGTCATGAGCCTGAGTTGTGAGCTGCAGGCGGTGTGATTTTTCCCTGTGTGTCTCATGGTCTGGGCTCTGAGAATACAGACTTCTGTCTACAGCTCCTGAATTCTTCCTAGGGTCTTTCTTAGGAACCTTTTGGGTTCAGGGTTCGAGAAGCAGTGAAGTGCTATGGTTTGGGAGAGAGATTGGTAAGCATTCTCTCTAAAGGGAGAGTTAAGAAAAATTCCAGGTCCCCTCCTCTTCCTCTTCTTCTTCCTAACAACCTTTAAAAATGGAAAATCCATTCTTAGCTCATGGACTGTGTAGAATCAGTCGGGTGGGTTGGATCCGGTTGTGGGTGGCAGTTCGCTGTGCTCTGGCTTGAGGCTCAGAATGGAGGCAGATTCATGAGACTAAGCCTCTGCCCTTCTCCTCTGCCATCTGGGCAAGACTCTTCTGGAAAGGGGGATAATGAGAGTTCTCACCTGCACAGCTGATGTGGAATCAAAGGCATTGGTCCTGTGTGTTGTTCTTTTTTAGGGATGATCTAAGACCATTACTCACCTTGTAATCTCACAGCCAGGTGAGATACAGCCTGGTCAAGATCAACAACCAGCTTTTTTTTTTTTTTCCTCTTGGTGAGTCTAGATCAGATAATAGGACCTGACTTTCCAGCCTCTCTAGATCTCTGCTCCTGTCTAGGATGGATGTCCCCTGGGGTGCCTTCAGAGGTGACACAATCTAGACAATGGGCAGAGGCTCTCCACCTCTCACACCTACACTTCTGTGGTGGCACTTGGAGGGCAGGTGGTCTGGATTCTGACACAGGCCCAATGACTCAAGAAGAGCAAGAGGAAAGGCCACGCCTGGTAGTGGGCGTGGTCTGCCTTAGGAAGATTATACCGCAGGGCCCATCTGTGCTGGTGGAATAGTGGGCCCCCGCATTCATGCTGGTCTAGAAACTCAGAACGTGGCCTTATTTGGAAGAAGGGTCTTTGCAGATGTAAGTAATGAAGACCGGTTTTAGATTCAAGGTGGGCCCTAATCCAGTGACTGGTGTCCTTATATGAAGAAAGAGTGAAGGCTCCAAGAGACAGCCAGGGAAGAAGGCCACAGGAAGATGGAGGCAGAGACAAGAGTCACACAGCCACATACCACAGGGCGCCTAGGGTTCTTGCAGCCTCAGGAAGTGGGAAGAGGCTAGAAGGATCTAGACCTGGAGGCTTCCGGGGCAGCTTGATACTTCTAGCCTCCAGAACCTGGAGAGGACAGGATTTTGTTGTTTGGGCCACCTGACTTGTTTGGACATGAATGCATACCCATGGAAAGAAACGTCCCCAGAAAGATCGCCACAGTCTGGTCTTACTACCTTTCTGTCAGGCAAGGACGTGTCCTGTTGTCAGGAGGGGCCCGGACTGACCAGATGCAGCTGAAGTACACAGGCAACTTACATGCAAATGAGCATCAGGGGGATGGTTTGGGTTTGTTGGGAGCCCAGACTGGGCCTAAAGGAGCCAGGTTGGCCACCGTATACATTTGCACCCGGAAAAGGAACCCGGGCAGAGCCCGGTTCACCATCTTACCTGCTCGGAGATGGGGATCTGGGGTTGGCATGGGGAGTCAGAAGGCATTGAGGGGACCCAGCATCACTGCCTGCAAGGCCCAGGGCCAGACACTCAGAAGTCATTTTCCAGAAGAGGTCACTCACCACCTGTGACAACACCAGGGGATCCAGGACCCCTCTCTTCCCAGTAGGCGAGGGGCCTGGACAGAGACTGCAGCCTGCACCAGCCGGCTCGGTGTCCTCAGGGCTCCCTCCTTGCTTCCTCCCAGCAGCACCTTGCTTTGCCCGTGGCTCCAGCCGGCCTGGTGCCCTAGCCATGACTTGGCCCCCAGGCCGGCCTCGCTCTGCCGGTGCTGCGGTGACTCATTTGCTTTTCTACCCCATCAGCTCTGGCTCTGGCAGGCACTGATGTCTACAAGGGCTGGGCTGTCAACTAGCAGAGCAGCCAAAGCCCTTGGGTGAGGCAGACTCATCTCACTGCTCCTGTCACCTGGAAGAGAATGACATGAATGACACCACACAGACCAGCAGACCTGCCTTGGCTGGCTAAAGCAAGGGATACTGAGTTGTTCCCCATCTCTGGATGGTCAGGGCCAGGCAGTGACTGTGCAGACAGAGTCTGTGGCCGCATGGCAGGAGGTCACAAGCATTGTGTCCGCCCAGAGAAGTTGGGTGGGCTGCTGAACGCCCCACCCCAGAGGCCCTGGAAGAGCCAGAGCCTCACCAGGCTGCTGTCTAGAAGGTCAGGGTCCCTGGGGCACAGCTGTCACTTTGCAGGGCTCCATTCCTGGCAGGTCTGATGGGCAGAACCTAGGCCAGGATCTAGGTGACTAGAGCTCCTGCCCTTGGCCTGGAAAGATGAGAGTCAATCTGAAGACTCACTGGTGTCTGATATCAGAACCCACGTGAGCTAGTAGATCCAAGGAGGGGCTCAAGCCCCTGCCCAACTCTTTTCATGGCTTCTATGCTTATCTGCTCTTGGGGAGCCCACGTATCAGCCCCACTTTGTTTGTAAAGAAAAGAGACCTCCACATAGTTGTTCAGTCAGGAGAGGGTTTATGAGCAGAACCCAGTTGGTGGCCCACACGAGATTGTAGAGTGCAGAGAAGGAAGTCATGGCAGGGAGAAAGGTTACTTAGGGAGAAGGCGGGGAGGAAGTGTGGCCACAGCAGATGCAGACGTGACCTCAGAGCCTGGGGGACTTTCCACTGCCCCTGGGTGTGCCTGTTACCTGGGTTACAAGTGTTGGGTGGAGACTTCTAGAGAGATTCGCGGTGTGCAAGGAGGGAGAACAAAGGGGAAGGGGCCATTTTCCCCAGTTGGACCTATTACATACCCACTCAGAAGGGAGGGGCTTTGCTTCCGGTGGGGCCCCTGTGTCAGGGGCAGCTCCTGGCTCAGATGGTTACGTTGACAAGTGGGCCAGCGCAGCCTCTGCCTGTCACTGTCACCCTAGCATGGAGCAGCACCTGTGCCCGGTAGGACTGTCTGCAGAATGACCGTCACCCTAGACTTGCCTCCTATGCCGTCTTCTGAACCCTCTTCTCCTCCTGGTATCTGGTCTTCTGGGTGAATCTGAGGCCCATGCACCTATCCGTGTCCTGCTGTAACAGCCATTCGCAGCCTCAGGGCCAAGGCTTCCACTGTGGGCAGCTCACAATGCCCGTGGGCCAGCGGCCCCTCCATGGCTCTCAGGAAAACCTGTTCCCGCACAGCCAGACAGGGCTCTGAGAGTCTGGGCATGGTCGCCTCCTGCTTGTGCTAAAAACAGCACCATTTCCTCAGGGCTGCACCTGTGGAGATGAGCAGGAGACATATTTTTAGCAGGTGGCAGACTGTGCTGTGCAGTCTGTCATTAGCACTTCCTCTGAAGGCTGGCGTTTCCTGTCGAGCACAGAGTGGCTGCCAGGGTTCCCTCACCTCACACCTGTCTCAGGTGTACAGAGCAGGACCCTGGGGGTACCCTGGACATCCCAGGTGTGGCCGAGGTCTTTGTGACTTGTGTCCCCATTGCCTCCGTGACCTGTCCTGACTGGCATGTCCATGTGCACACGGCTGGGTCCTGCCTAGGGTCAAGAGCTGTCTTCCTGAGCAGATGACTGGGCCAGTGTGATAACCAGGCCTAGTCATGTTAGTGTGGGGCTGGCAGTCACCTGTCCCGCACTCATAGCTGCCTCATGGAGGTCAGGGCATGACTGTGGGGTGACTGTCTGTCTGTCTGTCTGTGTCGCTATCATCTTCTCTATTTTGTAGTTCTGGAGATCAAACCTAAGGCCTTACTTAGATACACTAGGTAAACTCTACCACTGAGCTACAGCCCCAGCAAACTCCCCTTCCCCGCTATCTTTAAGTAGGAGAGAAATTTTACTTGTGTTCTCTGGTTTCTGTAAAGTAGGATTCTTTCATCTGTTCAAAGGCGGAAAAGTTAACTGCTTCAGGAGCCAGTGCATGTATTGTCTTACAGGTGGTTCAGAAGAGGCCGACTCAGACGGGCTTGTCTGTCCAGGGCCTGGGGAGCAGCTGCGCTCACCCATGCCTGCTCTTTTCACTTGTGTTTGTTCAGGTCACTAGGGGTTTGGGAGTGAAAGGACTTCCAGATCTCCCTGTAACCCATGTGTTCTGTCCCCCATCTACAGGACACTCCGAGCTGTCCTGAGATTTCTGCCACTTCAGTGCTGCTGCCCTCCTGCTCCTCCATGCTCATTTCTAGCCCTGTCTTGTTGACTCTTCTGGGCTCTGCAGGATTCCATTCCCCACCCCGGCCCCCCAGTGTGCTGGGCTGTCCCTGCAACATGCTAGCAGTGTGCTGGTCTTCTCTCCCATTTTCAGCTCCCTGGGGCAGCTGGAAAAGACATGTTTCACTAGTGATTCTGGAGCCACCCCAGGGGTGGCGTTCATGGTGTGGTTCCAGGGCCATGCATCCAACTCCAGTATCAGGGTCTGTTGTGTTGCCTAGCAACCCCATCCCCTCTCCTCTGCCAGACCTCACCTCCACCTCCCAGCCATCTGAGCAGCATTGCTCCTTGGGCTTCTTCACTTTCTAGGCCCAGGATCTTCTCCTGGGTTGCAAAGCTTCCTCTCCTCTTGCAGCTGCATCCCAGGTGTGCATGTGGCTTTCTTCCTACCCTCCTGACCCCTAATCCTAGTGGCCGCTTCCTGGCTGACTGCTCGGTGCTGGGACGAGGCTTGAGCATGTAATGCATGACCTCATTGTCCCTCACTCTGCTCAGGGGCCTTGAGTGGGGCCTGTTTCCTATTGAACATCCAGAAGAGAACTCATGGTAAGTCTTGGGTGCAGGGATGTTGAGCTGGGATGTCTGGGTGCTGCCACTCCTGGGGTGGACCCCAGCTCCCAATCACAGCTGCTCCCCAATATAATGTCAGTCATTCCAAAGCCACCATCTCCTCTTTCCCCAAGGCCACTCACCCTCTGGATGGTCCTTTGTTCAATATTTTTTTTTTTTTGCCAAAAGGAAAATATCACCAGAGCAAATGAAAAAATGAAAAACCAGTGGAGCTCCCTTCTATGGTAACCATAGAAATAAAAACAATCGGCCCCAATAGAGGGGCTAAGCCCGTGCTTGTTCCGCCGATGTTCATGAAGATGATCACTGGGATTTACACAGGGGCCAAAAACATATGAGCACCAAACCAAGATGTTTTCTTTGAGATAATTGGGAGAAGTGGAGAAGAAGGCTCACAGTAGGATTCAGTGATCGCAAAGTGCTGGTCTATTTGCCTGGGCCAATGCTCTCATGTGTGATTCTTGGGACACCAGGATTCTGGGGATGGAGTAGAGATGGGGCAGTCGGGGACCTGGTGGGGAGGGGGTCGAGGAGAAGAGCCTTCCCAGCATCACGCAGGATCCAGGGGACCTGGAGGCCAAGATCCACAGAAGAAGCTAGAAGTGGCTGCATTGCGGGGCGTAGGGAAGCAGGCAGGCGGGGCTGCTTGGGTTTTGCCTGGGCTGGAAACCAGGGTATGGCCAGGCCAAGTGAGCTCTATTCAAGTCCAGGAACCCCAGGATGAGAAGAACTGATAGGAAATAGTCACCAGGCAGGACAGTGTCCCGATCACAGGCACTGTGGAGTGATAGGTGCCCATACCTTGCTCCTTGCTCCTTCAGAGGCTGAGCTTGTGGATAAGTGGACAGAGGGGTCTCTTGTTTGCTGACTGTGCCCTTGGCAGGGACCCCTGGCCAGCACAAGGACGCTCTGATAGGCAGCAGCTGCTGCTGAGTCCCCTGGGAAGTGCCCTGGATTGGATTTGCATGGCCTTGTCAGCTCTGAGAGCTGAAGCATTCACCTGGCCAGGGACCTCTCTCTGCCAGCCTTGACCAAGTCGATACTCCCTGTCTGTCAACACGTTCCCGGAAGCCCCACGGAGGTGATGCTTTCAATGATTTGCTTATTTTAGACCACCAGGTCATGGTAGGAAGGCCAATCAGTGCAGGTTGGATTTCCCCTTAATTATTCAGGCTCTGTAAAGAACGCTCTGGAACATTCTGCTATGAATTGAGCAGAGGTGGAGATGAGGCTAGAGACATGGGGCTGGTCCTCCAAGCCACCTGTCCATCCGTGAGGCCCAGGGCTTGAGATGGTATGTGTAACTCAAATCACTTTACAGTGCCAGGGATCCAGAGGAGAAAAGATGTCGGCTCTCGGGAAACTCAGCCTGCTGGGGGGCTTGGCCTGTGAGGAGAGGCCTGGCCACACGGCAGCCCTGCCAGTGCTGCCAGGGGAGGGCTGGGTGGGCATGTAGGCGTGCAGGGTACCTAGGGGTGCTGTGCTCAGAGGGTGCAGTAGGCCGGCTGGGGTATAGGATGTATACCAGAGAGAATAGTTTATTTGTTTTTTTTGGGGGGGGGTCCGGTCGTGGGGCCTGAACTCTGGGCCTGGGCGCTGTCCCTCAGCTCTTCAGCTCAAGGCTAGCATTCTACCACTTGAGCCACAGCGCCACTTCCGGCTTTTTTCTTATGTGGTGCTGAGGAATCGAACCCAGGGCTTCAGGCATGCAAGGCAAGCACTCTACCACTGAGCCACCTTCCCAGTCCAGAGAGAGAATAGTTTATACCTTAACAAATAGTTGTAAGTCACAAACAAAACGCTCCTTTGTTCAAAAGAAATCATCAAAAATTTAAAAGAAACTGTGGCTTTCATGCTGACCATGCAAATGACATTGACATAAGTAACAAAAAGGCAAGTGTGCTACAAGTATTCTGTGTGTTGACTGGGTGATTGCTCATCTGCGTGGACGTGTTTGTCAACTCATTTCACTGGGCACCTAAGTGGGTGCATTTGTTTCATTTATGTTGGGGGGGGGTTCTGGACAAGCCTGGCTCGTCTGCTACTCTGCCTGGGCTGGAGTGTTTCTTCTCCTTTCTACACTGACAGAGCATCTGCTTGGATGTTGTCTGCAGAGGTCAGGGCAAAGCTGAGACAGTTTCCCAGAGTAATAACCTGGGGAGCAGCGGGCAGAGGGGATGCTGGGGTGGGTGAGGCTGCCCTCATTGGGGATCCTTGGAGGCCTGGGTAGGGGCAAGATCAGGCAGGAAGGCAGGAGGAGAGCCAGAAGAGGAGCAGTGGAGGCTGGGGCCAAGCCCTGTGGGAAAGGGCTGGGAGTGCGTGCTCCAGGGTGGCTTGCCTTTTGAAGATTGTTTCTCAGCCAAAATATCATCAGGAGTAAACAAAGTATTGGTGTGCAATACGCATGATAAAAAGTTCTAGGATGCTAAGGATGCGTGGTATTTGAGTGAGTCCTCTCCTGGTAGGCATATCTGGGCCTCAGTCTTACAGCTGTGCCGTTGGAGTATTCCATGCACGTGGTTTTATGAGCTAGACTTCTTGAAATGGGACACGCTCGTGTTTTTAGGTTTTAATTTAGTCTTGATTCTCCTCTGCTGGGTAAGAAACCTCCAAATCCCATCCCAGACTGTAATGCCAGAAATCTGGGAAAAGAGATCATTCGTGTGTGTGTGTGTGTGTACATATGCCATCAGAAGAAAAGCCAGCTGGGGGCTTGGCTAGCAGATCTGTGAGTCAGAGAGATTGGGGTCACTGGCCTCAGGATGGGACAGGGGCTGGGCGTTGCTACTTTGAGAGAACTCTGATGGGGAGCTGTGTACAGGGGCCAGCCAGAGCTCAGGGACAGGCCTAGACTTGTTTCTAAAATATTTATCTATGCTGGAGAAACTCTCATTTCCACATCAAGGGTGAATATTTCCCATCCTTCCCGGTGTCTGCTCCCCACCCCTTCCTCTTTCTCCCTGGGTTGCTTGTGCCTCAGTAAGAAAATACCTGTGGTTTCTGAGGGAAACTGTTTTCTCTTCCTCCCCCTTGAGCTGCAAAGAATTAATTTAGATTTTTGTAATACCAGGGCCTTTCTTCCTAAATGAATCCCACTGTCTCTTGGAGGCCTCGATAAATTCATGTAATGATCTCTCCCATTCATCAAAAATAGCCTTGTGTGTCATTTGCCTTGAGCTACCCCAGTGCCACTGCAGCTTAGGATTTACGTGTTTATTTATTTTTTATTTTTTTTGTACTGCAGCTTGAACTCAGAGCCTTGCACTTTCCCTCCGTTTTTATGCTCAAGGCTAGCATTCTGCCACTTGAGCCACAATTCCACTTCCAGCTGTTCTGCTAATGAATTGGAGATGAGAGCCTTCTAGACTTTCTTGCTTGGGCTGGCTTTAACAGTGAGCCTCAGATCGCTGCCTCCTGAGTAGCTAGGATTACCTTCAGTGCCCTGCTGGCTTTAGGGTTCTCCTCAGGGGTCCTGATGGGAAGCAGACTGAGCTGAGAATGACTTTCCTGAGCAATCTGCAAAATCCAAATCGGGAGAGGGCTTCAGTTTCTCCAGGTTGACCGCACAGGATGACCTCATTGCCTTTCCAGCCCCTGCAGACTGTGCCTTGTGTATGTGCATGCTGCTTTCCTGCGTGGTGCGCCCCATTCCCAGGAAAGCCATGTGGCAATGGCACTGGGGAAGGCTGGACTTTGGAGGGCCTGGGGTCTGGTTTGGGAAGCCTTTCCCCCCACTGGGCCTGGCGTTGCCTGGGGGCGGAGGGTGGGCAGGCTGTGGTGGGCCTGGTTCTTGCCACGTTCTTGCTCTGCGATGGGCAATCATGATTCAGGCGCCATGCTTGTTCTCTCTTGCTGCGCAAGGCTTTTGTTGGGACCCTTCAAAATGCAGTAGCCAGAAAGGACAGCAATTCCCTCTCCAGGTTACTGAGGGTCAGAGGCTAAGGCAGCTTGGCTGGGTGGATCTGGCTGGGAGTCTGTGTGAAGAGTCCACTGTGGGACAGGAGGGAAGAGATGGCCTCCAGGCCCACTCCTGGGGCTATTGGTGAAGGCTTCTGCTCCTCAGGACATGAGAGAGAGAGACAGAGACAGAGACAGGCAGACAGACAGACAGACATGGGGCGGGGGGGGGGGGAAGAGAGACAGACAGACAATAACAGAGGAGGGAGGCGTGGGAAGGACTGGGTCAGGGTGGCCTCCCGACCTGCTCTTGTGGCTATTGGTGGAGGCTTCTGCTCCTCAGGACATGAGAGAGAGACAGAGGCAGACAGAGAGACTGACAGAGGGGGAAAGGAGGGAGAGAGACAGAGACAGAGGAGGGAGGAGGGAGTGACAGAGGGACAGAGAGGACAGAAAGACAGAGACAGAGGAGTGGGGGGAGAGAGAGGAAGAGAAAGGCCAGGGTGGCAAGTTGGACCCCACGACCTTTCTGACCTTCATTGGAAGGGCCAGGTCACTGCTCTTACTGAATGCCAGCAAAAGAGGAAGCGGTAGGAGGGAGGGAGGGGGAGGGGGCTGGCTTCCACAGCTAGGTACCTGCTGTCTTAGATTGGTGGAATATTTCCTCAGCCCCTGCCGAGACCAGGTCTCCCCAGGACACTCTGGGAACCCTGCAGGAACAGGGAGGGGAGCAGTGTGGTCGTCCTGCCCCGACCCCACGCCCAGCAGGAGGTGGACACAGGCCGGGGGCCCTGAGTGCACAGGTTCTAGAATGATTTCTCCATCTTCCTCATCTCAGAAAGGGTCACACATCTCGAAGTGGTGTCGTGTCATAGCACATTTGGTGATGTTTTTCATTCCTTCGCTTCGGGGCAGACACGGAAGCCTCATTAAGAAGATTGATTGAAGAGAGTTAATGAAGAGATTGTTAAGTGGTGGGGAGGGGAGAAGGCAGGGGGAGACACCCAGGGGCCTGGAGGGAGGGGGGAGGGGGGCAGCTCCAGGGGTGCTGGGTGGACCTCAGCCTGGAGTTCCACGCCACCCTGGCTGGAGCTGCAGGTGTCACCAACCCTGAGGTCAGGGGGTACATGAGTACCATCCCCGGCTTGGGACAATCCTGGCTGCTGCTAGAACTGTCTGGGCCCAGCCCTGGGGACTTGGGGAGTCATATGGAGTTGGCGAAACAAAGTCTCCAGCCTCCATGATAAAGGAGTTAAAGGTCAGGAAAGGTCACTCTGTAAGGTCACATCTATAAGTTCTAGGGACACTGCAAGGACAGGGTTCAGGCAAGGCCATGCCCTGATCAGGCACCAGCCTCGGGGCAGAGAGGGTGTCACAGAGGAGCCTGCAAAGCGGGGCTGGGCAGGGAGGAGGAAGGCCAGGCAGGCGTGGGCTCAGAGAGTTGATTTGGAATTGACTCAGGTTTGAAGTTAGTGGCTAGGGACTGAAGGGCAGAGAAGGGACTTGAACCTCCAAAGGGACGGGAGCCTGAATGGCTGGGAGGATGGAGATCAGGGCAGTGGTAGGGCCTCTACTGGACTCCACCACGTGGTCCGGCAGGCCAGAGATGTCCCATGTCCACAAAGTCCAGAGAGGCTTCTATAGGAAATCTGTGTTTTCACTGTCTGCTCATTGGACAAATCCAGTGGTCAGATGGAAGCTGCTGTAGGTGGGTTTAAGTTGGCCAGGGTGTCCGTAGCCTACTACCACAGATTGGGTGGGAAGAGCTTAAATCACAGAAATGTATTGTCTCATATCCTGGGGGCTAGAAGTCCAAGATCTTGAAGAGCTTAAATCACAGAAATGTATTGTCTCATATCCTAGGGGCTAGAAGTCCAAGATCTTAGGGTCCACCGGGCGAAGCGTCTTGAGGACGGTGGGGAAGACCTGATCCAGCCGTGGGCTCTTCCCTCTACCACCTTCCCCCTATTCAAGTCGAGATCTCCCACTGTTCTGCCTATAAGGATGCTAGTCTTAGTCTTCTGGCACTCACTGTAAAAATCTCATGTTAAACAGCTCTGTACAGACCTGTTGGACAGGTATGAAGGAGTTAAGATGTTTATGCAGGAATTTTTGAGAGCAGCTCAATTCAGCCCATGGCAATGAGAATCAAGTACACGGGGGCCCCTGGTTCATAGCTGATGTAGTCTGCGGTGCTAAAGACGGGCCAGTGAGGCTGGGCATGGTAGTGCATGCCTATAATCTCAGCTATATGGAAGATGGAGGCAGGATGATTTCAGTATGAGGTTGGCTGGGGCGAAGAAAGGGCAAACTCTTAATCAGTAAGTAAGTAAATAAATAAATAAATTAGTTGGGTGCTGGTGGCTCAACGCCTGTAATCCTAGCTACTCAGGAGGCTGAGATCTGAGGAGCGTGGTTCAAAGCCAGCCTGGGCAGGAACGTCTGTGAGATTCATGTCTCCAATCAACCGCTAGGAAACTGAAGTGGTGCTGTGGCTTAATGTGGTAGACTGCTAGCCTTGAGCAGAAGAGCTTAGACCCTGAGATCAAGCCCCATGACTGTCAAAAAAAAAAAAAAAAATTAAAGCAAAAGTAGTGGGATATAGTTGAAGTGGTAGAGTGCCTGGCCGTCAGCTTCCAGTGTCTAGGCATGGCTCCTTCCTTCAACAATTAAGAGTTTGATGATAAGTACCTATTTCCCTGCCGGGCATGCCCTACTCTTCACACCGGGACACAGCAGAGAGGGAAGTGCAGCTCGGGACCTCATGGAGCTGACGTGGCCGGTGGGGGAGAAAGTCACAGAACCAGTCGGATGGACGGCCGCCCCCTTTCACTGGGCCCCCACGGATCGTGGGGAAGGTCAGGATGTGTTCTGGAACTTGGGAGGCATTCATCATGCCCTGGCTGGCACTGGCTCCCGGCCAGACTCACATGATGGGAGAACCATCCACATCATGGCACCTCTGGGACCCTCCTCTTCTCTCATCCATGAGCTGGCGAGTTTTGGGGTCCTCTGCAGATGGTGGGTCAGAGGGGTCCACTCTGCAGAGCCTGGGGTGTCTCTGGCTGGTGAGCCCGGCAGATCCCTGAGCAGCCTGGCCCAGCATCACCCCGCAAGGGGACACAGGGCTTTTCCCACGGCCCTTCTCCAACCTGCAGAGGGGGACCCCGCGCTCAGCCTGGGGGAGATGGATGGTGTCATTATCTGTGGCACGCGGCGATAAATCTCCAGTTGCAGCGAACGAAGCTCTTTCTCCACGCTGCGTCTTCCCGGAGCTGCGATTCATCATGTTTAATCTTTCGTTGACTTCCCAAGTGCGGGCGGGTGGCAGGGAGGAGCAGCCCACGGTGGCCTGGGCTGCTGTCACTCCTCAGAGGCTGAGGCAGGGGACAGCCAGCGTGGGAAGGGCCTGCTGGGGTGGGAGGGGCTTAAGGTGGGCTGGAGCAATGGCAGCCTCAATGGGCCAGAGAAGGAGCCATGAAGGGATGAGACCCGTTCAGCCCTGGGGGTGGGGGTGGGGGAGTTCCACTCCTGGCTTCTTCGCCAAAATGTCTCCCAGGGAAGAGGGCAGACTGGACTCCAAGCACAAAAGAAACACCAGAGTGTTCGGTGCCAAGGGAGTGTGGAAGGGTTTAATTCAAGATGAAACGGGGTGTTGTTTGTGTACGGTTAATTTTCCTCTCAAATGAGGGGGTTGTCTCTCACTGCAGGGATTCAATAGCAAGCGGGTAATTAAGGTAGCATGTGTGTCTCCCAGCAAAGGGGCTGTTGGGTGTTAACGTGGTGGGAAAATAAACATTGCTTGGATTGGTTCCTGGGTCTAACAAGGGAAAAATAGAGAGAAACAACACAAAGAATGGAGTTAAATACTTCTAAATAGAGACTTGGCCCTAGGAGCGATGACATCATTGGAAAAGTGGGAGCAAGCTGGACCCAAGGACCAGGAGTGCCCGGACTCCTGGACCCCACGATGGAGAACACTTAGAAAACCCAGAAATTCTGCAAAGGGAAATCGCCGGTTCAGAGAGGAGCCAGGAGCCAGGCGGTGTGGATGTGGCAGATGGACTGTATTTTTCAACATAAGTGCCTTTTGTTTGCATTGTGATCCACAGGCCAAATTCCATCAACTTCCAATGCCATCAAAGACTTCTTCAGTTTTATATAGGTTTTTGAAACTATGAATCTCTTAATTGAACACTCCCTCACGTGTTTCTCGCTCAGGATCACATGACTGTACCAGGTTGTGTGTGCCAACCTTTCTAATGGCTCAACCAAAAGAGGAAGTAGAACACACATCCGCATTCTACATCATAGAATAAGGCCCAGTGCTGCCCCTGTGGGCGGAGAGGAAGCAACAGGATGCGCCGGTGTCCAGCGCAGCACTCCTCGCTGCAAGCTGGCTCTGGAGCTTTGATTTTTATAAAAAAAATAACAGACGGAGGGAAAAATAGTCAAATGCCTCAGACAGGAAAGAGGCACTATGGTGGGGCAAAGCCTGTGGAGACTTCTCCTACTGAGAGAGGTAGGGATCAGTATAGCGGAACAAAAAGGCAAATACGCACAGAGTCCTCCACCTGTTACCCATTCCAGATGCAGTTCCAAAGGGCTTCACAGGCCTTCACAACCAGAGTCCCTTCGACTGGGGTTTGGTAGAGTTACACAAAGGACAAAGAAAAGCTGACAGCTGACTGAAGAAAACATTTACTAAGCCCTCCAGCTTCAGGTGCTTTTGTGAAAAATAAAGATCCATTCTTTATTTTTAAATTCTTTTAATATGTGTATTTTAAATTTTCTTTCTTTCTTTCTTTCTTTCTTTCTTTCTTTCTTTCTTTCTTGCTTGCTTGCTTGCTTGCTTGCTTGCTTGCTTGCTTGCCTTGAATCTAGGGCCTAGGTGCTGTCCTTGTAGCTCTTTTTGGCTCAAGGCTACTTGCCACTCTACCACTTTGATCCACAGCGTCACTTCTGGTTTTTGAGTAGTTGATTAGCAGTAAGAGTCTTATGGGATTTTTCTGCCCAGGCTGCCTTGGAACCGCAATCCTTGGATCTCAGCCTCCTGAGTAACTAGGCTTACAGGTGTGAGCCACCCATGCCCAGTCCCTTGGCAGGTATGGGAAGCTCACACACTGACTGTCCACTGTGTGTGGTTTTCTTCTCCATCCAGAAAGCAGGAAGAATCACACTCTCATTTTGTCCGACCTGTGTGGTGTGTGGGATCACACACACCTTATTGAGGTGATTTGTCCTTGACCTACAATGATGAAGGTCACAAGAGGCAACCTGGGACAGAAGAGCCTTCACTCTTATTCTTTTTCTTTTTTGGTCCAAGACCAGGACTTGAACTCACTATCTGATGCTTGCTTTTGCTCATTGGCTGGCATTTTATTCCCTCAGCCACACCCCTAGCCCAGACCTTCAACTAGATAGATAGATAGATAGATAGATAGATAGATAGATAGATAGATAGATAGATAGATAGATAGATAGATAGATATAGATATATAACCTTGTGGTCCTCCATCCCAGTGCTTGAGATCCAGCCACTGGCTGATGGGTAGAAGTGATGTTTTATGATTCTCAAGGTGGAGGAGCATGACCAGGCTTTTGGGTGCCAAGCTCTCTGGGTGAAATGGATCCCACATTCTGAGTCCTTTCCAGACCCACTAGTTTAGGACTTAGAATGACCTCTGGGCCTTGGGAAGGGTGGCTGGTAGAGACTGGGGGTGTGTAGCCCATGAGCCTGGTGCTACCAGGGCCTTGGTGCTGCATGCCAGCAAAGGGTGACAGAAGGGCCCTGAGAAATCCCTGCTCAGAACAAGGCTCAGCAGGCCTGAAGGTGAGAGGCCCTGCAGAGACAGTAGTAATCAGACAGGTGACATCATTGCCCAGGCCATGCATCCCCCCGGGCACAGGCCGTGAGTGATCCGGCCCTGATTTCATCCAGCTGAAGAGCAATTTCAGGGCTGGCCATGGTAGAACAGACGGCTCAGCCAAGTGACCAGAGGCAACTGTTTCCATGGGACCTGCTCATAGCACTCTGAAAACACAGAGCCCTGTGCTGGAGATGCCCATGGGGCCCCAAATGCGCAGGTGACCCCTCAGCCCGCGCTTTTGTTAGCGCCTGTTGGAACCTGTAGAGGCTCCGTTTTCCAAGTGGATAATAACATTCATTATAAGAGAAATAAATATACTGAAAACATAAGTAATCCCATGAGTACACTTATGTGACAATGCAGCTAGAATTTAGAGACTGGGAGATGGCACAAACCTGCCTTTTCACACAAAGCCTTATCTCTGTGCCCTGGCCCTCTTCCTCTTCCTCCTCCTCCTCCTCCTTTTCTTGTCGGTTATGGAGTTTGAACTCTGGGCCTGGTGCTGTCCCTGCGCTCTTCAGCTCAAGGTGAGTGCTCTACCATTTGAGCCACAGTGCCACTTCGGGTTTTCTGGTGGTTTATTGGAGAGTAGAGTCTCACGGACTTCCCTGCCCCGGCTGGCTTTGAACCATAATCCCCTCAGATCTCAGCCTCCTTTGTAGTGAGGATTACAGGCTTGAGCCACTGGCATCGGGCCTGGCCCACCTCTTCTAGGTTCTTTGTGGTCTTATCCATACACAGAGGCAGTAGACACCACCATCCTCAAGGTGACCCCAATGACCCCTGTGCTCAGGGACTGTGTGGACAGCAGCTGCTCTGTGTCAGGCCCATCACCCATCCCTGCCAGCTCCAGGGTGGCGTTCTCTGTTCTGGGGTGCCCAGGTGGCAGGTGGGAAGGGGCCCCAGGCACCCCAGATTCATTCCACACCCTCCCAAGTGTGGGGATCCTCAGACCCAGGCTGCTTCTGCTGTGTGCTGTCACCGCAGCACCTCGGGGTCCCCCCAGCTCCTGACACCTCGTCTGCCCGTCTCTGCGCCAAGCCTCACAGCTGCTCTGCCTGGAGCCCGGCCAGGGCCTATTTCACGGCCCATTCCAGGGGCAGGCCAGGAGGCCGCCTTCATTTCCCGAGTTAAACGGTTTGCTCCCCGAGGGACTCGGTGCCGCCTGGGCCTGTGTTGGTGGCAGTGGGCTGTTCTGATGGCGGCCCCCACCCATCCATTTGCAGTGGGGACCTGCGGGATCAGGAGGGCAGAGGAGCCTGGGGCGGCCCTGGCTTCTCTCAGGAGCCAGATGTGTGGTGATACTGCAAAGCGGGGCTGCCCTCTCCCCTGAGAGAATGCCCACCTGTGAGAATCCAGGAAGCACAGGCATCCCAGGGCAGGAGAGGGACATGGGGTGCAGTATAGGGGGAAGTGCGAGGGGACAGAATCTAAGCCAGGAGAGCCCGCAGTCAAAGGGCCAGGGCTGGCAGATGCCTGGTCATTTGGTCTACATCCTGTAAGTGCCCGGGAGCCCTGCCCCCAAGGGACTTTGCTCTGGATGCTTCCAGAGCCCCTGGAGTCCTTAGAAATGCTTGGTCACCCCCATATCTGGGAAGGCCCCTCTGTCCTGGACACCGGCCTCAGGTTCTGAGTCTCAGGTGACAGATCCATGTTCTCTCTGGAGGCAGAGACAGGCCAGGCGACCAGCAACCTGGGGGAGCAGGGGCCCTGGATCTTCTTTGGAGGAGAGAATCAGCTCCCCCCCCCCCCGCTCTCACCCGGGGCTCCAGGAGGCAGGTTCCAGTGGAATGAGCATGAGCTGGGTGAGCCAGGTGACTTGGAGTGCGGGACCCACCGTCCCGTCTGTGTCACAGGTGTAACAGCTCTCAGAGTGGCTGCTGACAGCCACCCCCAGCACCCGCGTGGCAGCTTGGGGACCTGCTCTTCCTGGCCCCTCATTTATGACACTTCTCATGTCTGCCTCTCTGAAGTCTGGGTTTCTGAGCCTCATTACACCTGGTGTGGAGAAAGAAGTGGAGAAAATGGCTCACAGAGCATCTTTGTAAAGGTTAATGGTCATTGTTGCAGGAAGAAAGGGCCACCAAACATGGGAGGCTCCTTGAAGACAGGATGTTCAATTGAGTGAGAATAAAGAGAAAGACCTCCTCCCAGGCCCCTGACCCAGCTGCCAAGATGCCAAGGAGCCTGGGGGTCTGAAGCTGGACCCCTGCCCTGCTGAGTGCCTTTGCCTGGGGAGGGGCAGAGAGGCAGGATGCAGGCGAGGCCAGAGTGGTCCACACATGAGCTTCCTTTTCTCTTCTATAAGCTGGTCCTGGTGTGTGTGTGTGTGTGTGTGTGTGTGTGTGTGTGTGTGTGTGTGTGTGTGTGTGTGTGTGTAGGGGTGGGGGAGGCCCAAATGGCCCCCAATCCTGAAAAACTAGGATCACTACCCATCCAACTATCAATATTATCTTGAATGCATTGAGATGCTTTTCCTTTAGGCTTCTCCCTAGTTCAAAATCCACGTTGAAAACGAGTGACTTTCATTGTTAACAAAACAGAATTGAAGTAATTGGGGGAAAACTCCCTACCTCCTTTATCTGGCCAGCTAGGACCAATTTGGGATGCCTTTGTCGACTTTCTTTGCCTTTATCACACTGTGACCCGGCAGAGCTGTGCCAGAAGCCAGCTGTGTGTCTCCATCCCAGACTCTACCTGGAGATTCCACAGATGCAGGGGTGCGCGGCCATCTAGTGCTGCTCAGAGCTCAGGGGGGCTGTGCAGAGGGACAGTACCTCCTCCACTGCCTGTCATCTCAGCCAGCAGGGACAGCTTGAGCACCACCTCCAGAATGCTACAAGGTGGGACTTCCAATGTTGTACGCTCTCTCTCTCTCTCTCTCTCTCTCTCTCTCTCTCTCTCTCTCTCTCTCTCTCTCTCTCTCTTAAACTGGTGTGTTAGGAATCACGGAAGTACCAAGTCTAGCTTATGCACAACCACAAACCCAGTGTCACACTGGGAAACAGGGGACCAAGTTCACGACGATGAGGGTGGGGGTCTTTCACCCCACCCCCAACCTGCCAAGCAGAGGATTTGGTTGAAACCATTTGGAAGATGGTCAGTTTAAGACAAAACCTTGATTTCAGATCACAATAAAACACAATGTACTTTAAACAGAGGCAACTTGGCATCAAATGCTCTAGGTTCTATGCCATATGAATTCTTGACTGAGGATCAAGGTGGTCCAGCTTCTATGGTGTTTCTCCGATACTAGGAGCGGTCAAAGAATTGAACGCGTGTGATGTGAGCTCACTGGACATGCGCACAAAGGATGCACGCATGTGGCGATGTGTGCTCGATGGCCATGCACACACATGCTTCCTGCTCTGGACCATCCAGGAGGAGGATGTTGGCCTGTCTCTGCGGTGGGTCTGAGCAGTGATGGCTGGCCAGGAGAACAGCAGTTAGGCTGAGCCAGGTCCCCGTCTCTAAACATGGCATACGGGAGAAGGGTTAGAGAAGGCGGGAGTGGAGATCCGGGGACATAGCCTGTTGTCTGGGCACTGCTCTGGTTGCTGCCATTCACCAGGTAGTCATGTCCCCATCTGGGCAGCTATGGGCTCCTAGAGGCCGCCACCAGTGCTGCGAAGGAGGGAGACGCCGGCCGTGGCAGCGTCATGAAGGAACAGAGCACACGCCACTGACAGTGACTTTGGTGCAGGCCGCTTGCACAGGGCAATGGGAATGCCCCTCTGAGGGAGGGGGTGACATCTGGGCTGAGGCCTAAAGGATCAGAAGGGAAGAGCCGTGAAAGGGGCTGGATGGAGCTCCACTGCAGAATTTTAAAGCGATTTGGTTTGCATCAGTTGCCAGCATTTGCATATTAATTTGAAACATGTGCATTTCTGGCTTCCTTGGAGAATGGAATGTGTGGCTAGGGGGCCCCAGATTCTGCTGGACCTGACTCCTAGCATGTGCGGGTATTTATGGTAGCCTCTCCAGGGTCCCCCCAGTACAGTGGGCTGGGGACACTGGGTTTGGGGAGGGGGACTTTGAAGGCCAGATCTATGCAGCCAGGCACCCACCCCAGAGTGGTTGTGTCTTTGCTTCTCCTTTTGCTTGAGAGTCCTTTCCAGACACCACCCCCCCGCCCCCCCCCCCCGCCCCAGGCTGCTGCATTGAAGGAAACCTGCCTTTTAGGTGAAATCAGTCTGTGAATGTGTTCATGGGACACCAAAAAAAGTGTGTCACAAATGCAGCCAGGAAGACTGTCACCACAGTGGCACAGAGTGACAAAGACAGGGACAGCATGCATCATGAGACAATCAGATGAGCAGATGTCACAAAGGCGGCAGGGGACAGAGGCAGGGGTATCATCCCCGCAGAGCAATGATGAAGAGGGGTTCAAACCCATCCCCATCCTGAGCATGCACGTTCGGTCTAGCCCTAAGGGAGCCCTGCAGACGGGGGTGGTGGGGCCGGCCTGAGCATGGACAGGCCTTGCTAGCTCTGTCACACAGCAGGCTGGGATGCACTAGTGGGCCCTGAGGTCAGCGGGGAGGGTGGAGCTGGACACCTAAAACCTGACATGACCAGAATAGACCAGGTCTGGAGATAGCTGAGCCACAGAGGGGAGGCAGAGATGCTGTTGGGAGGATGTGTTCTGTGTCTGCATGAACAGATGAGTGTGTGTGTGCGTGTGTGCGTGTGCGTGCGTGCGTGCGTGCGCGTGCGTGCTTGTGCAGATTCTGGGCGGCAGAGGCCTGTGGTCTGAGCATCTGTCTGGTGGCCCTTGAACACTGCTGGACACAGATGCAGCTGGATATGGTGGGACATTCAGGTTTCACCCTGTACACGTGGGGCCTGGGCATGTGTGCAACCTGCCCACACATGCTCACACACACAGCTGGCAGAAGGCACACTCACACACACAGATGTAAATGCACTTGTACACATATAATCACACTCATACCATGCACACATACACATGTACACTTACACAGTCACACAATATTCTGTCATACTTGCACATGTATACAGACATACACACATATGTTCACACACAAACCACTCACATTCACACAAACATGTTCAAACAATGCATATATTTATATGCATGCATACTGATGTGCATGCACACACTCATACAAACACACACACACACATAGCCGAGCATGTGCACAGACAATACACAGGGTCACACGTGTACATCCATGCAGATACACTTGCACTTACAGAACACACATATTCACACACCTGCACACTCCACTCATGCAGCACACTTTTGTAAACATACCCTTTTGCATGTGGATACACTACTGAAATACACAATGTACACACACTCTTACACACTTGTGTAGTATTCTCACAAACGGATTGCTCACACATGTGCACACAGGCACACATCTCATACATGCACACATACATAAACCCTGCACCCACACATATTCTCCCCTACACAATGCTCATGTGTGCACATAAATATGCAGGTTCACACATGCACACTCATACAATGCACATAAGTACATACAACTCACACATACAGGCAGGCAAATCACATGTCATTGAAACGCCAGTCATGCCAGCCTTCTCCCGGAGCCCCTGGGGACCTGCCCTTCAGAAGAGCCTCTAGCCCTGGAGGGCTCCTGGGGACCCTTCACTGGCTCTCCATGGCAACCAGCCTCACACCTGTGTCAGGTTAAAAGCCCCAGGCTGACAACATCCCTTGGGAGCAGCTGCTTACCCTCAGCCCTGCTCTGCTCTGCCAGGCTGTGGGCGGAGCTCATGAGGGGCATCTGCTGCATGTGTGTGTGTGAGAGAAAGTCTGCGTGCATGTGTGAATGTGTGCACAGCTGTGCATGTGTACACTGAACATGTGTGTGCGAGTATATGTGTGTGAATGTGTGTACTACGTGCATGTGTGTGTACACAGGAACATAGCGAGTTCTGTGTATTCAGGATGTGGTGGGGGAGAGGTGAGGAATGCAGCCAGTGGTGACTGCCTGCTATTGGCTGCTGTCAAAGAACTCAGCGTGAGTGCAAATGCCAGCACACACCACACCAGGGCCTTCGGCAGCATCTCAGTCTCCCTGGAAGAATGAGGGATGAAAGAGAGAGAGGCAGGCAGACCCCTACCATGGAGGCCAGGGCCGGAGGCCCCAGCATGGAGGCCATGTCTGGAGGCTCCCTCCCCTTCCTCCCCTCCCTCCACTCCATACCCCCTACCAGGACCTCAGAGTGCACAAAAGATGATTGCTTTGGTCCCCACGGAGCCTCAGATGCTAAAATCTGGCGCCTGCCACCTGGCATTCTTAGGAAGTGACCCTTTAAGGAGAGACGCCACTGTGAGCGAGACGGCTCAGCTGTATGGTTCCCTAAAAGCCCCAAGAACGAACAAGGTGAGTCTACTGGCTGATTGGGGCCACATGTCCACAGTGGGAGCTCTGAGTCGCATTCTTCTAGATCATCATGAGTAACCAGGGTATACACGTGGAGGGCTGAGGGGTGGGACTGACCATGAAGGAGAGGAGGACATTTTCCTCCAAGCACTGAGCCCTGCCTCAGCTGACCAGCCCAGGGTGACCTGTGGAGCTCGGGCTGCTCTGGCTGAGAAGTGGGGGGAGGCCCAGCTCTCACCCTGTGGGGCCCAGGATGGAGTGAGCAGTGAAATCTATTTTCCCGGCATCATCCCGGATGCTGGAGTTCGGGCACTGTGGGTCTGGATTTTACATGACCACAGGTGGGAGACCCCGTCCCTGACCCACCGCAGGTTGGAGGCATCTCCACCCTTAGCCCACCTGGCAGGCACAGGGCAGGTTCAGGATCCTCTCCGCTGGGCAGAGCTGTCTCCCGGAGGCCGGGATGGAAGCCCGCAGTGCCGTCTCGCTCACAGTGGCGTCTCTCCTTAAAGGGTCACTTCCTAAGAATGCCAGGTGGCAGGCGCCAGATTTTGGCATCTGAGGCTCCGTGGGGACCAAAGCAATCATCTTTTGTGCGCTCTGATGGGGAACAACTGGCCTCTGTCCTTTAATTAGGAGGACAGGCTAAGCTCCGGCTTCCCGCTGGCTCCGTAAGCATCCGTGAAATCGGCCTGTGGTCTCCGGCTGGGCACAGACTGCCAGGGTATTGTGGGAGGGAGGGTCCCTTCCCCTGTCTGGCTCCAGACCCCAGAACAAACTCCAGTCCCCAAACAACGCAGTTCGCAGCATTCAACCACTTCAGCCAATGATTTCTTCATCGGTCCTTTGTCGGCTGGACAGGGAAGGACAGCGCGTGCAGGTGTCCCACCCACTCTGCAGAGTGAGGCCTCCTGGGGACACGTGGGATGCGACTCTGGTGCTTTGGGGACCGCCCAGCGGCCTCTCCTGTGCCACCACAGGGCCCGGCGTCCAGCAGGACTGGAGCCCTGCAGTGGCCTGCAGAATCAGGTCGTGTCACGACCTCCCAGGGCCTGTGCATCCTCCGAAGCATGCAGGGACAGGACCGGGAGACGCAGATGGTGTGGCCGTGCCAGGGATCGTTGACGATCCCTGGTGGAGACAGGAGGTGGAAGAAAGCTGGGGCTGATGTCCAGGACCCCATGGCAAGTACTGCTGCCCACACCCCACAGAAGCCAGGCCGTCACTCCCTGTCCCCAGGCTCTTTGAGACCTCAGGGGAGCGCCTGCTTCAGAAGAGCGCGCATGGGTGTGTTCAGACCTTCACTTCCTTCAGTCTCCACCAAGGCGGTGCACTCAGCCCCACAGGGCCAGGCCGCCGCTCCTGCCCTTCCTCTCAGCTCTCTGTTTGCGGCACCTGTGTGGTTTTGACAGCCAGCTCACTCTCAGGAACAGCTCCCCTGAAGGGTGCTCTCCTCACCGGCCTTGCCCCTAGGCAGAGATGGCCAGCCTAGGGGGAAGGGATGGAGGAACTGTCATCTTGACTCGTTCCTGTGGCCCCGAACCCTGGCACTCTCTGGCGGTGTCTGTTGTCAGAAGCCTGGATTACTTTCCACCTCTGCACTTGTTGCTTCAGCCTGGCCACCGAGGCCCAGGCAGCCCTGCTCAGCTCCGCTGGCTCTGCCCCTCACTTCTCCACTGGGGTCCCCGCAGGGCTGGTTCCTGTTGGCACAGGGATCCAATTTCATCTTACCTGGCACTGCTGCTCTGCTCTCCGCGGTGGGAGGTAGGGGCCTGCTGGAAACTTCTCTGATGGCCCAGATGAGAGAGAACCCTGGTTTGGACCAGTTCCCATGCGCCCCCCCCACCCCCAGCCCCAGCCCAGGACCCAGCTGAGACCCTCCCCCGGGAAATGCCTCTGTTCCACAGGAGCTGCGTGAGCACCCATTTGCCCAGCATGGAATATGGGCAGGAAGTGCCAGCTCATGACTCTGTCCATCCCATTGAACTGGGCCCACGTCAGCCCATCTCAGCCCGAGACCCAGGTTGCACGAATCTCAGGGTCTTGCCTAGACTGCGTGCGGTTCAGGAAAAGCCGAATGCTTGCTTATTTTGGCCGTGACTCTGTGTCCATTAATGATTTGTTGTAAAATGAATCTCAAACTTCCGGGTGAAGTCCTAACAATTTTCCTATCTTGGCTAGAGAAAGTGTCCCTGTGTAGTTTATTATCCAGCCTGAACAGGTGACTGAGCATGTGACAGATCACGTGACTAAACACATGACGTTCTTTTGTGACATCTGGGCCTCATCTCTTCCTGAGCCAGCACCAGTCCGATGCAAACAGCACTCCCTGGTGTGGGGAGGATGGGCAGCGTAATAAATGCACTTAATAACACTGACTGGGTGCCGGGGCCACAGCTGCCAGGCTAGTGCCTGCGCCCAGCGGGGAACACGTCTTTCCCTCCATTTGCTCAAGGTTGCAATCTGCGAGGATGAGTCAGATAAACAAGTGGATGGATCACTGCAGGTGGCACTAGACACAGGGAAAGAAGCCAATGGGTGCTGGCATTAAGGGTCCAGGGGTGGGGTGGGGCTGACTTGTTTCAGGTGGTCTTGGGGCTCCCCTGAGGAGGGGACATATGGGCTGAGTCCTGAAGGACTCTGCATGGGATCCTTGAGGGAACAGTGTTCCTGGAGAGGGAACAGCAGGTGCGAAGCTTCAGAGGAGGAAACAGGCCCAGAGAGCCGAGGACCCAGAGAGAAGGCTGGTGTGGCTCCGGGGTAGGGAACATGGTGGGAGATGGAGTCGTCGATGGAAACTGCAGACTCTTGCATGAGCACAAAAGAGAAGGGAATACAGACATTATTTTATTGCCATTACGGATGTTACTTTGTCGTTTGGTTGTTTTTAGTTCTGGTGCTACTGGGTTTTGCACTCAGGGCCTTGCACTTCCTAGGCCAGCTCTCTATCATTTGAACCATGCCACAGGCCCTTTTTGGTTAGAATATTGCTCAGATAGTGTCTTGTGTTTCTCCCCCAGCTGGTCTGACTCCAGCCCTCCTACCTCTAAGCTGGGCTCACTCTGTGTGTGTGTGTGGGTGGGTGGGTGTGTGGGTGTGTGGGTGTGTGCGCGCGTGTGCGCGCGCGCCACCATACTTTGCTTATTTGTTGAGATGGGGTATTGCTAGCTTTTGGCCCATGCTGATCTGGAACTGTGATCCTGAGTAGCTGGGCTTATATATATGGGTGACAGTGACAGTTCTCTTCCTTCCTTCCTTCCTTCCTTCCTTCCTTCCTTCCTTCCTTCCTTCCTTCCTTCCTTCCCCCCTCCCTCCCTCTTTCTTTCCTTCCTTCCTTCTTTTCTTCTTTTGTTTTTTTTTTGCTGGTCCTGAGAACTCTGGGCCTGGGCACTGTCCCTCAGCTCTTCAGCTCAAGGCTAACACTCTACCACTTGAGCCACAGCACCACTTCTGGCTTTTTCTGCTTATGTAGTGCTGAGGAATTGAACCCAGGGGTCTCATGCATGTAAGGCAAGCACTCTACCACTGAGCCACCTTCCCAGCCCCCTTCCTTCTTTCTTTCTTTCTTTCTTTCTTCCTTTCTTCCTTTCTTTCTTCCTTCCTTCCTTCCTTCCTTCCTTCCTTCCTTTCTTTCTTTCTTTCTTTCTTTCTTTCTTTCTTTCTTTCTTTCTTTCTTTCTTTCTTTCTTTCTTTCTTTCTTTCTTTCTTTCTTTCCTGTTAGTGAAATGAACTCCCTTCCCATAGCTTAGTCCACTCCTTCCCCTCTCCATAGCCTAGCATGCTCCCTTCCTAGGCAACACTAGGCCCATGTGGTAAAGGCAGTAAATAATCAGCCTCCAACCCCTTCTACCTTGGGATGGCACTCCTTTGGGGCAGCTACCACCATATAAGGCAACAGGAGCCCCAGAGTGGCCTTCAGGTCTGTACAGATGCAGGGCCCCATATCTTCTACTTGGTCAGCAGCCATCAATCCTAATCCACCATGATGAAGCCCCTGGACCACACGTCCACACCAGGGTCTCTACCTCCTAGCCCCTTCTAGCCCCTCCTAAACCCCCTAGGTATATAGGTCACCTCAGACAATAGCCGGTGCTTCTTCTCACTTCTCTCTTACGAGCAGGAGTCTTGTCAGTCCCTTTACCAGCAATAAGCCTTTGCTTTGGTCTTTGAACCTGGATGTCTGCATGGTTTTCTGGCAAAGACCAATATACTCTCACAGCATCTCTCCCTTTGAGTCCAGCCTTTTGCTCATGAGACAGGGAGCCCGGCCTGGATTCAACTCTGGGTGGGTTCTAATTGTCTCTCTGCCTTCATCACCCGGGGTGGGCGCACAGGGACGTGGCGGGCTGCCGCGCGGCTGGGTGTTGATCAGGCACATTGAGATGAGTCACCGGGCCAGCGTGGGATGGAGGAGCGGGAGCTCTGAGTCACTGCGCTGCCGGTCCGTCCCCGGGTGCTATTTCCTCCCCTTCATCAGGGGGTCAAGGCAGAAACTTTCATCTTTAAACACAGGTAAATAAAACGTGAGCTCTCTATGGAAACGGGACACTGCGGGAAACATGTGGTTAAGAGTTCCAGCATCTGGGGCTAGAATTTCCACACTCCCTTCACTTTGTATAACGTGTTACACTTTCCAGAAATCCCTCTCAGGCGTTAGCCCCTTTGAACTGGCGGAGCGAGTAAAAGGTATTTATGTGTTGTCCAGATTTACAATTTGCTTCCCAGCCAAACAGGGAACGGAGAAGTGAGAGGTTTTGCCTGCTTTCTGGGGGCCAGAGAGCCCTGGCACGGGCATTCTTCCCTTGACTTCTGGGGCACACCCTCCTCTCTCCCCAGATGTGCGCTGAGCAGTGTGAGGCGGTGTTCTGGCCTCTTCAGCCCTAAACAAGTGGCGGGCATGCCTACCTCTGTCCGCCAGCATCCTTTCCACCTTCGTCTGCCTCCATTGTCCTGATTGCATTCCAGGAAAACGATCTCTCCCCTCTGCCATCCATGCAGATAACTGGCCCTGGGGTCAGCCGTGAAGATCACCAGGGCCTCTCCCCCTTACCCCAACAAGCTGGGGTGTGTGTGTGTGTGTGTGTGTGTGTGTGTGTGTGTGTGTGTGTGTGTGTGTGTGTGTGTGTGAGGCCTTTTACTTTTTGCTTAGCTTTTGTGCTCAAGACTAGCACTCTACCACTTGAGCCACACTTCCATTTCTGGCTTTTTTTTTTGCTAGTTAATTAACATAAAAGAATCTCACAGACTTTTCTGCCTAGGCTGGTTGTAAGCCATGATCCTCAGATCTCAGCCTCTTGAGCAGTCAGCAGCTCAAGCATGGATGCAAGCTGATTTTGACCTCCAGGCACACGAAACTGGATGGCCAGGCTTGATCTGATGGACCAGAAAGAACATGTCTCTGATGGTGGACTTATTTCTGTGAATTCGTCACAGAGCAGAGTGAGGCCAATGCAGAGGAAAAAGCGCCCCCCCCCCCAAAAGAAGCAAACAAACAACATAAATGGAGCCTTGTAGACATGAGTTGACTCCTGGATCCAGCCATGCCTGAAGCCTTCAGACAGTGGTCTGCACAGTTCTTCCTGGTGGGAGCTGACCTGCAAACTGTCCCAGTTTAACAGGTGCCAGATCGCCTGCTAGATGCTGGTGGCACCTCACCCACCCACCTCCATCACAGCAAGTAAAACCATCTCCAGAGGTCAAATCTTCTGGGTGGGGTAGGCAGGGAGCAGCATGGTCTCTGTGAAGAACCACTGAGTTAGTGACTCACAAGCTATGTGGCTCATCAGTGCTCATTTCCATTCTGTTTAAGTTTCTATTCTCACTTGTCTCCAAGGGACTGTCTGCCCCAAGGGGAACTGCGCCTTTAGGATGGAAGAAAAAGTCTGCATGTGGACCAGGTCCGTGGGGAGAAGAATGGAGTGGGGGACAAGGCCAGAGAGCACTTGGATGGATGAAACTGCCCAGCCAGAAGAGGACAGGACCCGAGAGGGGCCTCTGGCCCTGGCACAGGGAAGGGCTGTCTGGAGGAGGCAAATGGGATCTTTTCAGGTATTTTGTGGGGATGCAGCAGACAAAAGAACTCCAAGAGTTGATTGATGTGGCAGGGACTTCGTGTGTGTGTGTGTGTGTGTGTGTGTGTGTGTATGTGTGTGTGTATGTGTGTGTGTGTGACTTGATTTCTATAGTTATGTAAGTTCAAGAGAGCTGAGAACCTGGTTCAGATGCAGCCTCTCAAACCCTCCAGGGTTTAACACACCATCTTTAGTGAAAGAAAGTTTGGGGATCCCCAAGCTCCTCTTCTCAGCTGGGATCCCCTACACTCACCATTTCCTTGAGCGTGAAAGATGTTCTGGGCTGGGACTAAGGGGAGCCCAGAGATGCTCTGACCTTGGGCACAAAATTTGGGAGTGGAGGATCAAAACTCTTAGTACTCATGAGGAATATTTAGGGCAATAACTTCAAAATCAAAAATCAATGAAGGGAAACCCACAAAGAACGGAGAGCCAGACTTTTGAATAAAGACAAGGGCCATCATTTTAGCAGGAGTTAATATCTGAGCAAATGCCTCTAATTTCCTGAAATTGCTGAATCCATGCTATTTTTATATGTACTATGATGAGACTAAAAGCGTGTTAAAACAAAAAACCCAAAACAAGCC
Source organism: Dipodomys merriami (assembly GCF_024711535.1). Classification (NCBI taxonomy): domain Eukaryota; kingdom Metazoa; phylum Chordata; class Mammalia; order Rodentia; family Heteromyidae; genus Dipodomys; species Dipodomys merriami. The sequence goes on from NW_027205492.1 coordinate 6,851,150, forward strand.
AATTTATATTAGAACCATGCCTGTGGGTTTTTTGTTTTTTGGTGTGTGTGTGTGTGTGTGTGTGTGTGTGTGTGTATTTCCTCTGTAGCAACTGAAGCAGACATTGGCAATCTAGTACCATCTGATTAGATACTGCTGTCTAACTTGCCGATGGTGACCCAAGTCAGCTGACTAAAGGAATGATGGAATCCCCTTTCAAACTCTTTTGGGGTCTATAAATCCGACCCACAGAATTCTCACAAATCGTCCTTGAGATGGAGCCAGATGCCTGTCAACTCCATGGCTCTCGGCCACTCTTTGTTGGGTCCCGAAGGACTCCACCAGCGTCCCGGATCACGTTCCAGGAGCGCAGCCCTGCTCAGGTCTGCGGGAGCCTACAGCAGCACTGTTACTCTGGGATCTGCGGGGAGACAAGGAGACGAGGTGCCGATCTTGGCAGCACCTTCCAGCTGCATTCCACTCATCCCAGAAGCTTCCAGCACCTCCGTGTGCTCAAGAACTCAGAGCAGAGGGAAGGAAAAATGCAGAATATGTGAAGGATTCATTTTGATTTTTAAAAAAAGTGCAATCCTGCCAAAGAAGGCTTGGGAGTGGTCTAACGAATAAAAGCTTTTCTGTTTGCAAAGCCAAGACAGTAAAGTGAATCTTAAGGAACAGAATATTGCATTTTGGTGTGTGTGTGTGTGTGTGTGTGTGTGTGTGTGTGTGTGTGTGTGTGTGTGCGCGCGCACACACGGGCCAGTTATAAGACTTGAACTCAGGGCCTGGGCAGAGCTCCACTTGCAGCTTTTTAGTGCCTCATTGGAGATAAGAGTCTCATGGACTTTCCTGCCTAGGCTGGCTTCAAACCATGATCCTCAGAACTCAGCCTGCCGAGTAGCTAGAATTACAGGTGTGATTTATAGGTGTGAGCCAGTGGCACTCAGTTCCACTGGTATTTTTTTTGGCCAAGGAAGAAATGATGCCAGAAGAGGGAGCGGGAAGGGGAAAGAAAGCATGTATTAAAACAAAGCTAGGCTGTCTGCAGCTCTGCCCTGTACTGAAATTAGCCCTGTTGGTGGATTTCACAGGCCAATTATGGTGTAACAACAGTGGGTGTGTAGCAGCTTCTCTGCCAAGCCCCACCCACTTGCTGTCAGTGTTCATACAAAGCACAGATAATCCTGAGTGTCTAGAGGCTTTGTCCTATGGATGGAGTCCAGCCCCTCTCCTTCCTTTCCATGTTCGAGTCCAGGGAGAGTGTTAGGGAGAAGCACTGAGCACCCAACATGCACCAAAGTCATGTTTTTCTATCAAAAGCAAGCAAACCATCTGTGTGGATGACACTCGGTGGAGATGTTGGAAAATGTATTGGAAACTGGGATACAGTTTGAATGTTAAACCTTAAAGCAGTTCCACAATCAAAAGGGATTTCCGTGTCAGCTCTGAAAGAATAAGCGATCATGTTCACAGTCTTAATTCTGGATTGTTGGTTTGGAGAAGCTCCGGGGAAGAGAGAGAGAACTATAAGGAAGAATAAAGTGAGAGGAACAGAGGTCTGTCTCTGTCTCCGCCATGGTCACAGTTGGCAACCAAAGAGAAGTATAATTATTACTGGCCACACATGGATCCTGGCTTAGTTGGCAGGCTGGACAGATCGGAGTCCTTTAGGGAAGGATCCTCTTCAGGAATTCTGATCATTGGTCATAATCCAAGAGTGAATCCAGCCGCCAGAGGCAAAGAATTAGTTCCGCTTCTCTTCTTTTGAAGTACCTTTTCACTTTGTTTTATTGGTTCACTTTGGGAATATTATGTATTTCAAAACATATTTGTATGTTTTTGGTGGAATTCTTAGTGAGCAACTGGAACGGAACATGAGATCACTGATCTAACGTCACGTTCACCTTATTAAATAGGTAACTTCCAGGAGGAGAACGCAGATTAGCTGGGCAAAAGAGCAGTCATCTTGATTGACAGGTCCTCACAATTCAGTTCAATGGGGAAAAGCGTTGCTCCTCTAAAGAGAACTGAGCTTGGGCTGGGAAGGTGGCTCAGTGGTAGAGTGCTTGCCTTGCATGCATGAGGCCCTGGGTTCAATTCCTCAGCACCACATAAGCAGAAAAAAGCTGGAAGTGGCGCTGTGGCTCAAGTGGTAGAGCACTAGCCTTGAGCTGAAGAGCTGAGGGACAGTGCCCAGGCCCAGAGTTCGGGCCCCACGACTGGCAAAAAAAAAAAAAAGAATAAAAAAAAAAAGAGAACTGAGCTGGAGAAAGCAAACACCTGATGGTGCGTTTCTCGGGAAAGTGGTTCTCAATCCTGCCAGCCTAGCTTCCCACCCACCTTCATTCAGCACAATATTGTTGGAAGTAAACTGCATAATTAATAGGACCTACCATACACAAAAATAAGAAATCCAGGCTATTATACTTGCCATAATATCGAGGAGAAATAAAAGGAAGTCACTGTAGAATATTGCTTATAATAATGATGACAGAAGCGTATGAACATATAATAACCACGAGCCTGCAGGCAGCTGTGGGGGGGGGGGGCGAGAGGGGGTGCGGGTGACACGTGCTCCAGCTGCTGCTGAATAAGCCTGGATTCAAAAGCAAGACAGAAGCCATCGGGGAAATGAAGGATCTATGCAGGGTGAACTGGAGCAAGGCATATCCACAGACATCAAAAGGTAATGATGGAGCCAGGGACTGGTGCTCTTGCCTGTAATCCTAGCGGTTTAGGAGGCTGAGATTTGAAGATGGAGGTTTGAAGCCAGTCCAGGCAGGAAAGTCCATGAGACTCTTGTCTCCAATAAACCACTGGAAAACCAGAAGTGGAGCTGTGGCTCAAAGTGGTAGAGTGCTAATCTTAAGCAAAAGAGCTCAGGGATAGCGCCCAGGCCCTGTGTTCAAGCCCCCCCACCACCACCACAACCAACAACAAAAGTAATGGTGGATAATTTGTGTCAGGTGGGAGGCTTATTCACCAGAGTTTTTCTCTGCAGGACCTCCAGGAGGCCAGGGTGAGGAAGGAGTCATCTGTGTGCCACTGCCTTGTAAATGGTGGTGTTAGGGAGTCTGGGCTCCTGTAAGGAAAAAGAGGAAAGATTTTGGAATGTGGATGTGTGTTGACTGACTTGTGAACCCAGATAACCTTTGCCCTTCATTGTGTCTAACTGTTTTACCGTCTTGCAGATTTGTAGTAGTCCTATAATAATGCAGCTGACCCCTGACCCCGCAATTCAGGCTGGGTGAGGTGGCAGGGGACCTCATTTCTTCCTTATGGAAGAAGCCAGTTTCTCACCCATTAATCAAATTCATGCCAGCGTTCCTAGCAGCCTGTGAACATGTCTGATCTTTGGATTTCCCTTTGGTCTTAAAATCTTTCTGGTTTCTTCATTCATTACAGAGTTAAATAAATTCTTACGTGGTTGTCATGATCCAGCCTTTAATCAATCTGAACACGGTGTCACTTGAAATGAACTCGTTCAACTTTTCAACAGAGAATACAGTACTGCACAAATAGCATAAGCAGTTTGAAAGCACAGCTCCCCCCCAATATGCACACTCACACCTGTGCACAGACATGCATACAAGCACACATGCACATGCGCTCGTGGACATGTGCATGCATGCATACACACATGCACATGCACAGAAATCATCAGCCTGAAGAAATGTAATTTATTTGCTCTTTTCTCCACTCCATGGTTGGCTGAACGCTTGGGAAAGTCCTTCTTCGGTTTTTTGAAGGCTGGAAATCACAACCTAAAGGTGGTGTTTTTGAGATCACACTTATTCGTGGACATTTTTTGTTTTTGTTTTTGTCGGTCGTGGGGCTTGAACTCTGGGCCTGGGCGTTGTCCCTTAGCTCTTCAGCTCAAGGCGAGCGCTCTACCACTTGAGCTACAGCGCCACTTCCGGTTTTCTGGTGGTTTTATTGGAGATAGGAGTCTCACGGTCTCTCCTGCCAGGGCTTGCTTTGAACCGCGATCCTCAGATCTCAGCCTCCTGAGTAGCTAGGATTACAGGCGTGAGCCACCAGCGCCCGGCTCATTCGTGGACATTTTTATTTTGCCAATAATCTTGACAACCTCCTCTACCTTTTGGCTCTTGAAAGGAACATAACATTACATTTTTCTAGAGATGAACCCTGCCTTCCATGAGACCATGAAAAGAAGTTCTCACTTTATGTAATCTAAATCTTTTCAGCCATGGTTGTTTCTTTGGTGTTGTGGGAGATTTTTAGGCATCAAAAGGTAAATCACCCAAAGAGACCACCTCTAAGTCTGAAATCCTGTTAAATCCCACACAAAGCTAAACCCAGCAGACCTAGACACAACAAGCTGGTGAGCGAAATGCCCTGGTCTTGGAGACCAGAGCCTGCCGGGCCTTTGTGAGCATGGTGGGCTGGTCTGAGGGCAGGGGTGGGGAGTGGTCCCTCCTGCCAGGTATCTGACCCGCTGCTTGCAGTGGACCAGGCGTGCTTTCATCTTTGGACTTGGTGATGCTTTTCATTGCTCTGGCTTCTGTGAGAGGCAGAGACAGAAGCTCTGGCCAGGACAGGACAGGCAGGGCTTGGATGTTTTTGGTGCTCTGCAATTTACAGTTGGCATCTTGACGAATGAGGGTTTTCCCAGTAAGTCAAGAGGTCAGGGAGTGAGGAGATTTCCTTCTGAAACCCTTTGGCGCTAATCAATCGGAGATGTATTTCCAATAGAGAGAACAGAGGCTCCCCAAGGCATTTTTCTGCAGGGGTTTATGATATCAGGATATCAATACTTGCGGTCAAGTCCCCAGAAACATTCAGAAACACCTGCCTCGGGGAACCAATGTTCTCAAAGGGAAATGGACATTAAAGTTGTGCCTTGGGCCAAGGTGGCACCTAGTCCTACTTAATTTCCTCCCTTCCCTCCCCGCCTCCCTCCGTCTGTCCATCCCTCCCTCCCTCCCTCTCCTCCTTCCCTCCCTCCCTCCCTCCTTCCTTCCTTCCTTCCTTCCTTCCTTCCTTCCTTCCTTCCTTCCTTCCTTCCTTCCTTCGTACCAGGGTTTGAACTCAGGGCTTTGCTCTTGTATACTATTTGAGCCATGCCTCAGCCTGTTTTTGCTTTAGTTATTTTTTTTTTCAGGTAGAATTTTGTGCTTTAGTCCAGGACCAACCTCAGACTATGATCCTTCTACTTTCACCTCAAGAGTTGCTGGGATTACAGGTATGAGCCATTGTGCCTGGTTGTAATTAGTTTCATCATTTGCTCAAATGATTTCTGATGATATGTGGGGCTTAGCAGTAGGATAGGTTGGACTGTGTGGGAATGAGAAAATGAGGGGACATCAGAGAAGCAGTAGAAATAGAGAGATAACTAGCGGTCCACAGGAAGACGGGGAAAGCCATCCAGGCAGAGGGAGCAGCCACATGAAGGTCAAAGAGGAGAGCCTGCTGCTCTGCATATGCTAAAAGTAACTGAACTTTCTGGATGAAGACTCAGCACTTTGTACAAGCTGATGCCATGTAACCCAACTTAACCCAACCCAGTGCAGCTCCATCCAGCCCTAGCTGGTCCAGGCCAGTCTTGGGCTATCAATGAAGAACCAGCCAAGTATAGAGCTTCAGGGTGGACAATGGCAGGGGGAGAGCTCTGTGGCCCCAGTTAGGCCTGCCTGAGACCTGTGGGCGGAAGTCGGAGCACGGGGAGCAGCAGGTGCCATGTGGATTGCAGCAGGAGAGGCAGGCAGTACCCTGGGTCAGGACCACGTGGAGGTAAAGGGCCCTCATTTTCAACTCCCTTCTGGGAAGGGCGCAATCCCTTTCTGCCTTCTGATAGGAAGAAAGCGCTGACAACCTCCACAGCAAGGACAATAAGTGAATGAACGATGGATGATGTGTTGGAAAGGGATAGCCTGAGGTGGCATCTCAGGCTGTGGGAAGAGGCCAGGAGCCAGCAGCCACGCTGAGCCCTGGGGGCAGGGAGGGGTCATGAGAACAACATCCCCACACAAGAAAATGCCAGGAGGGACCGGAGGATGCACGGCCTGAGCGCCAAAGGGAGTTCTGGTTGTGTTTAAGCACAGTGGGAAATGAACAGAGGGATAAGTAACAAACTCTCTATCACTTGAGCCATGTCTGCAGCTCTATTTTGCTTGGTTTATTATTGGTGTGTGTGTGTGTGTGTGTGTGTGTGTGTGCGCGCGCACGCGCGCACGCATGTGCACTGCTTCTGGCTCTTTGGCTCAAAGATAGTGCTGTACCACTTGAGCCACAGCTCTGCTTCCAGCATTTTGTAGTTCATTGGAGATAAGAGTCTCATGGACTTTCCTGCCTATTTTGCCTTTGAACCACAATCTTCAGATCTCAACCTCCTGAGTAACTAGGATGGCAGGCATGAGCCACCAGTGTCTAGCTATTATTATAAAAAGAGATGTATAGAGGGGTCATGGTTTTATAAGTCAGGCAATGAGTATATTTCTTTTTGGACATGTCATCCCTTCCTTCATTTTCCCAGTTGAAGCCCTTCCCCCTCCCCTTTTTTTTAAGTTGTGGGGCTTGAACTCAGGACTCAGGTACTATCCCTGAGCTCTATTTTGCTCAAGGCCATTACTCTACCACGTTGAGCCACAACTCCACTTCTGGGATTTTTGGTGAATAAATTGGAGATAAGAGTCTTATAGGGCTTTCCTGCCTAGGCTAACTTCGAACCATGATCCTCAGATCCCAGCCTCCTGAGTAGCTAGGATGACATGCATAAGCCACCAGTGCCTGGCTGTAGCCTTGTTATCTTGGTGGTTGTATTTGATGTAGGGTCTCACAAACTTTTCTTCTGGGGCTGGCCTTGAAATATGATCCTCATCTCTCAGCCTCCGGGGTAGCTAGGGTTGGAAGTGTGAACTGCCAGCACTTGGCTTGGTTTGCTTCTTGACTGTGCATTAGGTCAGGTTGCTGGGAGGCAGAGCCTGTGCCAAGAAGCCCAGAGCTGCTGATTTATTTAGAAGCAGCTCCTAGGATAAGGGACAATGGTGCAGCATAGCGAAGGAGGAAGATGTCACTCAAGCAAGGAGATCATTTTGGTACTTTCATCTCTCTGGTCATGTGGAAAGCTCTGGGGCATGCCCCCCCACCGGAAACAAAGGGCTACACTGTCTGTGTTAGACACTGGCTGTAGGCTGGCACAGGCCTGAGACTAGTCCCCGTTGGCAGTACTCCAAAGAGGGGAAACCTGGGGACCGTTACCAGCTGCCACTGGAAGCAGATGGGTGATTGTGGCAGAACCCCATTAGCACCCGCCCCTCTCCTGGTGATCCACTAGTGGATGGTGGGCCCCCTCAGGTTCAAGTTCAGGTTCAAGACCAGAGATGCTGTCCTTGGGGCTGCAGCATCTGCTAAGGGGATGTAGCCAGAAAAGGAGTTAGCTTGGCACAGAGTTAGAATCCCAAGCTTTCACTGATACACAGCCCTCTCCAGCGGGGATTCAGGCGTCTGAGCACACATCAGGGCAGTGTTGTCTCTCAGGGTGCCCTGAATCCCTATCCTGGTTCTTATCCTGCACTGACTGTCACCTATATCTCAGTCCTAGATCTGATTAGGCCAGCCAAGCCAGAGCAATCGCGTGCTGGAATATGTTTTATTTCATTATAAAGTCTTTCATCTCCCCTTTCTACTAGAGTGGGGATATTACATTGATGAAGAATACACATGTGGGTCGGTTAGAGGATCTATGAATTTCATTCCAGCCGAGTAAAGAGGGAAATTATAAAATATTTGTCTGGAAAGCCAGGCTTCGGCTTGCATGGGTCCAAGAGCCTGTATGCAAAGGATCAAAAACACCAGATCTTCCCTTGGGGCCTCTGCCCTGCAGAGAGCACCACTGGGCTCTGGGTTACCTGGAGGTGAAGTCTTGCTGCCCTTCTCTCGAGTCTAGCTCTGCTCTGCAGGAAGCCAGTCCAAGCGGGAAAGTCCACGAGACCCTTACCTACAGGTAACCACCAGAAAATCTGAAGTAGCACTGTGGCTCAAATTGGCAGAGCACTAGCCTTCAGCAAAAGAGCTCAGAGACAGCTCCCAGGCCCTGGACATACATAAACAAAAATCAAACAACAACAACACAACAAAGTAAAGTAAGAGAAAGTGTAGGGGGCTCACAGTCCACCACAGCATATGGAGACTTCACAACCAGAGGCGGGTGGCTCTGGTGGAATTTCTGGAAAAAAGATCAGGAAGACATTTGGGGACAAGTTGAGGACACCTGAGCAGTAGAGCCCTTTGGGACGGTGCGGCTGAGTTTGAAGATACCCACCAAACTCTGGGCCCTGCTTTAGAATAAGCCTCAGGGACAGAGCAGGAGGCTGGGGCAGCCTGGGTGGTGAGTGTGGGCCGTTCCCCACGCTCTGGTTGAAGCACACACAGGAAGAGTCCCGTCACGCTCAGTTGTCTCCCAGGATTTCCGAGGACCCCAGGAAGGACCAGGAGACGCTGGGAGGCGGACGCCGGGTCCCGTCCTGCAGCTTTGGCTCACCTGCTGTCACTCTCAGGAGCAGGCCCTCCATGTGGGCCTGACATGGACTGTCTGTGTCACCGCTTCCAAGGCCAGGGCTGTCCTGTCACTCCAGCCAAGTCCTCCACGGGGAGGATTTTATGTGTGTGCCATCTGAAGCCACATCTGGACTCCACGCAGGGCTGGGCACACCGCCGGGGACTGTCAGCTCAGCTTCCAGCCAGGGGCATTTTCAAGCAGAAATAATGGCTTCCGAGCTTCTCCTTTTTTTTTTTTTTGTCAGTCGTGGGGCCTAAATGCTGTCCCTGCGCTCTTCAGCTCAAGGCTAGCACTCTACCACTTGAGCTACAGTGTCACTTCCAGTTTTCTAGTGGTTTATTGGAGATAGGAGTCTCACAGTCTTTCCTGCCCGGGCTGGCTTTGAACCACGATCCTCAGATCTCAGCCTCCTGAGTAGCTAGGATTACAGGCATGAGCCACCGGTGCCCGGCAGCCACCAAGCTTCTAAAGAGCCATGACTGATCCCCGGGACCCCATCTGGACTGCTGGGGACAGAGACAGGCCCTGGACCAGCAAGAAGCTGAGACCCCCCCCCCCCCAGCTAGCCTGCGGACAGCGCCTGCTGAGCCCATGATCGGACACCAGGTCATCAGGGGAATCCAAAACAGAATCCACACGTCACAGAGCTTCTGCACCAACCACCACGTAGAACTCGGTGGATGGAAACATTTTTTCCAGTGGTGGTCCATTTGCATGTAGAATGTCAATCTAGAATATTCTAAGGATCGATGTTACAGACATGGTAAACATTTATTGAACATCTTCCTGGGCAGAGCACACCCTGCTGGGTGCACAACTTTGCTTGTGAGTGGGAGGGGGTGAGGGACCGAGGAGGAGAGCCTCAGTCTCTAGGCCAGCAAGGAACCTAGGGGTGGCAACGCCAAACCTCAGCCAAGGCTGAGGCCCCCATCTGGCCTTTGTCACGTGGTTGGGGGGGCTGTCTAGAATGAGGAGCTGAGTGCGATCATCACAGGCAAACACCTGTTGGCTGGTCTCCTAACCCAGACGAGGGTCTGGGTCTGTCCCTGCAAGTGAGGTTGAATCGATATTTGAGCAGGCCTCCTTCTCCCTTTTCATCTCCTGCTGGCTCGGTCCACAGGAAGCTGGCTGTTTGCCTGACAGTCCTTTTCTCTATTTGGCTTTTATACTGTCCAAATAAGATGTTAAGGCCAGACATATGCATAATGTGTAATGAGAACACTTGCATTGGTTTAACTTCATCACCACCGATTCTCATGTTTCTTGCAATTAAAGGCCCCTGGTACAACACAGCAGGCTCTGGGAGAGTGACAGGACAGCTACCCACAGGGATGGAAGGCATTTGAAGTTCACATGTGTGCTGGGCACCAGTGCTCACACCTGTAATCCTAGCTACTTTTGGAGGCTAAGATCTGAGGACTATGGTTCAAAGCCAGCCTGGGCAGGAAAGTTTTTGAGACTCTACTCTCCAATTAATTACCAAAAATGTCAGAAGTAGAGCTGTGGCTCAAGTGGTAAAGGGACAACATCTAGGCCCTGAGTTTTCAAGTCCCAGTACCCCCACAAAAATTTAAAAAACAAACAAACATTAAGAGCTGGGGATGTGGCTCAGTGGTAGAGTGCTTGCCTAGCATGCATGAAGCCCTGGGTTGGATTCCTCAGTACCACATAAACAGAAAAGGCTGGAAATGGCGCTGTGGCTCAAGTGTTAGGGAGCTAGCCTTGAGCAAAAGAAGCTCAGGGACAGTGCCCAGGCCCTGAGTTCAAGCCCCAGGACTGGCAAAACACAAACAAACATTAAGTTTGTGTGTATGTGTGTGCTTGAATTAACCAGATCTTCTGTTCTCTATATTCTGGTTTAGTGGCTTCTAAAGGTCTCACTGGTCCCGGGACCCTGCTCCTTCCACGTCGCACACATGGGAAACGGCTCACCTGAAGAGCACCGTTCTGTGTAAACCAAAGCCAGCTCAGGACCCACACCCCCACTGCCCCCCTTTCTGGGCTGGCACACTCCAGGTCACTGTCACCTGCCCTAACCACACCAGGAGGGAAAGCCCTATGCCCATGGCATGCTGGAGTTCTGGGCCTGTCCACCGGGCCTGGCTCTGCCTCCTCCCAAGCCCTCTGCTCCCCTCGGGGGCCCTGCACAGTGGCTGTGCTTCTGTCTCCAGTGATCTGTGAGTGACAAGGCTTCCTTCAGGAGTCATCTCTAGGCCCACGTGGCTGGCCATCTCTAGAACCCATGTCCCTCTGTGTGTCCCATTCTGCTGGCCACAGGACCTCACAGGCTCCCGGCCCCTCCCGTGTGTAACACTTGTAACTCAGCCTCCCGCACACCACCCCCTGATGTCAGGGGCTCCACGAATCAGAACACACAGCAAGCCTGGTTTCTAAGAGATGCCCGCTAAGTCACGGTCCCCGCTGTGGGAACACAGGCCCAGTTCCCTCTGGATTGACCCACATTGAGTGGGTTCCATCGGGAATGACCCTCACTGAGCCCCGCAGCTAAGCACCAGTTAACCTCAGGCTGATTTCCTGGGAACCGGGGGTGTTTACTCCGGCTGGGAAGAAGCTTCCTGAATGTGCCAGAGTGTGCTGGCTGCTGTGGGCCAGTGTTTTCACAGAAACCGCCTGGCTGCAGGGTTGAGGGGGGAGGGGGCGCTGCTGGGGCTGCGGATGGGAAATGAGGTCCTTTCTTCCCGTGCTCCTCTGCCCTGATTTGCTTGACGAGGCTTTTATGTTTGTTTGTTTGTTTGTTTTCAAAAAAGAGAAGTGTTTGTTTATTTCTTAATTGTTGCTTGGCCTCCCATAGAGGAACAAATTACTTGCTCACCAAGAAAATCTGGCAGGGGTCCAGGTCTGCTCCAGAGGCCAACAGGGAGCCAGATAGCCACACTCTCCTTGTGGTAAACCATTCAGGAGCCAAGAGTAGTGTGTGTGGGGAGGGGTGGGGGGCATGGTATACATGACTCTGTGGAACCCCAGGGACTCCCAGAGAAGGAGTGTGATCCTGCAGATCACAACCTCTTGAGCAGCTAGGCTTACAGGCAGGAGCCACTGGCACTTTCTCTTAGTTTGTAGGTGCCGGGGAGGGGGTGTAGGGGGAGGCCCCACATCCTGGAACCTCTTCATTTCTCCCACCAGCAAAGGCTGCAGATGCCCCCGGCCACTGTAGGAAGGGTGCTGGTTCCAGCCAGAGCAACCACAGGGGCGTTGGAACTCAGGAACTTCAGGTGGAACTTCAGGTGGCAGCTTAGGGAGCCTGGGGGAGATTTTCTGGTCACCATGGAACTGTTAAAGCCCCATTCATCCCAGGCCTCAACCATCTTGCTCCTGCCAGCTCTGCTCAGTCACATTCCTGAGCTGCCCTGCTCATCCCAGGTGAGATGTAGATGAGGTCCACACCGGGGAGAGCCCTTGGAATACAGACGGAAGGAAGGGGGCAGGTGTCTGCTCCACACAGGTCCCACGGGCTTCAAGCATGGGAAAAGATGCAAAAGATTCTCATTCTTTTTGCAGAAACACTGTGCTAGGCTCTGCTGTGGATGGCAGCTGATTAAAACCCAGCCCTGGATGGCCCTGACCTTCCCCCCTTCACAGATGGTGACACAGAGGCTCTGGGAAGACAAATTGGCTCAAGGTCTCCTGTACTGCAGAGCCAGGGTCAGCCTGGAACCACGGTGCCAGTCCTGGGCCTCCATCCGCTCTGGCCAGCGGCCAGCAAGCACCTGTGCTGACACGGCCATCTCACAAGTCCATGAACTCCAGTCAACCCCACCTCCCCTGTGTGGACCCAGCTTTCTCCCAGCTGGCTCTGCTAAGCCACACCCTGCCTTGCCCGTCTCCCTGAGCTGCCCTTCCTCTCCTCCTTCCCTACCCTCAGCCTCCTCCTCCCTCTTCCTTGCCTTGTCCAGCTTTGGCCTGCCCCACTCTTCTACCCAAGTTGGCCTGACTAGAACCTTCCCAGTGGTCAATGCTACCTAGTTTTTCTCTCTCTTCCCATCTAAGGCAGACTCCACTCCCTTCTCTTGCTCCCCAAGTTTATGTCCTGTGGAGCAGCTTCAAGTACTTTATAAATCTTGGTATTTCTTCGCTTGCTTAGAGCATCTGCTTTGCAGGAATGGCCTCCTGGACCGGCCTGTCTGCTCCCATCCAGAACTCCAGTCTGAACTCATCCTGGCTGTGAGACTTACCTGGGTGATTCTTTTACACATGTGTCTTGAAGCCCAATTTCCCATCATCTTTTCATTACAGGTTGCCTGCTAATCTTAATGAAAAGATGAAGAAAACTTGTTTGTAAGATGAATTCTCCTCCAGGGATCCTTGTGCACTGTGCCTACAGGCTGAGTATGAAATGCCTGTTTAAACAAGGGAGCAAGCAAACGGCAGAGGCTCCGTGAGGAGGGAGAGGAAGCATCCATCACGTGACAATTGCCATCAACAGCTCGGTGGAAACCAGGGAAGACTTCACAGGGACCGAAAATTGAAGCAATTTCACTTTAACAGCTCAACACAGAGCCGTTGCTGAGAGCGCAACATGGGTGTCTGCTGGTCCCTGAGAAGGTTTCTGTGAGGAAGATACTCAGAACCTGTCCAGACTCAAAGAACGGACCCGGAGACAAAACTTGCGTGAAGGTGAGACTTCAGGGGTGGTCTTGCAAGATCAGGTGTCTGTGAGGTGTGCTCACTCACCGGGGTGGACGTAACAAGCGATTTCTCCCTAGTGGGCAGGAAAGTCCCTCCCTGCCCCTCCCAGGCTGGGTAAGATGAGCTAGAAGTCGGTGTATGTTTTAGTATTTCCTTATCCTGTTTCCTTCCCAGTTTATGTTTCTTTACCATGATGGTTGCTTGCCCTTTCCAAACATCCAGTTTGCCCCGGGGGACAGGGAGACAGGATTTTCCAGGTGCGTGGACTGTGAGTTGCCACATTAGTTTCTTGTTGTTGGTCCTGGGGCTTGAACTCAGGGCCTAGGTGCTGTCCTTGAGCTTTTGTGTGCAAGGTGAGAGCTCTACCGCTTAAGCCACAGCTCCACTACTAGCTTTCCGGTGGTTGTTTGGAGATTCTTGAGTCTCACAGATTCTCCTGCCCTGGCTGGCTTTGAGCCATGATCCTCAGATTTCAGCCTGGGTAGCTAGGATTACAGATTACATTAGTTCTTTAGCAAGTTTTTTGTAGTCTTCTATTCTAGGGTCAGATAACAAGTTTAGAAAACGGACCATCAATAATCATTGCTCACAGCTTGCAACCTGGTGCAGAATTCTCACCTGCACAGACATCTATCCATCAAATAAAGAGACATATGGAGGGCAGTAGAGACACTGTAATGACGTGTCATGGATAGCTATAGGAAGATGGCACTAAGCCATCCTTAGTATCTTGAGTATAGACATGAGATATAGGTGTAAGTAGACAAAGGATTAGGAGTGTGTGTGTGTGTGTGTGTGTGTGTGTGTGTGTGTGTGTGTGTGTGTGTGTGTGTGTGTGTGTGTGTGTGTTAGGCATAATTAAAACAGTTTGAGCCACAGTGGCCAGAGGTGTCTTGTGGGGTGTTCTGACAATCCATTGTCTCAGGACTGGTCAGCTGAGGCCTTGCTAAGGTGAGAGTCAATGACACCAGGCAGGTGGCTCTTGCCTGCTCCTTCCTGTCTCCCCATATGGAAGGGACTGCAAGAGAACAATGCCTTGGGACAAAGGACAAAGGTACACAATGGAGGCTGGGGGCGCCAGGCTTTTATCCTGTACTTTCATGATGGGCCCAAGGAAAGAGCCATTGTTCCTCAGCAAAAGAAGCTTTCTTTGACGCACCTCTTACTGAACCAATCACAGTCCCAGAGGGGGAGTGGATGGAGCCAATCACAGCCACTCATGAGCCAGGGGGTGGGGCCAGTCCCAGTGTTGATAAGGTTAGGGTTCGGGCCCCCAGCAGCACAGTGGACAGGAAGGCCCCATGTGTGGGGGTGCTGCCTGTGGGATGGATGACAGAAGACCAAACGAGAAGCCACGCTGTCAGCTGACAGCACGGCTCCACAGGGACAAAGAGGGTTCTGGAGTGTGACAAGGGGCAAGGCTGTGGGTGGAAGATGTCTGAGCAGGCATACCGACGGCCCTGAACATTGCACAGGGGATCCCTGGCAGTCAAATTTTGTGGGGAGGGGAGAGTAAGAAAGAAACCTACCTGTGTCTGTCCTCAGGTGAAGAAACATGGAATTTGAGAGAAATCAGTGAAATTACAGCCTGCCTCCCACATCTAGCTGGGGGTGGAAGACAGATTGAATATGTAAAAGCATGTAAAACAGCCACAGTCATTTTTTTCCTGGTGTGAAAAGAATCAAAGCAAAGCCTCATTTGCTTTGAGGAAACATTTTTTTTCCCCTCCTGCTCAGGGACAGACTTACAAAGGATGATATTTACATTTTCTGGAAGCCTCTAATTTTCTCATTTCTCATTTGTCAAGCCCGAGGCCCTTCCTGAGCCCAGGGATGTTTGCAAACATCAGATGATCCCTTTACCAAGCCCGTACAGTCTCTACAAGAAGATTTGTTACCAGCTGGGCTGGAGAGCTTAGGCAGTAAGTCACATCGTGTCACCGAAGCAGGCGGGCACAGGACATCTTAGATCACAGCCACCAATGCCGATCTTTACTGTGCTCTGTGTCTACCCCTCCTCCACCCCACTCCTCCAAGTCCCATCCCCACCCCATCCAGAGCATTGGGGTCACCCTGAGAAAGTCCAGAAGGCTGGGCAGGAATTCTAAGGCGCTGTTGGGGGGTCAGGGGGCACCAGCTCCTCCACCTGTCTGTCTGAGGCCGAGCCAACACCACCTCATTAGGCAGATTCAGTCCAGCCCAGGACATCGGTCCACTACTGGCCAGTCCTGCAGGGAAAGGCCAAGTCCCTGGTTCTCATGACAAAGGCACACTGGAGCCCCAGAGAGTTGGCCTGCCGGAGAGCCCGGTCCTGGGTTTTGCAGGTGTCAGGTGTTTTGCCGCACATGGCTGCCTGAGGACGTGATCCACCATTGCCTGAGACGAGCCATTTATCCATTGTGACACTGCCTGGCATGGCAGCACAGGCTGGGCCAAACCTGAGCACGGAGGGAGGATTTGGATGCCTGGAGCTAGTGAGGACTTCCATGCTCAGGATGGATTTTCAGGCACTGCTCAGTGAGGAAGAAGTCACAGTTTCTAAGAAGGATCCTCAGGTGCAGTTTGGATCAGGAGTCAGGAGAGAAGAAGCACGGCAGTCAGCCTTGTGTCACGGTAATGAAACACCAGAGGTGACCCACTTAAAAAGAGGAAAGGTTACTTTGCTCTCAGCTTTGGTTGTTCCCTTGCCTTTGGGCCTGTGGTAAGGCTGTGTGTCATAGTGGGAGCACACGGAGAAGGAAGCTGTCGGCCTCACAGTAGCAAGGAAGCAAAGAGAGGAAGAGCAGAGGTCACGGTCCCACTGTCCTCTGCCAGAGCCTGCCCTAATGACTTCAGACTTCCAACAAAAGACCCTTGATGGCTGAGGGCACAAGGACTCAAGGAGGAGGAAGAAGAAGAGGAAGAGGAAGGAATCAACCTGATTGTCCACACCAGCTGGTAAGTAGAGTATGGTGCCTCTCTGGGATGGAATATTCTGTAGCCAGCAGTGTGTGTATGCACACGCCAGTCCTGAGGCTTAAATTCAGAGCCTGGGCTCTGATACTCAAGGCTAGCACTCTACCACTTGAGCCACAGTGCCACTTCTGGTTTTCTGGTGGTTCATTGGCGGTAAGAGTCTCACGGACTTTCCTGCCCAGTTTGGCTTTGGACCGTGACTCTCAGATCTCAGCCTCCTGAGTAGCTAGAATTACAGGTGTGAGCCACCGGTGTATCATTTGTTTTGAAGATGACTTTTCCCATAAAGCAAGTCATCTGATAATCAGGAAGAAGAAAACGCCAGGCTGAATATGGGAAGCACACATTCACACCAAATGGGACATTCACAATCAAGTACACTTTGGTTTGTGCGATAAAAATACGAGTGCAGTTTTTCTGTGTTTTCAAGGAATGTTCTCTAAACTTCTGCTACCTTAGGAACAGAACAGCTGTAAGAGTAAAAGATGAACAGAGCAGTATGGCTGTCTCAGGTTGGAAGCAGGCCTGTGGCCCCCGCACCACAGACGCCGGCATCCTGGGGCAGCCCCAGGACAGACCCGTGACCCTCCTGTCTCGGTGGCACCAGGCACACAATCAGGGCTGCGTCAATAACTGAGGATGACAAGGACCCCCAAACAGCTCCATCCACTCAGGCAATCTCCTAAGTGCCTTTCGGGTGTTTTTAATTCCCCCCCATCAGAAATGGATGAAAACCAAAGCCAGGTGGGAACTGCTGCTTGTTGAGAATTAGAGAAGAGGAAAGTCTGCAAGTGCAGGCCCAGCAGGGTGGGCGGGGCCTGGTGACTGCTGCCCCTTCTTTCCCAGCATGCTCTGGGGCTAGTGGAGGCAGGTTGGAGCAGAGCTGAGAGGAAAGGCCTTCTAAGCCGTGCAGGGGACGGGGCGGGGTGGGGGGGGGAGCTGTCCTGCTCGGGTGTCCATTCCCAGGCCTGAGCCAGGCTCTGTTCTGGTGCCAGGCTGGGAGGGAACCAACCAATGTCTCTGCTCTCACAAAGGCCACTTTCTAGCCTAGGGGACACATGATAGGCATTGAACCAACAATGATGGGGTGTGTCAGGAGGTGAAGGTCAAGAGAATGAAGGTCAAGGTGATTAGGAAGGGATTTTTTGAGGAGGTGAGTGAACACTGGGAAGAGCATGCCAAGTAGAGGGCGCATCATGTTCAAAGGCCCTGGGCCAGGGAGACCCTGAAGATCCTTGTGGGAGAAGAGCAAGCAGGCCCTTGTGGCTGGAGCAGTATGAACCAGGGCCAGGTAAGAGATGAGGTACAGGAAGTGAGGTTTTCCTGTCACTACACACTGTACCCAGGAGAGGGTGCTGAGTGAGGCAGTAAGAAGACCCATGTCCTCTGGTTCCTGTCCTTCGGTGGGCAGAGCCCGGGCCTCGGGGTGCCCAGGGTCTTTTGGACAGGTGTTAGTAATGCCAGTCCTTCGATCTGTCCTGAACGGGCTCTTTGGGGTTCCTGAGGCTGGCTGGAGTTTGAGAGGCACACACAAATGAGCCATGGCCACCCCATGGGGCCTCCTTCAGAGGGGACCTGGCCCTGCTCATGTCCACCCAACCCCTCCTGCCAGCCTAGCATGTAGCCACGTTGCCGCCTCTCCATGCCATATCTCCCATGTCCGGTGCCCACACCACTGGTCACAGAGGGGCCGCTGGGTCCCTTCCCAGCTTCTGCT
This sequence comes from Dipodomys merriami, assembly GCF_024711535.1. Taxonomy (NCBI): domain Eukaryota; kingdom Metazoa; phylum Chordata; class Mammalia; order Rodentia; family Heteromyidae; genus Dipodomys; species Dipodomys merriami. The sequence goes on from NW_027205492.1 coordinate 6,868,969, forward strand.
GACCCCACTCAAGACCCACTCAGTGGTGTGGTGGACCTGAGTTCTCAATGGCTCCAGCAGAAGCCAACATCTCCAGGGACCCCAGGAGTGCAGCGCTTCCTCCCTCCCCCCCTCCCCACCCCACTCCCCCTCCTCACTCTACCCCACCCTTACACAGCAATTCCCACACGTGGTCTCAATGAGTGAGGTACCCGTGTGGCTTCCAGTTTGGGAAACTGAGGCATCATATTTGGATTGCTGGGTTCATTCAGATTGAATAGGGAACTGGCTGGCTCTGTCCCCAGGGGTCTGCTCATGGCCTGGCTTCCCCTGGGACATCACTGCCCACAGGTCCTCTGAGCAGTCACTTCCCAGACAGCAGGGAACCTGTGGGACATGGAGACACTCAGCCGCCTGCAGCGGGCTGTACCAATAACTCCCCAGCTCGGCACAAAGTCTGGCTCAGAGCTCTGGCTTAGCAGATGGGCTGTTTCCCTCCACCACCCTGCAGCGCTGGCTGCCTCCTGCTCCTTCATCTCCTGTCTCCGAGACTCTAGCAGAGTTCCTGCGTCCATTCTTGACGTCATTTAATGGAGTGGCATGGCCTGCCACTGCCAGTTCATCACCCAGACCGTGTTTTACACAAAGCAGGTATTGATACTTTCAAATGGCTTCCAATGGGATCAAACAGTAGCTTTTAGTTGAGAATCCTTGCACATACAATTATAGAGTGACCAGCGAAGTGCTTTGGTAGCCATGGGTTGGTTACTGGGGTAATCAGAGCAGGCAGTGATTTGGTTCTGACTCAAGCCCTGGGCGCTGTGGTTAGCATGCACGCTAGTGTGTGTGGAAATCCACAACACTGGTGACGCAAGAACTGGGGATCCCCAAGGCTGAGGACCGCGTCCAAAGCTTCCTGTGGAAATGGATGGTGGGAAGCGATGGCGTGCTCTGCAGAGTCGCAGTGGGAGGGGCGCCTTGGGAGG